>NC_140992.1:257991900-258521900 GCF_052327205.1 Somniosus microcephalus | reverse complement strand
GCTTAAGCCAGCACATCATGATGTCAACCATTTTATGAGATAGACTCCAGCTGCTTGCGTTAATGTATATCTGGGCAAGAGTCATTATTGTCTGTATTCTGTACCGTCAAGTATAGTTTTCCTTTCCTGTCAGCGCGCCACGTTAAAGAGCGGTTGGTTCATTTCCTACAGAAAATGTTTGACACCCAATATAACTTTTTTGTTTGCTATATTGTTCTGCTGGTATGTAATATGAATAAAAATCTATTAAACTATTTTGATTAAATACCATATCACGTGTATTTTAATTAAACATATTATTTGTTTTATTTATATTGCTTTGTTGGATTTTTTAATCTGTTGACGACGAATCGGAAGACGAGGAAATGTTTCATTTACATATTTAGTAATGAAGGAAAGGGGACAAGTGCACCTGGTCTTGTACACTCCGCAATGCGAAGCGACAATGTGAGGGGGGGGGGGGCGGGGGGGGGGACCTGTGTTATAATTGCGAACGCGAAACATAGGCGATATTTAGATGCTACAAGGCTTGATAAAATGTGCAACAGAATGGGAAAAAATAGATGCACAATTATAAATTCGTTAGTTCAGTTAGTTCGTACAGATTTCACACAGACCAAGGCATTCTCTAGTTTCTCGAAAACAATTTCAGATATCTTTAGACAATACTTGTAATTAATGCATGATATAAATTGAATGATTACACCCCAGGCTGGGAAGGAAATGTAACTCAAGCCGAGCCGAAAGTGCAGAGACATTGATGCAAATGTAAAGGCGACAATCGTTCTATAATCTAAACTACTTATATTTAAAAATAGTGAATCTACAATATTATTCCTAATGGTCATTCAAGCACCAAGACTAATAAAAGACCGACAGCTGTTTATTTTGACAAGCGGAATTCCCCTCTAACGGTTAATTGAGTTACCCAGTTAATACTTTTTGTATTACTGGGCTCTTCGCTGTAAGTATTGAAAATATACATATATATCTGGGGTTTTTTCTCTCTCCTGAAAGCGACGTCCTTTATTTTAATTTGTAAGAACAACAGCGAGTCTGTTGGAGAGTCAACATAGGGCTGGAGAGCGAACGAGCGAGTGGGGGCAGAAACAGGGAGCAACACTGATGGGGGTTCCGCGTTTAAACAAAGCTCCCATTCAAACAGCGCGGAGTTCCCACAGCTCGGGAGAGTTCGGGGCTTTCTTTGAAAACCCAGCAACTCTGCACGTTGCATTCTGCAATTTTTTTCTCTTAGTTTTACTTCGGAGGCTGCGCTCCATACCTTTTTACTGTTTTTTTGTTTGAAGACGGTGTAGGGAGGAAGACCCGTCTGATGTGAGGGATTTAAACCATCCCGCGTCGCTTTTAGAGGAAATTAATTTAAACAAAATTTAGGCTTACGAAAAACACCATTTATTTTCTTTCAAATTATTTTTCATCCTTTCTAATCCCCATGCTGTCAAATAAATTTAGTATAGAAAAATATGATTCTGTCGATCTAAGTAAACCTTTAAATCTATACATAAGATTTATCACATGTATATACGAAGTTAACCATTCATCGTTCCTTTACTTATAGGCTAACCATCAATGCAGCCTCAGATCGAAATCATTCTTCAATAACTAATGATTATTCATCGGAACAAAAATATCAAAAATTACATAACTTGGTTCTCGTCTCCCTAAAAAAAATTACTAACATAAACTTCCAAATGAAAGTGACCAATATATTTAAGATACTCTTAATAACGAACTGGCCGAAATGCATTATTTAAAAGTTTCACGCAAAAAAATGAAAGACGTTTAAGTTCATTTTAATCTAACGAATGTCCCACTTCTGAACGTTTCCCAAAGAGATGAAGAGGAGACGCGTGTTTCCGTCCCCAAAGAAAAGTTTTCAGGTGCCTGGAGACTGACCCGTAAACAAACGGCGCTGATGTGACGAGATCAGTAATTGGCAAAGCAAACCTCAAACTAACGCCGAGGCATCAGATCACTGAAAGTTCAAGGTAACACTACTGTCCCTAGTGCGTGTGTGGAAAAAAATGGTTTGTTTTATTGTAACATAGAAGGAAATAAATAAATCTATTGGTTTTCGGTTAAGATCGCTCCCAGGATTTTTGTTTTTATATGTTTGCAGTGTGCAGATGAGGAATGTGCATGAAAGTAAATAAACTTCATCAGATTTCTGCAAAGAACCAAGACGTTTGCAAGTATTTCCTGTTTAGAGTTTTTTTTAAATCAAATGCTCTCATGCACAAAACCTTTCCTTTCCAAATAATTCTATACAGTGAACTTCAAAGTGCACTTTACCCTGTAAATCACAAGATGACTATACAATGAGCATAAGTATGTACAGCATGAACTTTGGGAGCAGCACAGGCCTTGTGTTTAATTGGACATTGAAAGGTTAAGGGTATTTGCACTGTAAGTATATCTAGGCACCTATCCTTGTTCACTATTGCACAGATGTGTACCAGTCTGCTTGAAAGTACTATTCTTGAACAGACTAATTAGCCAGATGTACTGATTTTAAATCAATTATATCAATAATATTAACCACTAGAGCAAATGCAGTTATCTGGAGTTTATTAACTGAGAACACACAATTGCTCTTGGATGGACTGTATATTTATTTCTGTGAATACATGTGGTAAGAAAAAAGTTTATATTGTGTGCCGGTGCCTGTATATTCACTGAGGAGCTGGCCCACCTGTAAAAATTGCGTTCTCTAGTGCTTCATGATTGCTTTAAGTGGGCAATAATCTTCAGTGAGTTGGCACTGGGAGCAATAGAACAAAGGCTATTGACATTTGGTTATCCATACCTTTGGTTTGTGCCTTTTCCTTTGTTTCTCTCCCACATGGCAGCTGTCTCTCGTTCTGTCAGCGTATTTCACACTTCATCTAGAGCCATGCTTTGTTTCTTTACCTGTCCTATTACCATCTTGTCTCATCTTGAATATCTCTTAATGTCTCTTCACCCCTCTCAGACCTTCCCTTTTGTTCTTTCATCCCCTCCGCCATTTCCCAGCCCCCAAACTTGCTTTCTAATCTGTTTCATTTCCTGCTTTTTTCTCAGTTCTGACGAAGGGTTTTCGACCTGAAACGTTAACTCTGTTTCTCTCTCCACGGATGCTGCCTGGCCTGCTGAGTTTTTCCAGTGTTTTCTGTTGTTATTTCAGATTTCCAGCATCCGCCATATTTTGCTATCGTAAAGGCTATTGGCTGATGGCCTCACAAAGCTCCGCTTACAGCCACTGCAAGTAAAATAAGATGCTAATGAAAAAGACAGTGGCTGAAGATTTTGAGTTACAAGCTACTTTGTTCTACCAAATGGTTGGCAGAGGAATCACAATGTGAGAAAGTAGCCTGAGTCTTGCCTTTAATTGATCTTGCTCACCAGTGGGTGATGTCAGCAGTGAACTAATAGAAATTGGTGCCAACTGACATTATAAAGTGTGGGTTTGAGCAAATCCAATGCATAGGATTTTCGAGGTACTTCAGCATGGAACACCATTGTACATTGGGCAAGACAACAGGATAAGCTACCATGTTGTAATAGATATTGTAGAATTTACTTTGGAAGGCATGTATGCTTTTTAACATCTTGATTAATTACTGTGTTAATGGATTTTTAGAGCTGAGGAATATAACTTTTTTCCATGCAGTGTTAACATTAGGCATTCCAAGATCAGGTGCAGCACAGATTTTGTCCCTCTGTACTAAACCAAGTGCAGGATGAAATTTCTCCTGTTGATACTTTTGACATAGAAGTTGGTGTGAGTACAAAATCAGATGTCTTATTCTGTACTCGCACTGACTTTTTCACTAAAATTATTGGCAGGAGCAATTTCACCCCACAGTGCCTTAATCCCATGCTCAGAAGAGTAAGGGGTTACTGCACCAGCAATTTCGATTCCCATACTAATCATTCATGTGACCGCTCTCATACTCTAGTTATTTTGTGAATTGGAAGCCAAAATGCTCTGAATTTTATGTATAGGAAAAAGTATTATTCCTAATTAATATTAAAAGTTACTGAGATGGTCAGCAATGAATAGATGGAGACTCTGTTGGTCAACACTTGACAGTTGACCTGCTAATAAATGCTGGAGAAACTGGTTAGAGTGAAGGTGAAAAAAAATGTCCACACTAATCTCCCAATCAATTGAATTGGCAATGTGATTAAACAAAGATATAGGAACATAGGAACAGGAGTAGACCATTCAGCCTCTCGAGCCTGTTCTGCCATTCAATTAGATCATGGCTGATCTGTATCCTAACTCCATGCACCCACCTTTGCCCCATATCCCTTAATATCCTTTGCTAGCAAAAACCTAATGATCTCAGATTTAAAATTATTAATTGAGCTAGCATCTACTGCTTTTTGTGGGAGGGAGCTCCACACTTTTACCATCTTTTCCACAAAGAAGTGTTTGCTAACTTCTCTCCTGAATGGCCTGGCTCTGATTTTAAGGTTATGCTCCTTGTTCTAGACTCCTCACCAGTGGAAAAAGTTTCCCTCTACCAAATCAATTCCTTTCAAAATCCTAAAAACCTCAATCAAATCATCCCTTGATCTTTTATATTCCAGTGAATATAAATCTAGTTTATGTAATCTCCCCTTATAATTTAACCCTTGGAGCCCTGGGAACATTCTGGTGAATCTGTACTGCACTCCTTCCAAGGCTAATTTATCCTTTCTAAGGTGTGGTGCCCAGAACTGGACACACTACTTCAGATGTGGTCTAACCAGGGCTTTGTATAGCTTCAGCAAAACTTTCTGCCCTTTATATTCTAGCCCTCTAGTTATAAAGACTAACATTCACCATTTTGATTATTCTTTTTGTACCTCACTACTACATTTTAGTAATCTGTGTCCTAAATCTCTTTGGACCACCACTGTTCCTACCTTTCCACCATTTAAATAATACTCAGATCTATCCTTTTTTGGTCTAAAATGGATGACCTTACACTTACCTGCATTGAAATCCATCTGCCTCAGTTTTACCCACTCACTTAATTTATCAATGTCTCTTTGTAATTTTATACTCCTGTCTACCCTACTTACTATGCCACCAATCTTTGTGTCATTGGCAAAGTTGGATATATGGCTCTGTTTTGTGTTATCTAAGTCACTAATATATATAGTGAATAGTTGAGGCCCCAGCACAGATCTTTGTGCAACACCACAAGTCAATTCCTTCTAATTTGAGTCCATACCCATTATCCCTACTCTCTTTCTTCTACCTTCTAACCAATCTCCTAACCAGGTCAATAATTTGTCTTCAATTCCATGAGCTTTAATTTTACCTAACAGTATCTTATGTGGAACCTTATCAAATGCATTCTGGACGTTCATATAAACTACATCCATAGAAACATAGAAACATAGAAGATAGGAGCAGGAGTAGGCCATTCGGCCCCTCGAGCCTGCTCTGCCATTCAATGCGATCATGGCTGATCATCCAAATTCAGTACCCTGTCCCTGCTTTCTCCCCATACCCCTTGATCCCTTTAGCCTTGAGAAATATATCTAACTCCTTCTTGAATATATTTAATGAATTGGCCTCTACTGCCTTCTGTGGTAGAGAATTCCACAGGTTCACCACTCTCTGGGTGAAGAAATTCCTCCTCATTTCTGTCCTAAATGGCCTACCCTTTATCCTTAGACTGTGACCCCTTGTTCTGGACTCCCTGACCATCGGGAACATCCTTCCTGCATCTAGTCTGTCCAGTCCTGTCAGAATTTTATAAGTTTCAATGAGATCCCCTCTCATTCTTCTAAACTCCAGTAAGTACAAGCCCAATCGACCCAATCTCTCCTCATACGTCATTCCTGCCATCCCAGGTATCAGCCTAGTGAATCTTTGCTGAACTCCTTCCATGGCAAGAACATCCTTCCTCAGATAAGGTGACCAAAACTGCACACAATACTCAAGATGTGGTCTCACCAAGGCCCTGTACAATTGCAGCAAGACATGCTTGCTCCTGTACTCAAACTCTCTTGCTACAAAGGCCAATATACCATTTGCCTGCTGCACCTGCATGCTTACCTTCAGCAACTGGTGCACAAGACATTCCCTGTGTACTACTTCAGTTAGTTCCTCAAAAAAATCAATTAGGTTCGTTAGACATGACCTACCTGTTACAAATTCACGTTGGCTCTCTCTAATCAGCTCAAATTTCTCTAAGTGCTCGGTCACTCTGTCCTTAACTATAGGTTCCAATAACTTCCCCACAACAGTTGTTAGACTAATATGTCTATATATCAAGCCTTCCACACCTTCAGGATCCAAAGTGCTTCACAGCCAATAAATACCTTTGAAGTGTAGTTTCTGCTGTAAGGTAGGAAAACACAGTGGCCAATTTATGCATAGAAAGGTCCCACAAGCAGCAATGAGATAAATGACCAGATAATTTGTTTTAGTGATGCTGGCTGAGGGATAAGTGTTGGTCAGGACACCAGGAGAACGTTTTTCTTTGAATAGTGTTATGGATCTTTTACGTCCACCTGAGAGAGCAGTCAGGGCCTCAGTTTAAGAGCTCATCTGAAAGATGACACCTCCAACAGTGCTGCACTGAAGTGTTAGCTTAGATTATGTGCTCAAGTTTCTGGAGCAGGGCTTGAGCTCACAGCCCTCTGACTCAGAGGCAAACATGCTCCTTCTGTCACAAGGCTGACACTTAAGAAACAAAATGTAATTGCAGCATCAAAGTGAGTAAGAGCTTGAATTGTGCTTGTTATTTACGGCCAATTAAATTATTGTAAATTATGCAAACTGGTTGATGCTTGTTGCAACCAGAATGGCCCTGGTTTAACTACACTAATGCTTGCTGAATTTGAGACAGTCAAATTATAACCACTTTTCTGCCAAAGGGGGTTGAACTGTTCAAAATAGTATTGAAATTTTAATGAAAAATGTAAGTAATGCATGGATTTATATAGTATATAGCTGAAATATCTGAAAACACTTCTCACGATTAATAACATTGAAGTGCAGTGACTTAGCATGTCGGCATAGATGGCAGCCAATCCGCACTAGAAACACTCCGTAAACAACCATGAAATGGCTGGTCAGTTAATGTGCTTTTGTGGCAATGGTGCAGGGAGGAAATTTGCTCACAACGCCAGGAGAACACCCTGCTCTTCTTTGAATGGTGCATAAAGTCCTTACCATCTTGCTGAATCACCAGAATAGAGAGATGGGACTTTGGTTTAATATGTCATCTGAAAGATGGTGTACCTAGCCATATTTTATTAAGTGATTATACACACATGAGAGAGATGTTACTGTGTGCTGAATTAAAGCCCAGGCCCTTGAAGAGAAAGGGCGGTGTTTAGCAAACTGTATCAACACCGATCTATTCTGAAGAGTCAGGATGTTGAGAATATGCATGCCACGCAGTCCATAAATCCCTGTTCGCTGCTTATTTTTAAAAGAATAAATGTAGGTTCTGGTGTATAATAAAACAAATGTTTTTAGGCTATTAGTTAAACCATTGCCCCACAGGTTACAGAATGGCAGAGTGTGGAATAATAGCCTCAGCTTTGGAACATTTTCAGCCACTTCTGAAACCATTAGACCAACAGCTTAGCATTGTAGTCTTGAATTGCAGTCAATATTTGTATTCTATTGCTCCTTGGGTTACAGAAGCAACCGTGAGTGTTTAATAATGTCATCAACCTTCAACACTAGGGCATGACAACACCCTGAGGCTTGTCTGTAACCCTTCACAGTAGATAGGTTAAACAACATAGAAAACAGAAAGAACTCTGAAATCATGAAGAATACTCAGTGGACAAAAAAAACTACCTTATGCTCTATATATTTTATATAATTATATCACTCATGTGGGTTATTTTCAGTGGTCGCATTAATATCATTTCTGCAGCTGCAAGGGCTCCGCTCAGTCCTCTGAACTACCTCAGTGAATGCTCCGAAAGTAGTATATACTTTGAAGTGTTTTCATGGGAGTCTAGTTTGCATTTCTACCTATATGGCTTATTCCTACTGTAAAATTAAATACATTTAGATGCTGAGTTCTGCAAGTAGCTGTAGCAAGGAGTATGGTACTATTGCCACTGCTTGTCAGTAAGGATGAATGTGAGTGCTAAATCTATCTATGTTCTTGTGATATATTTAAAATGGAAGAAAATTACAGACCTGACAATTTAAACTAACTCTATGAATTTTTTTTGTTGTAAAATTAAGTTATGAGCTCCTCTTTTTACAATTTTCTGTATCCTTTTCCTGGCCAACCCAAATCCCAGTCCATCTGCAGTTGATAAGATAGGTGATGTACTCTCAGAACTATGCCAAGTGTCTGAACTACCAAGGTGACTCTCCCTCTGAATTTGCCTCCCAGCCTTTAAGGAGTTGCTTGGCTGGCACTCAGTGCTACTCCCAAAATTACACAATTGTGAAACAAGACCTCAGCAGTCTGGGAGAATCACTGGTGGTGGATTACAAAGAAGTAAAACAATACGTGATATCAGGCTAAATAACTTACACACCAGAGTGAGTGAATTACCGGGATGATTCCCAAAATGATTTCTTCACATAAATTGCACTCTTGTACTTTTTAGATTGTAAGTTTGGAAGTTTGGAAGATTGGAAGTTTGTTGCTATTGGCTGTTTTGGATCATTATAAATTTAAGTAATCATGTGACATGGCTTGTTTGGACAGTCAAGCTGTGATCAATGCTATTTAATAGAAACAGGCACTGTGTTCCCATTATGGAGTGCTAGTGAATGAATGGAAAATACCTTATTTAAATTCTACAGCTCATAGTAATGTTCTGTGGACAAATGATTTGTGCTTATACAGATAACTTGAAGAAGGAAGGGACTTGTGAGGTTGCTCCTGGCAGTGTATGTCCAGTCATCCCAGGAGGCTTATGATATGCAGTAAAGCAATATTGACAGTGAACTGAACCACTGGCAATAAACTACCATGGATAAACTCACACATGCGGTATAAACAGAGGATGCCACTTCCTCAGCAATGGCATATGGAATATTTTAAGAAATAGCCTTGCCCCCTAATCCATGGTAATAAAGACTCAAGTGGCCTGTGTAACTCAGTGGTATCCAACCATTTGGAGCTGGTGGCCAGATACACAGAGAGCTGTACATGATTACACAAAACTGCAAGCCCCCATATACAAAAATTTGAGGTGCACATATATATAAACGTGAGCCTCCCATACACAAGAATGAAAGCCCTATTTTTATAAAAAGAGTGAAGCCCATATACAAAAAAAATCCAAACTCCTACAAACAGAAATGCATAGCTCCTGTTATAAATCTCATCATCATGAAGAAACAACTCATGAAATAACACTGGACGGCCAGCTGGTGGCGCCGTCCAAGGAGTATAAATACTCAGGCGTAGGCCCAGCTTGTCCAGGGACATTTTATAAGACAGGAACTAGTGAAGTACAACTAGACCTCCATGTTTTGAAACAAGTTGATTAAAGTCTTGCTTTATACTCGAACCAAGTGCGTAGTGAGTTTTATTACGTCAGCTCCCATGCATCAAAAATCAAAGGCCCTTACAGAAAATATCCAAACACATAATACATTAAAAAAAAGCGATCCCATAAATCCCCATAAAGGCTAAAACAATCCAAGACCTCACATACATGAAAAATTGCAAGTCTCCCATATGCAAACATTCCCGCTGTAAAAATTAGCTGGCTACTTAGACCTCACTTACCTTGCTGCAAAGAAACAGCTTGTCCTTGGTCTAAATCCATCAATCAGGGAGCGGCCGTTTTCTAAACTCTCCCAGACCCAGCAAGTTAAAAAGGCCTGAGTCTGAAAGTTTGCACAGCAAACATTTGGGCAAAGAAAGGAACCACGGGCTGGGTAAAAGAGGGTTGCTGGCCAGATTCACCTGCCAGTATGTGTTAGACTCTCCTGAATTTATGTGTCACCCTGGTTAAGTTTGCAGCATCCTTGCTTCTGAGTTGGAAGGTTGAGGGTTCAGTCCCAATCCAGGAGTTGAGTATATAATCTAGGTTGATATTCCAGTGCACTACTCCAGTGCTGCTGTTCTTTAAACAAGGTATTAACCTGAGGTACCATCTGCTTGATGTGATAGTTCAGGTAGATATTGATGATCCCATGGCACAATTTGAAAAACAGGGAGTTTATTCTATGATCCAGTACTCCAGTCACCGTTCTTTCCTCAACGTCACCAAAAACATACAGAGGGTAATTTTGACTGTGGGCAATAGTGTGAAACAGGCAATGTCAGATCAGCCGCCCGTTATACATTGACTTCAATGGGAATGACAATCGGGAGAGAGGTATAATGGGTGACTGATCCGCTATTGCCCATTTTACACTATTGCCCAAAACCAAAATTACCCCACTGACCGATCATTCACACATATCGTTGCTATTTGTGGGATCTTGCTGTTTGCCAAATAGCTGCTGCATTTGCCCACATAAAGTAATGTATTGCATTTGACGCGCTTTGAGATATTTCTGGTTATGGTGCTATATGCTTTTCTTTTCTTTTTAAGGTCACGTGGTGGATCTTTTTCACCCCAAACATGTGGAATTCTGTTTTAACAATAAAAGTGGTGAAAATACCACAACAGCATTCATTTCTTTCTCAAATGTTTTATGTGGGTACCATAGATCAAATTGGCTGATGGTGCTGTCTTACATGATCAGGCGTGTACTGTTGCTATGGTACTGGAACTGAAGTAAGCCTAAGCCAGACTTGTACCTTTATTATTATAGGTAATAGTTGTTATTTAGTGGTTCATGAGTCACCTTTACTTTCCCAATTTCATTCAATGCATTGACTAATAACAAATAGTACACTTATACAGCATCCGCACAGAGTAACAGTTGGGTTGGATAGTGTTACAATTAAGGGGCTCATATCATATATAAACTACAAGAACAAAGCTAAAGCAATTTGTGACTATCATAATGAATCCCAAGTTTATGTCGCTGCTTGCGACTCACTCCAGTGCAGTTACCACTTCATAGAAGATGGAGTGGTTAAGTCATTTTCACAAATGCGGGTGGTTACAACGAAACAAAGTCTGTTGCAGTTGTTCCTCACAAATAAATCCCAGGAGCATTTTCTGAAGACAGTGGCAGTTGTATCATCGCACTTGAGGCAGAGGGAGTACAACAGGGGGCATGATGATTAATGAACTGCTACAAATTAAGTGAGGAGGGCAAATTGTTTTACTGACGCTCTAGTTAAAAACAACATTGAATCCTGGGATGAGAGAGTTGTCCTATGAGTAAAGAGTGAGTAGATTGGGCCTATACCCTGGAGTTTAGAAGAATGAGAGGTGATCTCAATGAAACATATAAGGTTCTGAAGGGGATTGACAGGGTAGATGCTGAGAGGTTGTTTCCCCCCTGGCTGGAGAGTCTAGAACTAGAGGGCGTAGTCTCAGGATAAGGGGTCAGCCTTTTAAGACTGAGATGAGGAGGAATTTCTTCACTCAGAGTGTTGTGAATCTTTGGAATTTTCTACCCCAAAAGGCGGGGGATGCTCAGTCATTGAGTATATTCAAGGCCGAGATAGATAGATTTTTGGACACTAGGGGAATCAAGGGATATGGGGATTGGGTAGGAAAGTGGAGTTGAGGTCGATGATCAGCCCTGATCTTACTGAATGGCAGAGCAGGCTCGAGGGGCCGTATGGGCCTACCCCTGCTCCTAATTCTTATGTTCAAAACAAAACCGCCACATCTATCTACGAATTCTAAAGCATGTTGCCTGGTTTTCTGTTCTGGGGGAAAAAAGGAGGAAAATGTTTATTATTATGTCATCTGCCTTGAGGTGTTGACTATAGGTACTGGTTTGAGATTGGACAATGGAGCTCACTGGCAATTAAAGCCTAGTCACATTATGACAGTTACAAAGAGCTGATAGGAGAGTTACTATTAGCTTTCTGCCAGCCCTCATAGAAAGTGTTCAAACTTTGCTTTGAATTGGTTGCAGTTAAATTGTAGATGGTATGTAGTCAGAGTGACAGGAGAATACTTGCTCATACCACTTGCTCAAATTCAAAGTGACTGACTTCACACCTCAGTTACTCCAAGCAAGGCTGAAATCACACTGCGTCAATCCACAGTATGAAGGATAATTACCCTTTTATTTTCACTATCATCCTCATTACCTTTTCACCTACATCACTATTTTAAAAGTATAGACTACATTAAGGAACAACAAAGATGTGATAATGAACTGAAAGTATTAGTTCAGCTCTTGGTTCTGATGTCTATAAGTGATCCGAGGTTCGCTTTTGTGGTTGATGCCATCAGCATTGCTTGATTTAGCTGCTGCCTTAACATTTGCTGGTGCACATCTGAGATGTGTGTGTGTGTGTGTGTGTGCATTACAGAAATGACCAACAGCACTAATTCCAGAGGCCACCAGAGCTGCTGTTGTTGCTTGCAGATAATTGAGTGATCTCAGGGTCTGCTGCTCCAATCAGTGCTGACAACATAAACAAACACATGAACAGGCACCAGGCATTTACACAAATTGCCCATTCCTGCATGCACAGCATTTTAAAGATTTAAAAAACCTTCACAATAAAGTTTTTAACACCTCTGTCCCAAAGTACAAAAACATATGACACAGCCGCTGAATGTCACATAATTGCATGCACACCATATCTATCAAGTCTCATTCATCTGGATTGAGTTTCACTAACTTTGGGTGCAAAATGCAGCCTGCTTTGATGTATCTCATGCTGCAGTTATACTACAGGTACTGGTTTTAGGGCAATGTTGAACAATCACATTTTGCAGCACTTTGCTGTCAACAGAAAGCAGACATCTGAGCATTATTTAAATGTATTTAAATGTATATACAAAGTTCTGCTTATGGGCATCTAACAACCAGTGAAGTTTCAGGCCAATTGATTCTTTTCTAAATTAGAAACCCAAAAGTGTCCTTCGTTTTTTTCCTCCAAAGTTTAAAGTTCAAAAACATGCCTTTCCAATGGATGTGGTTATGCACCATCTTGCAACTAACACTGTTTAAGAATGTATTCTTAGGATGCGGGCATCACTGGCAAGGCCAGCATTTATTTCCAACCCCTGGTTGCACTAAGAAGGTGGTGGTGAGCCTTCTTCGTGAACCAGTGCAGTTCGTGTGGTGAAGGTGCTCTCACAATGCTATTAAGAAGTTTGATACAACCAAATGGCTTGATAGGCCACTTCGGAGGACAGTCATGAGTCAACCACGTAGGTGTGGACCTGGAGTCACATCTCAGCCAGATATGGTAAGGATGGCAGGTTTCCTTCCCTAAAGGATATTACAATGGCCCAGAAATTCGGGTCCCAACGCGTGAGTACGGACGGAGTACTCACGCGTGGACCCGATGGAAGTGCCGGAATCTTGCATGCACGGGAAACCGGCATTTCCGATCCTCTGAACCAAGGGGTTCAGAGGTCGAATGCGTGCGCGCAGGAGTCTGCGCGTGCGTGTTGAACTTCCTTTTTTTTCCAGGTTTGCCCGTGCGTGAAGGCCTCCACTTTTTACACTTGAAAAAGCAGACGTAAGGACTTAATTTTAAAAGGTAAGTGGTCTAATAATTAGAATTAGAATTTTTTTCCCACAGGTTTATTATTTTTAAAGACTTTACAGTAAGGTAAGTGTATTTTTAGCCCCGATTTTTTATAAAATTATTTTTTTCAAAAATTTAATTTATTGTTTAAAACAGTTATTTAAAGTTATTTATAGTTCATTTACATAGTGTGATGTTTTTTAAAATTTTATTTCAAGTTTAAGTACTGTTTTGGGCGCCCGGAGTTTTCATGAGTTTGACAGTTCTTACTGTCAAACTCATGAATTAACTTTTGCATCCTCCGATTGGTTGCCCAGTGCTCACGTGATCCCAGCCGACGCATCGCACTAAGTACGCCTCTGGGTCACGCAAGCACAGCGCGCCGGGAGCTGAACCGGGCCACAGACAGGAAATCCACACAGGCCCAGGCTTCAACTGTCGGCGCGCTAGGTAAGTGTAGGTCGGGGGCTTGCATCCGCGGGAAGCCCCGACACGAATTTCTGGGCCAATATATTTTTTTCTGTATTCTAATACTTCATATTAATACTATAATAACACCAAGTATTAGAATACAGAAAAGTATAGAACAAGAAATTATTTGGACAGGGCAACCAACTGCTATGGATAGAGTGTATTAAAATCCTTTCTACCTGGATTCCCCCAATGGCTGAGGGTATATGCACCACATGGTATGATACTAAGCCATACAAACTAGAAAGATTCTAGGTTCAATCCCTCTTTTGGATGGAGTTACCTGATCTCTGCTGGGGTGTAGCGTCAGCAGCTGTAGTGGGTAGGGAAGAGACATTTAGTGAGAGGGGAGGCATTATTACAGCATTCCTGAGTTAGGGAGGGGGTTAAACAAATCAGTCATTGTTCCTGTTCCTAGTTGTTATCTAGTGCTAGAAATGTTGTTTGTACATGTGGACATCAGTGGAGAACAGAGCTGGAGAATTATGAAGGAATGGTGATATATATCCAATCAGCACCTGCTGCCCTTGTCCTTCTTGGCGATGGAGGTCGCGGATTTGGGAGGTGCTGCCAAAGAAGTCTTGGCAGTGATGCTTCCATGGTGAAATGGCTTGTCAACATTCACATGGTAAAAATGTATTCTTGGGATGTGTGTGTGTCGCTGGCAAGGCCGGCATTTATTGTCTACCCCTAGTTGCCCTTGAGAAGGTGGTGGTGGGCTTTATTCTTGAACTGCTGCACTTTGTGGGTGAAGGTGCTCCCACAATGCTGTTAGGTGGGGAGTTCCAGGATTTTGACCCATCAACAATGAAGGAATGGTGATATACTGTATGTCCAAATCAGCACCTGCTGCCCTTGTCCTTCTAGGTGATGGAGGTCGCAGGTTTGGGAGGTGTTGCCAAAGAAGTCTTGGTGAATTTCTGCAGTGCATCCTGTAGATAGCACACACTGTGGCCATGGTATGCTGCTGGTGGAGAGAGCAGGTGTTTAAGCCAGTGGATGGAATGCCAATCAAGCGGACTGCTTTGTCCTGGATGGTGTCGAGCTTCTTGAGTGTTGTTGCAGCTGCACCCATCCAGGCAAGTGGAGAGCATTCCATCACACTCCTGACATGTGCCTTGTTGGTGGTAGCGAGGCTTTGGGGAGTTGGGAGTTGAGCCATTCACTGTAGAATACCTAGCCCCTGACCTGCTCTAGTGGGCAGTATCTCGGCTCACACATGTAGAGTGGCCCATGTACTAGTGGGCTGTTGACACCCAAAGATCCTTATTTAAAGAAGGGCCAGCAGTTTCAGTGGAGAAGCCAAGTGAGGAGAAAGGGTGGGAGGTGGGGGTTGAGAGGGGGGGGGGGAAGAAGGTAAAGTCCCATATACAATGCCATGCCTACCAATGTCTGTTGTTTTATCAATGAACTTATATTTATTTTAAGTGTCAGCCATGGCTCAGTGGGTAACACTCTCAGCTCTGAGTCAGATGGCTGTAGTTCAAGTCCTACCCCAGGCACTTGAGCACACAGATCTAGGCTGACACTCCAGTGCAGTACTGAGGGAGTGCTGCACTGTCGGAGGTGCCGTCTTTCGGATGAGGTGTTAAATTGAGGTCCCATTTGCTCTCTCAGGTGAACGTAAAAGCACTATTTCGAGGAAGAGCAGGAGAGTTATCCCCGGTATCCTGGCCAATATTGATCCCTCAATCAACATCATGAAACAACAGAATATCTGGTCATTATCAGATTGCTGTTTGTGGGAGCTTGCTGTGCGCAAATTGGCGGTTGCGTTTCCTACATTACAACAGTGACTACATTTCAAAAGTACTTAATTGGCTGTAAAGCACTTTGGGATGTCTGGTGGTTGTAAAAGGTGCTATATAAATACAAACCTTTCTTTTTTTAATTGTCTTCCTCTTTACAACAGACTGCATATTGGAACGTTTGCTCAGAATTGTTAAGCTCACACCACAGATAGAAACTGAATGTAAAGGTAGGTCTATGTTCTTTTTTCTCAACTGCGTCCCTTTGTATTTATTTGTTTATTTACAAAATCAAATCAGCTCTAATGTGTATTTTCATTAAAAAAAAAACAAGATGAAATCAGTCCTCAAACCATAGGCACTGTTTAAATCTCCTCTCTATGTCTGGCTTGTAGCATTTCTCTGTTTCCATTGTATCAGCAGCCACCGAGTCCTTTTGGATCATATTGCGGCTGCTG
The DNA here is from genome assembly GCF_052327205.1 of Somniosus microcephalus. Taxonomy (NCBI): domain Eukaryota; kingdom Metazoa; phylum Chordata; class Chondrichthyes; order Squaliformes; family Somniosidae; genus Somniosus; species Somniosus microcephalus. The sequence goes on along the minus strand of NC_140992.1, from coordinate 258,505,658 downwards.
GGAGTTATTTATAGCAACACATTTATCAATCAAAACACTTCAAAGCAACGAGTTACTTTTTTGGCAAGCCAACACAAACTCAGCGAAAGACGGTGCCTTCAAGAAATGTAGCATTTTTGTGTTATTAGTCAAACTTTTCCCATTGACTTATTAGGGAAAACGATGCATGAATCCAAGAACACGGTGTCAAGTGCATCAGCTGGCAGGCTGCTTGTTTTTGGGAAGTCCAAGATAACTGTTTGACACCTCAAAGATGCAGGGGTTAACGCTGGGCTGCAACCGGGCAGAAACAGCCAGTCCTTTGGATTCCAGTCGATTTCGGTGTCCATTTAATACCACAATTATAAAATGAAAGCCCCTAAAAACCCCCCACAAATTATGAAATTCCCTCTCGGAATTACACACTTATCGTATCGATCTCAGTTTGTTTTACAGATGCAAAACCTGGCTCTTGTATCCGGGGTTTACTGGAACTGCAGGAGTTAAAAGGAGCAGCTCATATTCCAACCCCCTTGAGCTAAAAGTGGAAGATTTCAAGTGGTCCATTCCATCCTTTGTTCACGGGATTTGGGGCGGGGCACGATTAAAATGGGTAAATTAAAATAAAACGGGAATTTATCAATGATAAACTCATTGATTGGCGTACTGGGGCTAACCCTAATCCAGGAGTGCTGCTTGCATTTACTGTTCGATACAGTTTCTTGTCCTGGCCAATATATATCCCTCTGGTCAGTATCACATTGCTGTTTGTGGGAGCTTGCTGTGAGCAAATTGGCTGCTGCATTTCCTACATTACAACAGTGACTACACTCCAAAAAGTCCATCATTGGCTGTAAAGTGCTTTAGGACACTGTTGTGTCCGTGTGTTAATAGAGACACTGAAGGCAGGAGTTAGTTTCACAGGTGTTTACTGAACAAAGTCTGGAGGTGAACTAACTGATACAACACAATATACAGGCTTATATAGCCCGAGTGGCCATTACCGGCATTACAGTACACAGGGGGCTCTTAAAGGCACATACACTACAATTCCTCCCCTTTTAGCCAACCAGTACATAATATTTTAAGTAATCATTAATTACATGTTACAAGAACAATAATCTACACATTGCTGCAGTTAATCAATTATAAGTCAGTCTCTCTGGAGGCTTCCTGACTCGGTCCGGATAATGCCTCAGTGGTGTCGTAGTTTTTGGTGGTGTAGTAGGTTCTTTTGGCAAGGCTGATTCGGCTTGAATGCCAGTGTCGGGTTCATCTGGTTCCAGTATCACCGGATCGGAGGTAGATGCTATGGGTATCTCTACTTCATCATTAGGCGTATAGAGTTGTGGTGTAGGTTGTCCCTTTTCGGATGACTCTATGATCTGGTCAGCATGGTGCCTTATTATGCTTTCTCCAATGTCCACGGTATACATCAGCGGTCCTAGTCATGTGCAAATAGTTCCAGGCTGCCATTTCTCGGTACAGTAGTCCCGGGCCAAAACTTGTTGACCTATCTGGAAGGTTCTAGTTGGCCTTTCATTCATGCCTTGAAATTGCCGGTTCTCCACGTCCCTTCTAATGTTTGGCTTGATCAAATCCAGCCGGCATCTTAGGCTTCTATTGAAGAACATCATGGCGGGAGTTTGGTTTGTAACCATATGTGTTGCATTCCTGTATGCAAACAAGAAGTTATCTACCTTATGCTGAAGTTTTATGTCTTCATTACCCATGGCCTTTATGGCCTTCTTGAAGGTCTGGACAAACCTTTCAGCCAATCCATTGGTGGCGGGATGGTATGGGGCGGACGTGTAGTGCTTAACCCCATTGTTTTTTAAGAACTTCCTGAATTCTTCGGACACAAATTGCGGTCCATTATCAGAACAGATCTGTTCAGGCAGCCCATTCCTGGCAAATATGGTCCTTAATACTGTGATGGTTTTTTCCGTGGTGGTGGAGGACATCTTTATTACCTCCGGCCACTTGGAATGTGCATCAACCGCGATTAACAACATTGAGTCCATAAATGGACCAGCAAAGTCGATGTGTACCCTTTGCCATGGAGATGAGGGCCACTCCCATGGATGTAGAGGGGCTTGTGGTGAAGCGTTTTGGACCTTCTGGCATCCTAGGCAGCTCTTGGTCATTTCTTCGATGTCTCCATCGATACCTGGCCACCATACAAACGCCCTGGCTAGGTTCTTCATTTTCACTCCACCCAGATGCCCCTCATGAAGCTCCTTTAGCACTTTATCCTGGAGTTTGGGTGGAATCACCACTCTGGATCCACACATCAAAGTTCCTCGGCACACTGACAACTGTTCTCTTCTTTGCGAGAATGCTGGCAACAGTGGTTTGCCATGTGCTGGCCATCCCTTCACTGTTAAATCGTAGACCCGTGAGAGAGTCAGGTCATTTCTCGTTTCCCTTTCAATGGCAGAATTTGTTACTGGTAGACATTCCACTATGGTAGAGTGGAACATCTCCACTGGGTCTACTGTAGGTGCCTCTTCTACCATTGGCAACGGTAGGCGCGATAAACCGTCAGCATTCCCATGCTGTTTTGATCCTTTGTATTCTATGTCATATTGGTGTGCCCCTAGAAAAAGGGACCACCTCTGTAGCCTTTGCGCTGTCATAATGGGAACACCCTTTTTAGGGTTGAATATGGAGATGAGGGGTTGATGGTCAGTCAACAAGGTAAATTTTTGTCCATGTAGGTAATGGTTGAATTTCTTCACTCCCCATACCAGGCTGAGTGCTTCCCTGTCGATTTGGGCATAGTTACGCTCAGCTGAGTTCAATGAGCGTGACGCAAAAGCTATCGGCCGTTCCGAGCCATCAGGGAATCTATGCGATAATACCACTCCTACGCTGTAAGGGGATGCATCGCATGCCAGTCTGATTGGCAGTGATGGGTTGTAATGAGCCAAAACTTCTTTGGATGTGATTAAGTCTTTGCATTTATGGAAGGCACGTTTACAGTCTTCGCTCCATTTCCAAATTACTCCTGTTTGTAGGAGTTCGTTAAGAGGGTGCAGAAGAGTTGATAAGTTCGGTAAAAATTTATGATAGTAATTTATCAATCCCAGGAACGACTTTAATTGTGAAACATTTTCAGGTGCTGGGGCTTTTATGACCGCTTCAATTTTTTCAGGTGACTTATGCAACCCTTCCTTATTAATTATGTGGCCACAATATGATATTTGTTTCTGGAAAAATTCGCACTTTGGGCGATTTGCTCGTTGGCCCCGTTCTCTCAGCCTAGTGAGCACCTGCTCCAAATTGGCAAGGTGCTCGTTGTCGTTTTCTCCTGTTACAAGGATGTCATTTAGGTAGCATTGAGTCCCCGGAATCCCTTGGAGGACTTGCTCCATAGCTCTTTGCCAGATAGCTGGAGCTGATGCTACTCCGAAAACCAGTCGATTGTACTGGTACAGGCCTTTGTGTGTATTTATCGTGAGATACTTTTTAGAGGCCTCTTCAACCTCCATCTGTAGATATGCCTGTGCCAAGTCAATTTTGGTGAAACGTTTCCCTCCGGATAGTGAGGCGAAAATATCTTCTATCCTCAGAAGAGGATACTGTACCGTGTGAAGGACCGGGTTTACAGTCACCTTGAAGTCTCCACAGATGCGAATTTTTCTCTGTTCTTCAGATTTATCATTATTCAACGTTTTCTTCATGACCGGGACGATGGGTGTTGCCCACTCGCTCCAATCTATCTTGGATAATACTCCTGCCTTTTCCAAATTCTCCAGCTCTGCCTCGACTGCTGGACGAATTGCGTATGGCACCGGCCTTGCCTTAAAAAACTTGGGAATTGCCGCATCTTTCACTTTTATTGAGGCGGTGATGCCTTTCAAGGTTCCTAGTTTCTCTTGAAACACTTCCTTGGCGTTGGCCAAGATGTCTTTTAATCGTTCAGGTATGACATCATCATCATTTTTTTTCTTACTGGTCACCGTCAGTGCCTGAATGGAGTGCCAGTCTAAACGTATCTTCCTGATCCATTCATGTCCCAACAGCGGTGGACCACCATCTTGTAGAACGTATAAATACAACTTCTGTATTTCCTTGCCGTTGTATACAACAGGCACCCTTATTTTTCCTTTGGGGTATACTTTCTGCCCCGTATATGTTTTCAAGATAATGGATGTGTCTTTCAAAGGTATATGCGGAAATATCCGCTCGTAATCCCGTCGATTTATGACGGTCAGAGCTGATCCTGTATCTAGCTCCATTTTAACTGGGGACCCTGCTATCGTGAGGGTAACCCAAATGGTCTGGTAATCTTCTTTGGCAATTACATTATGTAATTTGAGACAGCTTAGTCTCTTGTTTCCGGAGTCGCTATCGCTCTTCTGGTCTTCAGAGCTACTGTCTGTCATCATTTGTACCTTCCTGTACTTTTCTTTATTGATTTTTTTTTTCCTGTCCGTGGATTTTTTTTGTCCAGATCGGCATACCCGTGCAATGTGTCCAATCTTTCCGCATTGCCTGCATGCTTTGTCCTTGAACCAGCAGTCCCTCTGGTCATGGGTGGATCTGCCGTAGCGATAACATCTCTCGAAACCCTGTGTCATTTCATGGGTGCCGAAGTCCCGTGTCTTTTGCTGTATCTCTGCAGCTCCTCTTGCGGCTGCTTCGTATGATACAGCCATACTGAAAGCCTTGTCCAGTGTCAATTCTTTCTCAGAAAGCAGCCTTTTCTGTGTTCCTCCACTTAGGAGACTGCAGACGAATTTGTCTCGAAGAGAATCTGCCAGTCCTGCCCCGAATTGGCAGTGCTTTGATAGCTTTCTTAATTCGGTGAGGTAATCAGCGTTACTTTCATTCTTGTGCTGATTCCTCTTGAAGAATTTGAATCGTTCCGCTATCAGCAGCGGTGTTGGGTTTAAGTACTCTTGTAGGGTATCAACAATTTCCTTAAAATTCTTGTCCTTTGGTTTGGCTGGAGTGATTAAGTTTTGTAACAGCCTGTATGTCTTTGCTCCCATTAGATTTAGAATTACTGACGCCTTTTTATCATTTTCTATTCCATTTTCCGTGCAATATACCTCCACTCTTTCCACATATGTGGTCCAATCCTCTATATCGTTATCAAAAGCATCAATATTGCCAGCCTTAGGCATCCTGGAAAAAAATGGCACTTCCCGCGCTTTCCTTTCTTCCCTGCAGAAAACATATGGCGCTCCCCGCGCTTTCCCGCCGCTGCTGCTGACAACGCTGTTTTCTGCGTTTAAAATTTTTTTTTTTATTTACAGGTGGAGACTCGTTCCCGCTGGACTCTCTGGGACTTTTCCCCCCCTCTGCTAGGTCCGAACGCCGACCTGCTTTGCAGCACCGGCCGTCTCCCGAGTGCTCCCCCCCCATCTGTTTCTGCTTGCCTCCGCCTTCGCTGCTCGGCCTCGCTGCAGAGCCAGCCGATGGAGCCCCAGCACGCCACCCAGGAAAGGTTATTGCAGTACCTGCCACCAGCTCGGCCAGCTGGTGAAACCACAGTTTTTTTTTCTTGCTTTTCTTCGACTTTGGACGTCTGAGGAATCGATGTCCTTGAGGTGCTGCCGAATTGCAGGTAAGTCCGTTTCCAATTCGTCGCCACTGTTGTATCCATGTGTTAATAGAGACACTGAAGGCAGGAGTTAGTTTCACAGGTGTTTACTGAACAAAGTCTGGAGGTGAACTAACTGATACAACACAATATACAGGCTTATATAGCCCGAGTGGCCATTACCGGCATTACAGTACACAGGGGGCTCTTAAAGGCACATACACTACAGACACCCTGAGGTTGTGAAAGGCGCTGTATAATCAGTCTTTTTAAATCAATCTTTGGGGTTGAAATTGTGCTGTGTGCTCGCTGTAATGCATTGGTTAACGCCTTCCTTCCCCTGAAATGCTCGGCTTACTATTTGAGCCAAGTTCTTGGCCTAGAAATTCGACTCGGGCGGTGGCATCGGATCGCATCAGATTGACGCTGCGTATAACGGACGGCCGATCCGATATCCTGTTTTGTGTCACCGCCCGAGACGAATTTCTCGGCCCATATTCCTTGTGCACTCTCACCCAGCAACTATTAGTAACTTTCATGAGACCGCTCTCCTTGTTAATGGACAGTTATTTAGGCTGCAGTTACCCCGGCACTTTCAGATTGGCTGCATGTCAATACAAGAGTGCTAACATAACTCAGGAGCAAGGTGCCAATTTGAATCCTGAGCTCACTAAAGCCAAACACGATGAGATCTCCTCACAGAGGCTCGTACCTGTTGGCTTCCAGGCGATGTACTGTTTCATGGTGTAAAGCCAGTTCTGGGGGGTACGGTAGTGTTTGGTCTATGTTAATAGACTAGTAATCCAGAGGTCTAGACTAATAATCCAAAGAATGTGTGTTTAAATCCCACCATGGCAGTTTGATCATTTGCATTCAATTTAAAAATTATGAAAATCAGTAAGAGTGACCATGAAGCTATCAGATTGATATAAAAACACAATTGGTTCACTAATGTCCTTTAGGGAAAGAAAGAAGAAAAGAAAGACAGACTTACATTTATATAGCACCTTTCACAACCTCAGGACATCCAAAGCGTTTTACAGCCGATGAAGTACTTTTGAAGTGTAGTCACTGTTGTAATGTAGGAAATGTGGCACCCAATTTGTACATTGCAAGCTCCCACAAACAGCAATGTGATAATGACCAGATAATCTGTTTTTAATGATGTTCGTTGAGGTATAAATAGTGGCCAGGAGACCAAGGGGAACTCCCCTGCTCTTCTTCAAAATAGTGCCATTGGATCTTATACGTTCACCTGAGAGGGCAGATGGGGCTTTGGTTTAATGTCTCATTCAAAGGATGGCACCTCCGACAGTACAGCACTCCCTCAGGACTGCCCCTCCGACAGTGTAGCACTCCCTCAGTACTGCCCCTCCGACAGTGCAGCACTCCCTCAGTACTGCACCTCCGACAGTGCAACGCTCCCTCAGTACTGCCCCTCCGACAGTGCAGCACTCCCTCAGTACTGCACCTCCGACAGTGCAACGCTCCCTCAGTACTGCCCCTCCGACAGTGCAGCATTCCCTCAGTACTGCCCCTCCGACAGTGCAGCATTCCCTCAGTACTGCCCCTCCGACAGTGCAGCACTCCCTCAGCACTGCCCCTCCGACAGTGCGGCACTCCCTCAGTACTGCCCCTCCGACAGTGCAGCACTCCCTCAGTACTGCCCCTCCGACAGTGCAGCACTCCCTCAGCACTGCCCCTCCGACAGTGCGGCACTCCCTCAGTACTGCCCCTCTGACAGTGCAGCACTCCCTCAGTACTGCCCCTCCGACAGTGCAGCACTCCCTCAGCACTGCCCCTCCGACAGTGCGGCACTCCCTCAGTACTGCCCCTCCGACAGTGCGGCACTCCCTCAGTACTGCCCCTCCGACAGTGCAGCATTCCCTCAGTACTGCCATTCCCTCAGTACTGCCCCTCCCACAGTGCAGCGTTCCCTCAGTACTGCCCCTCCGACAGTGCAGCACTCCCTCAGTACTGCCCCTCCGACAGTGCAGCACTCCCTCAGTACTGCCCCTCCGACAGTGCAGCACTCCCTCAGTACTGCCCCTCTGACAGTGCAGCACTCCCTCAGCACTGCCCCTCCGACAGTGCGGCACTCCCTCAGTACTGCACTGGAGTGTCAGCCTAGATTTTGTGCTCAAATTTTGGTGTGTAACTTGAACCACAACCTTCTGACTTGGAGGTGAGAGTACAACCACTGAGCCCCGGCTGACAACTGCCGTCCTTACTCCAGTCCTACATCAATGTGGTTTACTCTTAAGTGCCCTCTTTTTAAAAATTCATTCTTCGGATATGGGCATCGCTGGCAAGGCCAGCATTTATAGCCCATGTTTAGTTGCCTTTGAGAAGGTGGTGGTGAGCCTTCTTCTTGAACCACTGCAGTCTGTGTGGTGAAGTTGCCCCCACAGTGCTGTTGGGTAGGGAGTTCCAGGTTTTTGACGCAGCGACCATGAAACATCCAATGTAAAACATTTCCAATACAGCAGGACAAAAATGGAGAAAATCCAGAAGCACCTTGGGATGTCTCTTATGTTAAAGGTGCTATATAAATGCAAGTTTTTGTTATTATTCAGGGGCGATCCCTCAACTGGCCCTACTTCAAAGAAATACAGATCCAAAGCTCTTGGTGTGGAGATGTCGGTGTTGGACTGGGGTGGACAAATGTAAGAAGTCACACAACACCAGGTTATAGTCCAACAGTTTTATTTGAAACCACAAGCTTTCGGAGCGCTGCTCCTTCATCAGGTGAAGTGGAGAGATGCATAAAGACACAGCTTATATAGTCAGAGAATAATGCCAGATGTTTACAGGTAATCTTTCTAACTGCCATTTATCACACCTCAGCAGAGAGATAATCACAGCAATCATAGGTGTGAATGGTGTCCAAACAGGTTAGTCAGGAAAACATTACATCAAAGAACAATGAGGTGGGGTCACAAGGGGTCAAATTTGGCAGATGCTGGGGTCTGTATGACAAACAAAAAAGCTCTTGGCAGGGAGTCACACTCAAAGCGGGTACAGGTCCAAGGATAAGTGCTACAGTGTTATGGGCTTATCTCTGACTGTCACGTACTGGGATTTCTGCTTATGCCAATGTGGAGGAATATATGTTAAAAATGTTCCTTTGAACTTGGTGTTCAAGGAGTTTTCACAAGATAGCAAGGCTGGGAGATGTAGGTTAGCACTCAGATGGAATGTCTGAACCAGTGTGATTCAGACAATGAAAGTTAATTGACATTTCGGTGATCATTCACACCTATTCTAGTTGAGATGGCTTGATTCATTTGAGTTTCGCTGGGTAGTCAGGTGATGTTTCACTTCCTGGGGTCAGAATGAACAAATAGGAGAGAAAAACCCATGTTCAGGGTCAGTGAAAATAAATCAGCTTCTTGATTCAACACTGACTTTGTCATCTTACCAGAGTTCGCATCAGTTCCGCTCACTGATACAAATACATAGTTAAAAATCTGCTGTGTATATATACTGTAACACGTGATTTATAAAACTCTTAGAATTTCTTATCATTGAGCATGTTGCAATATCAGACATTTTAGGATCTGTATGGAATCTCTGACTTTTTACATAAACTATGTAGATTATGACTAACTTAAAAGGTCAGGGACAAGTAAGAAATAAATGGGAAGTACATTTATTCATTATTTTACTTTATGCATAAGGAAAGCTACCTTCAACGTGCATACCATAAGGAAATGAGGATAAATTTATAGGGCTAAGGGGAAAGAGCAGGGGAGTGGGACTAATTGGATCACTCTTTCAAAGAGCCAGTACAGGCACGATGGGCCAAATGGCCTTCTGTGCTGTGTGATTCTATAAAGGCATGTCACATGTGCCACAACACTCCAGCATGTGCAGGACAGAGAGCCACCTCAAACACAAGCTTGTTTTTATTGATTTTAATTTGAAGTGATAGACCGCCCACTTCCACCTCCGTAACATCGGCCATCTCCGTCCTTGCCTCAGCTCATCCGCTGCTGAAACCCTCATCCATGCCTTTGTTACCTCTAGACTTGACTATTCCAATGCACTCCTGGCTGGCCTCCCACATTCCACCCTACGTAAACCTGAGGTCATCCAAAACTCGGCTGCCCATGTCCTAACTCGCACCAAGTCCCGTTTGCCCATCACCCCTGTGCTCGCTGACCTACATTGGCTCCCGGTTAAGCAGTGCCTCGATTTCAAAATTCTCATCCTTATTTTCAAATCCCTCCGTGGCCTCGCCCCTCCCTATCTCTGTAATCTCCTCCAGCCCCACTGGAGATATCTGCGCTCCTCCAATTCTGCCCTCTTGAGCATCCCTGATTATAATCGCTCAACCTTTGGTGGTCGTGCCTTCAGCTGCCTAGGCCCTAAGCTCTGGAATTCCCTGCCTAAACCTGTCCCCCTTGCTACCTCTCTTTCCTCCTTTAAGACGCTCCTTAAAACCTACCTCTTTGACCAAGCTTTTGGTCACCTGCCGTAATTTATCCTTATGTGGCTCGGTGTCAAATTTTTTGTCTTAAAACACTCCTGTGCAGCGCCTTGGGACATTTACTACATTAAAGGCGCTGTATAAATACAAGTTATTGTTGTTGTTGTGATAATCATTTCTCCAGCAGGGAGGAAACATATCCTGATGAAAAAGTAACAATTAAAAAAAAAATTAGTAAGTTTTATTTCCAAAAAAAATCAGCTATTAACAAATGTTTGGTGAAAGAGTGCAAAAAGTGCTTGAAAAACAATTTGGGGAGGACACATCATGAGGGCCAGCCTAGAAGAAGACAGATACATCAGCCACACCAGAACTCCAGGCACCTCCAACAATCATAATGACCTTCACAGGCAGCTATGGTTAGCTTACTGGTGATAGCCCCAAGTTTCATGGATGAGCATGGAATCTTGTGAACCAATTGACCATGACACCAACCTGCCCAGCCAATTCGCATTCTATGACACTAGAATATCATTACAAAGCTGGAAGGAGTGAATCTGTTTGGTAAACAAAATTTAAAAAAATCAACCTCATTCTTTTGTGAATTAACCCTATGAAAATGAGGGCATCCATGTTTTATTTTGTTCCTGCTTGCCTGTGTCCCTTGAATGCTGGACATCCAATGCTGGTGGTGCACTCTCTACCTTTTCCTCCTCCTTTTCTTTTTCCTTCTCCTCAGACAAGATAACAGCGTGTTCATCTAGGACCCAGACACGGATTAGGATGTGGATGAATCATCTGTGTAGACATAAAAATATGATATATGAGCAGATGACTTGGATTGCGCATCATCTGGTGTTTCCCCCCCCCACCCCAAAGACCGCTGCATAAAACATTGAAGCATATTTTTGCTGACAAAACTATAGGGAATGTGTCTTTTTGGCATCGCATCATATTAGACTACATGTGGTTGACAATTTTATTCAGCAAAAATACATGGCGTAATTTATAACATAACAAAAATCTAGCTCGAATCCAAGAATTTGGTGGATGTGTTCTGCTTCTCACTCAAGGTGGAAAAGTAAGGTGTGTTTTCTTTCTGCTTCATGGAATATTTCTAATAGTTCCACACTGCTACCTGTACCATTGCTTTGCAAGCCTTTATTACTGGTTACCGTCACCTCACCACCTTTTCTAGGTCATGGAGGCTTTTTCTGCAGTTGGTTGCCTTTGATATATTGCGCAGCTTGGCTCAGGCAGCCTGACAGCCACTCGAGTTTCTTAGCCTGTCATTTCCTTTTTTCTTTCAAACAACTGTTCTAGTAAAATATGATGCTCTTGCAACCCTGAAACCAAGTCACACTCAACAAAGATCAAGTGGGTCATTTCTGGTTGGGCATCAACACTTCACGTCCCATTGTACTTCACGTTCCCTTAGCATTGGCGGCAAATTGCTAGGTTAAAAAGAAGGGAACGTGCGTTCTACTGGTCAAATGGCAGTTGCATGGTTACCTTGCAGTAATTACCCAAAAAATGTTAACCCATACTGACAGACTAATTCCATCCACAATTTTTTCCCCAGTAGCAAACAGATTACTTGTAACCTGTATAATGTACTTGTAGTTTTGTCCTCTGTCAGACTCTTAGGGCTCGAATTTCCAAGCCCCGTGGAGGCAGGTTTGGAGGTGGGAGTGGGGGGAAAATTGCAGAATCGGGGGGCAGGAACCCATCCCGCCCCCAACCCGCCTCCATGCAGTTTCCCAGGAGGCAGGTACCCGACCTGTGCTGGGAGCCGCCTCCCCGAGGCGGGAAGGGGATTAGTGCCAATTAACTGCCTGTTAACAGGTAGTTAGCAGGCAGTTTTTGGCCTAATCCCTATTTTTAGCCCTGAAGTGTGGGCTGCCCGACGGCTCCAAACCACGCCAAGTTAGCGAGGCGGACCGTCGGGCTGAAGGGCTTGGAGGGTTCGAGATGTCCGGTGTTCAGGTGAGTGATGGGTGCATGAGTGCTTGGTGTGTGTAAAGTGTTTAAATAAGTTTTACTTACCTTTACTTACTAATGCAGGCTTCCTTCCTTCAGGTCTCGGGAGTCCCTCATCTCACCGGCACAGAAAGCAGAATGGCCACGAGCTGTCAAAAGTTGCAGCTTTCTGCTTTCTGTTCTGGAGAGGTTTCTAACTGAGTCTGTGGAGAAGGACTCAAGTTCGAAGTCAGATTGTCAGTGTTTGACAGCCTCACAGAGCTGTCAAACCCTGATATTTCATCTGTCAAAAGCTCTTGACAGATGAAATGTCAATCCCTGACGTCACCAGTAACCGGGTGGCCCTTAATTGGCCTGCTGAGCCCGCGGGGTGGGCTCAATAAGGTCAATCAAGGGAAAATCGCATGGGTTGGCCACAAATCGATTGAGGCAGGACTACAACCCAAAAAGTGGGTGTCCCGCCTCCATCATGTCCCCATTGACAAAATCCAGCCCTTAAAATGTAAGTAATTTTTGGCTACATACTATGTAGTATTCTCTCTTTATACTGAATGTTGTCTGTTTTACTCAAGGGTTCATTTTCTCTGAATGAGAACACAGTGGCCCGGCATGATAGTGATCAGGTAAGTGCAACTTTATTATTAGAATGGCCTTAGGAGATTGATCTGGCGTGACAGCATATTGGTATGTTAGCTGATTGTTCCTTGGTAAGCTATGACATTGACTCCTCCCCCATAATTCCCGACATGGTGAATTCCTGATCTGTGTGAGCCACAATCTCTCGGGGAGGGGAAGGGAGGGGAGGGGAAGGTGACAATGCCAACCACTATCTCTCTCTCACAGACCTCAAAGGGCTCAATTCAAGAGCAACATTGGATTTGGGAACGGGTTTGGTTCTCCACTTGCTCCATCAAGAAACAATGTAAGAGGAAACCAAAGAAGACAGAAGGCGATAGCTTACTAAATTAGGGGAAAGAAAAAATATATCTCAGGTATTCATGAAACAAGTCCAAGGTTTAATTCTGGCTTTGATCACTCAGCCAGTCTATAATAATTGTGTTTGTAAGAAAGAGAAGCATGGCTGTATACTTAAAGGTTGAAACGGAAATGAACATGTAACCAAGGACCTATTTACACACCAGCTTTAAGGTTGAAGCGTGTTAAATTTGGAGCGTAGATATGGGCCGGAATTTTTTGAGGTGGTAGCGGGCGCGATCGGAAGCGGGTCGGGTCGGGTGGGAAAGTTGTTATTTTTGGGAGTGGGTCGGGAACCCGCTGTCATCCCGCTCCCAAGCGCCTTTCCCCCGGCGCGTCTGTCAGCGCGGACCCAACCCAACTGAACCGGCAGAGGCGGGCGACCCAATTTAAATTATTAGGAAGGAATTTTGCCTACCTGAACAGGTCCGGTGCGGGCAGTGGCCATGGCGGGTCGCGACCCTATTCATGGCTCCACTGATATGCAGCAAGGTGCTCTCCAGCTCCTTGGCAGCAGGGAAGTGAGCAGGCCGCCTCTACCTCTGCTGAAGCCACAGGGCTAGCACCTTGTAGAAGCATGCAGAAGAGAAAGATGACACACAAGTAGATTCACAAGGGTAGCCACTTGGGTGTTTTATCCAATGTTTATGTAAAGTTTACGTTAATGTGCTGTCAAACACAAAAATCTTTATTTTCAACACTTTCCGGTTTTGGACAGATTTGTGTGCACCTTTGTAAGTGGCTTAGTGAGTTGCAGTGAATGGTGAGACATAACGGTACCTCCAGCAATGGTGATGAGTATGAAAAGAATGGCTTGGTCATTGCAGGTATGCCTTATGGTGTTGCTGTGGGGTGGTGCCAACCTGGCGCATCATGTGGCAGCCAGGGTGTACAGCGTCACGTGAAGTAAATTTGTCCATCCCTGGCCTCCCGGGCAGCAATGTGCTCGGGTGCTGATGCCCTCTGTCCTGTGCAGTATCAGGTGATTGCGGAGAAGGTTGGTGGTGTTGTTGGTGCTGCTGGTGTGCCTGGTGCTGCTGGTGTTGGGGTTCATCATGGTCAGATTCTGAGGACCAAGGTGAGACAGTATAAATGGCATCCATGCTGATGGAATAGATGGCAGGTGAAGTAGAGATGACAGAAGCAATCTGTCAATGGTGAGAAAGTGTAAGGAATGGATGGGTTAGATCTTTCGAGGGTGACTATAATGGAGTGGGGTTCCAAAGCCAAGTGGCCTCCTTGTGTGTTGTTAGTTGGTATGATTGCACTAGGATGAGGATGAGTGTGAGGGGTGGCTAGTGAGATGGGGATGTGATAATGTAGATAGAGAGATGGGTGGACGTGCAAGGTATGTTGGTGTGAGTAAGGATGTGCAGGGGTAGGGTTGGGAAGGCAGAGTGATGGGGATGTGACGAGAGCATACGAAGGGAGTCATCGGAGTACCTGGGTGCAGCCCTCTGCCTCTGTGCAGTCATTGTCAGTGTTTGCAGCACTCCAATGCTGTAGTGCACTGACAGCACTATATTACATTGACATCCAAATCCAATATGGCCATGGCCCCTTTAAAGATCCCGGCTGAAAACGTGTAATCGATGACGTCACCAGACCCACACCATTTAATTGGGCCGGGTAACGTGCAGGGCGGACATAATAGGCTTATTAAGGGAAAGTCGTTTCCAGCAGTGGGATGAAGCGAGCAGAGGGGTCACGACCCGCCATGGCCACTGCCCGTATTGGACCCACCCAGGTAGGCAAAAATTCTGGCCATGGAGTCAGACAAGTGAACTGACTCCTGATCACACTTGGAACTGGGAAATGAAACCCCAGCAGCTGGCATTTCAGATCCCTGACTGAAGTGTAAATATGGTCTTCAGCAGTTTGAGCTCCAAGCCCCTCATTCTAACACGGCCTACCCTTGTGATATTTGGATGTCGCATGGCTTAAAATCAGACTTAAAAGAGGAGAAGTGAAAACAGGTAAATTGGCTTTCCAAACCCATAGCGAACACAAGAGCAGTTTTCTCTCAATTCACTGTGTGGTGCAACTGCACCTTAAACTTACATTTAAATTACAAAAGAATTTGTTTACTGTGTATTAAGATGATGAATTATTAGTAATAGTTAACGTCCTGTTTTGATTGATAACAATTGTCTTGTAGTTTCAAGAATTTGAAGTAAATTCACGGCTTCTCAAACTACATGAAATTGCAAGGGAATCAAAACCACCAACAACCAAAGATAGTTCTGAGATAGTTTTAGGACCTTTACATAATGGCCCAGTAATTCGGGTCCCAACGCGTGAGTAAGCACCGTGTACTCACGCGTGGGACCGATGGAATTGCCGGTTTTCTGCATGCACAGCGCATGCGCGGGAAACCGGCATTTCCGATCCTCTGAACCAAGGGGTTCAGAGGTCGAACGCATGCGCGCAGGAGTTTGTGCGTGCGCGCTGAAATTCCTTTTTTTTTTACAGGGTTGCCCGTGCGATAAGGCCTCCAGTTTTTACGCGAGAAAAAAGCAGACGCAAGTACTTAGTTTTAAAAGATAAGTGGTCTATTAATTAATGTTAGATTTTTTTTCAACAGGTTTATTATTTTTAAAGACTTTACAGTAAGGTAAGTGTATTTTTAGACCCGATTTGTTAAAACATTATTTTTTCAAAAATTTGAATAATTGTTTAAATTAGTTTTTTACAGTTATTAATAGTTCATTTAATGAGTGGGATTTTTAAAAAACTTTTATTTGAAGTTTAAGTACTGTTTTGGGTGCCCGGAGTTTTCATGAGTTTGACAGTTCTTACTATCAAACTCATGAATGAACTTTTGCAACCTCCGATTGGTTGCCCAGTGCTCACGTGATCCCAGCCGGCTCATCGAGCTAACTACGCCGCTGGATCAAGGAAGCACAGTGCGCCGGGAACTGAACCGGGCCACTGACAAGAAATCCACGCAGGGCCAGGCTTCAACTGTCGGCGCGCTAGGTAAGTGTAGGTCGGGGGCTTGCACCCGCGGGAAGCCCCCGACACCAATTTCTGGGCCACAGCCTCTTTGCAGGAGCAGAGACAAGATTTTTCTGAATGGGGGGAGAGAAAAACTCACTTTAAAGGGCCTAGAAAACCAATATTCTATAATATAAATATAATTCTTGCAAGGCAGGTATTGTATCTTCTACCCCAAGTATCTCCTACAACAACAACTTGCATTTATATAGCACCTTTAACCTCCTCCAGCCCCACAACCCTCTGAGATATCTGCGCTCCTCCAATTTTAGCCTTTTGTACATCCCTGATTTTAATCGTTCCACCATTGGCGATCATGCTTTCAGCTGCCGAGGCCCTAAGCTCTGGCACGCCCTCCGTAAAACTCTCCGCCTCTCTACCTCTCTTTCCTTTTAAGACACTCCTTAAAACCTACCTCCTTGACCAAGCTTTTGGGCATATGCCCTAATATCTATTTATGGGCTCGGTGTCAAATGTTGTTTTATAATGCTCCTGTAAAGCACCTTGGGACGTTTTACTATGGTAAAGGAGCTATATCAATGCAAGTTGTTATTGTTGTTGTTGTTGTAGTAAAACATCCCAAGGCATTTCACAGGAGTGTAATCAGTCAAAATTTGACACCGAGCTACTCGGGCGATACTAGGACAGGTGATCAAAAGCTTGGAGCTTGGTCAAAGAGGTAGGTTTTAAGGAGCGCCTTAAAGGAGAAGAGAGAGGTAGAGAGTCAGTTCTCCTACCTATTAGAATGACATCTCTTCAGGACATGAATTGGAGCTGTGCCCTTCTCTCCTGGTGCAGTTGAGAAATATGAAAACAGGTAGGTTTAAAAAATCAGTGCTCTAGATTTTTGTCTAAGTTATTCACTCACAGAAAGCTTCTGCAGCACGAAGCACTGAGTGTTTTAAGAGTTAATATTACTTACATAAAAGCACAGTGTTCTGAACCACCAATTCAGCTGAATGCTTACAGCTGCACAGTTCCTTTCATAAGTAAGGGGTACACCTACCATGAGATGAAATAAAATTCCAATAAGGTTACTATATAAATATAAATAACTGTACCATATAGACCATAGGAGAGAGAGAAAAAATGTGACTACATGAAACAGACCAGCTGTCTTGTGGCAGCAAATGCTAACTGTATGAATGCAAAAGTAAAAAGTGTTGAGTTTTACGCCTTGGAGTGCAATAAGTATTTATAATTTTATAGACAGAAATGACCCTCAGTAAGTAGAGATCATATTTTTTGGCCTTAAAACTAACCCTTGGAGTAAAGCCCAGCTTCTGACATTTTATGGTACTGTTTCCTTGGAGGAAATCCTAGGTTGAAGAAAAGCATGTTTCATTTCTTTATGAACAGTGTTATTACAAACTTTCCATAGTAAACACAGCAAGAGCAATTAAACAGAGTCTTATGATTGAAATGTCCTCCACAAGAGATACTTAACTCTCACAATAAATAGTTTATTACTGCAGATTTCACATGACTTGCATTCATGCCTTTTATACAAAAATCACATAGACAAACAGAGCATCTTGCATCCAAGACAGGGTAAGATGCACATACTGTATAAGCACAGTTTTGGAAAGGAAAAGACAATAGTGATGTAAACCCTTGCTCCTTGTCATAACCTCAGCTCACCCACTGTTTCAATATTACATATAATACATTAATTTCATACACAAACATAGCATTCCATGTAAGCAACAGGCAATGTTATCAAAACATTCCTGCGCTGTCGACCGTTTGGAAACTCAGGCAGATTGCAGAGGGACGAGGGCCTTGCTGCCTCCTGCCCTGAGCTTCCATGCAGCCTCAGTCCTAAAGAAAACCTTGTACAATCTATTATTCTCCTACAAACACTTTTAATCACATAATGGATTCCATACCAGTTGTGGAAGATTGATAAATGGTAAAGAGATAATTGTTCTCAGCCGAGAATGATAGTCGATAAAGACGAAAATGTTTATCTACCCATTGTCACTAAAGACTGAAGCAATTGAATAAAATTGTCACCTATAAATGTGTAGAGATTGATTGCTGCAAACGCTTTCTCTGTCTCCAGAAATTAGCTGTGTCCTGTATTGAATAATGAGCATATGGAAGTGAGCAATAAGGCTGTAATTGTTCTTACACTATATGCTCAATAAAATAAAGCAAATGCTTCTTCCAGCTAGAGGTACCACTATAACGACCTTGATTGAAAACTGTAACACGTTTCAATGATACTCTGATTCACGGAGTACAATGAGGGAATTATTTTCCAGCTTGAAAGCAAAACTTTAAGGAATTGCGAGGCTATTAATGCTGAACATATTCTTCCATCAGTAAGTTATCTAGCCTCAAAAGGTTCATAAGAACATTAAAAAATTCAAAGGAGAAAAGGCAACAGGAAAGATTATCCCTCTTATATTCTAAATTTCCCAACATAGCATTCAGCTGTTATGAAGGCCTCTAAAATCTGTATCCCTAACACCATGCCTGGAAGATTATTCGAGATATATATCACTCTTTGTGTGAAGAAGTTCATTCAGTATCTAATGTAAATATTCTTCATTAGTTTGGTAGAGGGTAAATTGGAATCAAAGATTGGCAGGCAAAACTGTAATCGAACAATGGACGGCCTTTAAAGAGGAGATGGTTCAGGTACAGTCGAGGTACATTCCCAAGAGGGGGAAAGCTTGGGCAACCAAAGCCAGAGCTCCCTGGATGACGAAAGAGATAGAGAGTAAGATGAAGCAGAAAAAAGGGGGCGTATGACAGATGTCAGGTTGAGAATACATGTGAGAACCAGGCTGAATATAGAAAGTTCAGAGGGAAAGTGAAAAAGAAAATAAGAGGGGCAAAGAGAGAGTATGAGCATAGACTGGCGGCTAACATAAAAGGGAATCCAAAAGTCTTCTTCAGGCATATAAATAGTAAACGGGCAGTAAGAGGAGGAGTGGGGCTGATCAGGGACCAAAAAGGAGACCTACGCATGGAGGCAGGGGGCATGGCTGAGGTATTAAATGAGTACTTTGCATCTATCTTTACCAAGGAAGAAGATGCTGCTAAAGTCATAGTGAAAGAGGAGGTAGTTGAGATACTGGATGGGCTAAAAATTGATAAAAAGGAGGTACTAGAAAGGCTGGCTGTACTTAAAGTAGATAAGTCACCAGGACCAGATGGGATGCACCCTAGGATGCTGAAGGAAGTAAAGGTGGAAATTGCGGTGGTACTGGCCATAATCTTCCAATCCTCCTTAGATATGGGGGTGGTGCCAGTGGACTGGAGAAATGCAAACATTATACCCTTGTTCAAAAAAGGGTGTAAGGATAAACCCAGCAACTACAGGCCAGTCAGTTTAACCTCGGTCATGGGGAAGCTTTTAGAAACGATTATCCGGGAACAAAATTAACAGTCACTTGGACAGTATGGATAAATTAAGGAAAGCCAGCATGGATTTGTTAAGGGCAAATTATGTTTAACTAACTTGATTGAGTTTTTGATGAGGTAACAGAGTGGGTTGATGAGGGCAATGCGGTTGATGTGGTGGACATGGACTTCCAAAAGGCGTTTGATAAAGTGCCACATAAGAGGCTTGCCAGCAAAGTTAAAGCCCATGGAATAAAAGGGACAGTGGCAGCATGGATACGAAATTGGCTAAGTGACAGGAAACAGAGAGTAGTGGTGAATGGTTATTTTTTGGACTGGAGGAAGTGGTGTTCCCCAGGGGTCGGTACTAGGACCACTGCTTTTCTTGATATATATTAATGACTTGGACTTGGGTGTACAGGGTGTGATAAAAATGATAACTTCCGGGAAGTTATGTCATCACTTCCTGTGAACTATGAACTGTGTACATACCTCACTTCCTGTCATATGTCACTTCCTGTTGGACTGGTATAAATACTGGTCTGTTCAGTATTGTAAGAGGCTTCTACCAGAGGCATGGTAAAGACCTCTCGTGTATATAGTGTGTTTATAAGTTACTTAAAGCTTACTTTAAAGTTACTTGATGGTAAGTCTCCTTTTTCTTACATCAATTTAAGTAACTTAGTATTTACACTGACAAATACTAGGCCTTCAGACAAACTTGGAAGTTAAGGATCCAGGGAACCACCCATCATGGAGAAAATCCTTAGACCTATTCGTCTGGACTTGGACCCGAATACACCAGCAGCTGGCAGGGTATGGAAGCATTGGTATCGTACTTTTGAGAATTTTCTGGATGAATGTAAAGCGGATGCTCCTGCTAAATTGAAGATACTTGTCAATTATGTGACCCCAAAAGTGTTCGAATATGTTGATGAATGGGATAATTACGAAGAGGTGATTCGGGCACTTAAGAAACTGTATGCGAAGACCCCAAATGAGGTCTATGCTAGACATCTACTGGCCACAGCCCGACAAGGGCCAGGGGAATCAATTGACGAATTCCTGCAAGAACTTCGCAGGCTCAGCGTAGATTGTAACTTTCAGGCAGCCTCAGCTGAGCTGTACCGCCAAGAAATGATTCGTGATGCTTTCATCTGCGGGATTGCCTCTCCATTTATACGCCAGCGTCTACTAGAAAGTAAAACACTTGAGCTACAAAAAGCTTTTGACCTAGCTTGTTCACTGGATTTGGCAAAGAGAAATGCAGACCTCTATCAGCTGCCCAGATCTCGATCTGCTGCTGTAGCTGCAACCAGACAATTCAAGCGGTCTCAGGTGAACCCTATCATGGGGGAATCTAATTCTGATAATTCTGATGAAGAGGAGGACGACCCCACTTTAGCAGCCTCTTGGCAATCTAGTAAGGAATGCTTCTTTTGTGGAGATGCTTTTCACCCTAGGAAAACCTGCCCTGCTCGCAATGCAATCTGCAGTTATTGCGGGAAAAAAGGACACTTTGCTAAAGTTTGCCTATCAAGGGCCTCTACGCGGGCCAATCCAGCTAAGGCCTACCGAACTGCCCCAATTAGGGCCTATCAAGATGCTCCAGCTAGGACCTATCAAGCTTCCTCTCGAGCTCTCTCCCGAAGAAGCACACCGAGAGTTTTAGCCACTCTCTGTGCAATGACACCAATTACAGCTGCTTGCCCACAGAACCTGTCTCATGCAGCCACAAAAATTTCAATTAAAGGGCATACCTTAGATGCCTTAATTGACTCAGGAAGTACTGATAGTTTCATTAAGGAACAGATTGTTGCGAAATTGAAACTACATGTCTTCCCATCGGACCAGGCAATTGCGATGGCCCAGTCATCACTTAATACCAGAATCTCCGGCTTTTGTGTTGTTGATATGACACTTCATGGTCGTATGTATCCCTCCACCCGACTTTCGGTGCTCAAGGACTTATGTAGTGATCTCCTCTTAGGGCTGGACTTCCAAAAACAGCATAAGAAACTCACCATTGAGTTTGGTGGATCCAAACCCGGACTTACTATTTCTAATATACCGTCTAAATTACCATTTTGTGCATTATCAGCAGCTTCACTTGATGAACCCTCATTATTTGCCAGTATTCCGCCTCAATGCAAACCGATAATAACGAAATCGCGGCGCTTTAATCAGGAAGACCAATCTTTTATTGCGGCTGAAATCTCTCGACTTCTAGCAGAGGATATCATTGAACCATGTTCGTCGCCCTGGCGGGCTCAAGTCATCATTGTCAAGAACCCTCTAAAACCTCACAAACAGCGACTATGCATCGATTATTCGCAAACCATCAATCAATATACCGACTTGGACGCCTACCCATTGCCACGCATTGATGATATGGTTAATAAACTGGCCGAATACAAAGTGTTCTCCACTTACGATTTAAAAAGTGCCTATCATCAGTTACCCTTGAAGGTCTCAGATAAGCAGTACACAGCCTTTGAGGCTAATGGACGGCTGTACCAATTTCGTCGCCTCCCATTCGGGGTTACTAATGGAGTGGCTGTCTTTCAATGGGCAATGGATGGCCTGGTTAAGCAGGAAAACCTAAGGGACACTTTTCCCTATCTTGATAACATTACCATTGCAGGTCACGATCAACAGGAACACGACTCCAACCTCCAAAAATTTCGGGATGCCCTCCATCGCCGTAATTTGACCCTGAATGAATCCAAATCTGTTGAGTCGCAACCAACCATCAACATCCTTGGCTACTGCGTAGGCAATGGTATCATTTAAGCCAGACCCAGAAAGACTTCGCCCGCTCCAAGAGCTCCCGTCACCTAAGAATCCGGCTTCTTTACGTCGGGCTCTCGGTCTGTTTGCATACTACGCTAAATGGATTCCTCATTTTTCGGACAAAATCCAACCCTTGCTGCATGCTAGATCATTTCCACTGGGAACAGCGGCTGTTGCAGCCTTTAACCTTCTCAAAAAACAGTTGGAGAAAGCGGCTCTTCACTCCATTGATGAGAATCTCCCTTTCGTGGTTGAATGTGATGCCTCGGAGGTGGCGATCTCGGCTACTCTGAATCAGGAAGGTCGTCCTGTAGCATTTATGTCCAGGACCTTACAAGGTGCCGAGCTACATTATCCTCCGGTTGAGAAAGAAGCCACAGCCATCATAGAGGCAGTACGGAAGTGGAACCATTTTCTAGCTCGCCAGCACTTTACATTGATCACGGACCAACGATCAGTCGCCTTCATGCTCGATAATCGAAAACGAACCAAAATTAAGAATAATAAAATACAACTTTGGAGGATGGAACTGGCCTCTTTTGGTTATACCATTCTCTATCGGCCTGGCAAGGAGAATGTGGCCCCGGACACCCTCACACGGGCATTCTGCTCCACTATGTCATCCTCCACTCTCATGGATGTCCACAATGGTTTGTGTCATCCTGGCGTTACGCGCACGCTACATTTCGTACGATCACGGAATCTCCCTTTTTCCACTGGAGATGTAAAGAAAATATGCTCAGAATGCCGGCTTTGTGCGGAATTAAAACCTCAGTTCTTCCGCCCCTCAGATGGTATGCTCATACATGCAACCCAACCGATGCAACGACTTAGCATCGATTTTAAGGGCCCAGTGCCCTCTTCAACTCGGAACACATATTTGCTCACCATGATCGACGAATATTCACGTTTTCCGTTTGCCTTCCCCTGCTCCAATATGCTGGCGTCCACAGTAATCTGCTGCCTTGAGCAGGTATTTTCTCTCTGTGGCATGCCGGCTTATATTCACTCAGATCGGGGTCCATCCTTTATGTCAAGGGAACTCAAGGACTACCTCTCAGAACGGGGAATTGCTACAAGCAAAACAACACCATACCATCCCATCGGAAATGGGCAGGTAGAGAGGTATAACGGTATCATCTGGAATTCCGTACGTCTTGCTTTAAGATCTCGGGGCCTGCCAGACCAGCAATGGGAAACAGTGCTTCCGGATGCATTGCACTCTATACGGTCCCTGCTTTCTACAGCCACAAATACTACACCTCATGAGCGGTTCTTTGGATTCCAGCGTCGCTCATCTCATGGGACATCACTCCCGTCATGGCTAACTACTCCTGGACCTGTATTACTCCGAAGATACGTTCGGACGTCTAAAAATGACCCTCTTGTAGACGAGGTCGAACTAACCGATGCCAACCCCACCTATGCAAACATGCGATATTCCGACGGCCGAGAATCTACCGTATCATTACGGGATCTGGCTCCCTGCCCACCAGGACCTAGTGGGACATCGGGTGATGGCATTTCACCAGGAAACTCTTGGGACCTATCGGGTACCCCTCTCCAGGATCCTGATCGGACACCAACTAGCTTGGTGCCGGTAGAACCCCGTGCTCAAGGTTGCGACCCTCCCAGTACCGCGCATGAAAGTACTGATCCGCCACAGACCAGCTCTGCACCTCCCTCTGAACAGAGGCAGTCCGACTTTGAACCTATTGGGGCTCGTACTCGAAGCCATGATCTCCCCGACCCTTCACAGGGCAATCCAGGCCACACAGACTCTGACCAATGGCCAACCGCATGTAAGCGGACCAGCGACCCTCTACGACGGGAATCCAAACGGGTGCGACTCTTCCTTGTTCGGCGGCTGCAGACCAAAAGGTAGACCACAGCCTCCTAATCCTGCAGGAGGGAAGAATGTGATAAAAATGATAACTTCCGGGAAGTTATGTCATCACTTCCTGTGAACTATGAACTGTGTACATACCTCACTTCCTGTCGTATGTCACTTCCTGTTGGACTGGTATAAATACTGGTCTGTTCAGTATTGTAAGAGGCTTCTACCAGAGGCATGGTAAAGACCTCTCGTGTATATAGTGTGTTTATAAGTTACTTAAAGCTTACTTTAAAGTTACTTGATGGTAAGTCTCCTTTTTCTTACATCACAGGGCACAATTTGAAAATTTGCAGATGGCACAAAACTTGGAAGTATAGTGAACAGTGAGAGGATAGTGATAGAATTCAAGAGGACATAGACAGGCTGGCGGAATGGGTGGACACATGGCAGATGAAATTTAATGCAGAAAAGTGCGAAATGATACATTTTGGTAGGAAGAATGAGGAGAGGCAATATAAACTAAAGGATACAATCCTAAAGGGGGTACATAAACAGAGAGACCTGGAGATATATGTGCACAAATCGTTGAAGGTGGCAGGGCAGGTTGAGTAAACGGTTAAAAAAGCATACGGTATCTTGGGCTTTATAAATAGAGGCATAGAGTACAAAAGCAAGCAAGTTAGGATGAACCTTTATAAAACACTGGTTCAGTCACAACTGGAGTACTGTGTCCAATTCTGGGCACCACACTTTAGGAAGGATGTGAAGGCCTTAGCGAGGGTGCAGAAAAGATTTACGAGAATGATTCCAGGGATGAGGGACTTCAGTTACGTGGATAGACTGGAGAAGCTGGGGTTGTTCTCATTAGAGCAGAGAAGGTTGAGAGGAGATTTGATAGAGGTGTTCAAAATCATGAGGGGTCTAGACAGAGTAGATAGAGAGAAACTGTTCCCATTGGTGGAAGGGTCGAAAACCAGAGGACACAGGTTTAAGGTGATTGGCAAAAGAACCAAATGCGACATGAGGAAAAACTTTTTTACACAGCGAGTGGTTAGGATCTGGAATTCACTGCCTGAGAGGGTGATGGAGGCAGATTCAATCGTGGCTTTCAAAGGGAATAGGAAAAAAATTTGCAGGGCTACAAGGAAAGGGCGGGGGAGTGGGACTAGTTGAAGTGCTCTTGTAGAGAGCCGGCACGGGCTCAATGGGCCGAATGGCCTCCTTCTGTGCTGTAACAATTCTATGATGCTATGATTCAATGGACTCTGTCCTTGGATCCTACTAACCTGCTTTATTTTAAAGTTAAAGCTGGGAATTTTATCAGAGCTGCTCTCGCTCCCCCACCATGAACAGTGTTTCCGCCGCAAATAACATTGAAAATATTTATATTCTCTAGAAGAAGCCTCCCATCCAATGTAATTTATATACATGGTTTTGTTGTAGGTGGTGCTGCAGTTATGCTACAAACATGTTTTGAGACAGGTATCTGCACAATGTCATCCTCATAAAGTAAATTGGAATCATAAAGAAAAGCTTGCATTTATATAGCACCTTTCATGATCTCAGGACATCCCAAAGTGCTTTACAGCCAATGAAGTACTTTTTGAAGTGTAGTCACTGTTGTAATGTAGAAAACACGGCAGCCAATTTGCGCACAGCAAGCACCCACAAACAGCACTGTGATAATGACCAGATAATCTGTTCTTTTTAGCATTGTTGACTGAGGGATAAATATTGTCCAGGACAGTGGGACAAACTCCCCTGCTCTTCCATGAAATAGTGCCAGTGCATCTTATACATCCACCTGAGCAGGCAGACTGAGCTTCAGTTTAACGTCTCATCCAAAAGATGACACCTCCGACAGTGCACCATTCCCTCAGTACTACACTGAAGTGTCAGCCTGGAGTCTCTGGAGTGGGACTTGAACCTCACAACCTTCAGACTCAGAGGTGAGAGTGCTACCCACTGAGCCATGGCTGACACCATGCTGTGAGCAGCACCTTGTTGCTGGTCACCAGGAGGACAATGATAAAGGACTGCAACACATGCATGATTGGAGATGATACACAAAGCTCTGCTCCATTGGGAACTTATTCTTACTGATACAAAAGCACAGGTGGGAGTGTTCACTTTCTAGTAACGTTTAAAAGATTCAAGAATAAATTAATAAAATGGCCTGGCCACTTTGAAAACCTGATTCTACACGAGGCTGGAGTTAAGTCAAGCTGGTGTCAAATTAACAACCGTAACCAGGAGCCGGATCAGCTCCTGAGTTATCCTTCCACCTTCCTGTCAATGGATACTTGAAACCATTTCACATTGGGGCACCTTTAGAGATGTCACTGCACCTTTAGGGTGAAGACTCGGTAGCAGTTTCTTTTGTACTGTTGCACAGGATCAAAGTGTGATGCTATTTCTGCTGCACGAATTCTACAACCACAAACCCTGCGAGAAAACGCATTGGGGTCAATTTTGACTTTGCACAACGGTGTAAAACGAGTGACGGCAAATCGGCAGCCCCTTTTACATCTCTCACTATTCATATTTCCATTGATTGCAATGGAAATAAAAGTCGGGGTAGTGGTAAAATGGGCTGCAGATTCGCCATCATCCATTTCACACTGTTGCACAAAGTCACGATCTGCCCCATTGAGACGAGTAGCCCCCTAGATATTTGCCATTCCATTGAATTTTTTAGCAATAATTGCATGTCATTTTTCTATCATCTTTCTCAGTAATTCAAAAGATTTCACTGATACTTGTTTCAATTATTTAAATTCTTCCACTGTTAACCTTGATTAAATAAATAAAACAAACTGATGCAATAAAACTCACTACGCACTTGGTTTGAGTATAAAGCAAGGCTTTAATCAACTTGTTTCCAAACATGGAGGTCTAGTTATCTTTCACTAGTTCCTTGTCTTACAAAATGTCCTGGTCAAGCTGGGCCCACGCCCGAGTATTTATACTCCTTGGACGGCGCCACCAGCTGGCCATCCAGTGTTATTTCATGAGTCTTTCTTCATGGATCATAAGATTCATAACACAAACTAAATTATATATGACTATACATAATACTATGTATTTATGTGCAAAAAATATGAAAATTGTTCTAAAAGCTTTTAAAAAGCCTATTTCCTGCTTGTTGACATCGCACAGGCAAATCTAATGTTGCATAAGTCATACAGTTATTCCCAGCATAAGTGATAAACATCTTTCCAGTAATAATACGTAAGACTGCGCTTTTATCGCTAAATATGCGTCAGCCTATTTAGGACAGCTGTTGGTGTGTTTTTATTGAAGTCCTGTGTTTCTGTCATTGAGCAGCGGAAGTGTCTTTGTTCCTTCAAACATCCTAGCAAAAGAATCAGCAAAGACCCCCCTAATCCCAACTAATAACCCAGCAAAAAACCTCTCTCACAGGATCTGAACTCAGCAAACCCTCCCTGCACCCCCCCCCCCACCCCCTGCCCCGCCTAATGAAATAACCCAAAAAGTCTGAATTTGAAACTCTATTGATTAATTTCTTTTGGATCTCATACCATACTTGCCAATCCGTGCATAAAGTGCTTGTGCAAGAATAAATTATAGAACATCAAATAGGATACGTAGGAGAAGAGTGAAAACGCTTCCTTCTCTTCAAATGTTGTACAGAATATGGATAAAACAGCCATTTTCAAAATGCTGGCATTGAATACATTTCTTGCATAGTAAATAATACATTGGAGAGAGTTTATCCATAGTGCTCAGTTTTCATTGAGTTGCGTGTGGCACTGATTCCCTCTTTTCATTGCTGCCTATCCATGAGATACTTCAGCAGTGTAGCAAGTATGGCCCAATCCCTGCAGTCTCCCATTCTCTCTCCACCCTTTAAGACATAGCACTCATTTTAGCCACATGCCAGTAATTGAAAGCAGAGTGAGCTAGTTGGGGTTTGAACTGAAAGGGATAATTTTAACTTACAAAGGTGGCGGAAAATGGGAGGCCATGAATTGGCCTCCTGCTCTACACCCCACCTTCCCATTGGAAAGGAATATCGGGCATACCCTATGTGAAAATTACCCCCAAGATCTTCTGGCCTTAAGTCCAATGCTCAAAAGATGGAGCTCCCCAACTTTCCAAAATAATACCATTCCAATTTTTAACTAGAAATATTTATGAAAGGCTATCAATTACATTTTCTATAAATTATGCTTCATTACACAACTGAAACGATGTATGAAAATAATAAAAAGCCATATAATTTCAGTATGACTGAACAGACATCCAAAATGGCATTGTTAAGCCATTCTCACCCATTCCTCCATGCTGGGATTGTCAAACAATTTGCCATGGAGGGAGTGCAACGAAGGTTCACGAGATTGATTCCTGGGATGGCGGGACTGTCGTATGAGAAGAGATTGAGTAAACTAGGCCTGTATTCTCTTGAATTCAGAAGAATGAGAGAGGGATCTCATTGAAGCATACAAAATTATTACAGGGCTTGATAGGGTTTGGATGCTGGGAGAATGTTTCCCTTGGCTGGGGAGTCCAGAACCAGGGGCCACAGCCTCAAGATAAAGGGTAGGCCATTCAGGGCTGAGATGAGAAGAAATTTCTTCACACAGAGGGTGGTGAATCTTTGGAATTCTCTACCCCAGAGGGCTGTGGAGGCTCAGTCATTGGGTATATTCAAAACAGAAGTCGATAGATTTCTGACCAGTAAGGGCATCAAGCAATATGGCGATAGGGCCAGTGAATGGAGTTGAGGCAGAAGATCAGCCATGATCTCATTGAATGGCGGAGCAGGAGTGAAGGGCCGAATGGCCTACTCCTGCTCCTATTTCTTATGTTCTTATGTTCTAAAAATCACTGGGTTTTAGGATTACAATCTTGGCTAAGGGAATTAAAAAACAGTCTGAGCATATGTTTCCATTGATTCTGGCAGGGGCTGATCTTCTCAACAACTTCTTAACAATGTCACTGAAGCTTAAATTAGAAACTCTCTGTCAATGACGTTTACGTCTTCTCTTGGCTATCTCCTAGCTTGTGAAATGAGGAGGGGGTATGTAACAGCATACCCACTCGGTCTTAAATTTTCAATAGTATGAGATGCTGATTAAATGTGTCCGAGATAACTGGGATGGAGTGCAGTCGTGCTGTGTAAGAGTTTGAAATGGGTGATAATGATTCAGATCTCTCTTCCTGTACCATTGCCCGCCTCCACACTTAATTTCATTGTATCAAGCTAATAGTTTGCACTCCCTGTACTCCTTCAAATGAATTGGCAGCCACAAACTAGAATTGAACTACACTTGTATAATTTGCAATCCAGATGCTTTTTTACAGGCATTCTCCACCAAGAATTTATAGTTTTCTCAGGTGGGGTATTAATAATTTTTTCTCCCCCTCCGTAAGCTGTAGATGCATCATCTTTTATTTTGCTGATTATAATAAAAGTTTCTGTAGGTCCATGATTATTCAAAGGAACAAAGTTCACCCTTCGCAAATCAATGGCAAATATGGTGAAAGGAATGACCCCATTTAAAGGGGCTCCTTTTAGTACTCTGTCCTGGATTGTCCCAAATGCACACCCAAGTATGCAAACAAATGTCTTCAGTTTCCTACAATTTCCCCATGGTGACTGGGTTTCCCTCAACTAAATAAAGAAGTTGAAGTATGAATAATATCCAGGAGAGGTAATAGAAGGAAGGAGGTAGAAGGAAGTTGAGGTGACTACTTACACAATGGTACCATTCGACATGAAGGCAGCCTGGACTCCATACTCAGTAGTTTCTTTAAATCGGCCTGGGAACTTCTTTTAATGTATGAATTTTGCCTAGCAGCACTCGAAGTAGAATTTATTTCTGGGTTAATCGTCAGAGATCTTATGCTCTAAAAGGTATAAATGTGTTTGTTCCCCCAGGATAGCAAGACTTTCACATGAATACTCACACTCTCCTGAAATGGCCTGTGGGCCTCCTCAAAGAAGAAGAGGACTTGCATTTATATAGCGCCTTTCACGACCACCGGGCGTCCCAAAGTGCTTTACAGCCAATGAAGTACTTTTTTGAAGTGTAGTCACTGTTGTAATGTAGGAAACGTGGCAGCCAATTTGCGCACAGCAAGCTCCCACAAACAGCAATGTGATAATGACCGGATAATCTGTTTTTAGTGATGCTGATTGAGGGATAAAAACCTAATTATCTAACTTATAAAAGAGCTTCAATCCTTATAACAGACAACACGCATTCAGAGATGAGACACTTGCTTCACTCCCTCTATGTAGAAAGATGTAATGTAATACAATTGATAAGTTTTCTTTTAGTTGGGGATGTATATTGTGTAGCAATCTTTCTAAAGGTGGAATAACAACCGAAAATGCTGGAAATACTCAGCAGGCCAGGCAACATCCGTGGAGAGAGAAACAGAGTTAACGTTTCAGGTCTGGGACCCTTCATCAGAACTGATGAAGGGTCCCAGACCTGAAACATTAACTCGTTTCTCTCTCCACGGATGCTGCCTGGCCTGCTGAGTATTTCCAGCATTTTCTGTTGTTATTTCAGATTTCCAGCATCCGCAGTATTTTGCTCCTATATTATTTCTAAAGGTGGATCTTTCTTTAGATCTCCTAGACTAGAAACATTTTGTCCCGTCATATACTGCATTCGCAGGAGACTGGCAATAAAATCAAACATTTTAATACCCAGTGTTATTACGGAAACATTACTGACGGGGACATTAGCATTTAAATGGTTAATGAAAGTTTTTATTTCATTGATTTCCACCCCCCCCACCCCCCTCCACACCATAATTTTTCCCTTTTTGCAGGCACTGTTGAGTTCATCCATTACAATAATCCACTGTCAGTCAACAACAACAACTTGTATTTATATAGCACCTTTAACGTAGTAAAATGTCCCAGGGCGCTGACAAGGAGTATTTTAAGACAACAAATTTGACACCGATCCACATAAGGATAAATTAGGGCAGGTGACCAAAAGCTTGGTCAAAGAGGTAGGTTTTAAGGAGCGTCTTAAAGGAGGAAAGAGAGGTAGAGAGGCGGAGAGGTTTAGGGAGGGAATTCCAGAGCTTAGGGCCTAGGCAACAGAAGGCACGGCCACCAAGTTCAGGAGGAAAGGACCAAGCACATCCCCGTCAAGCACGGCCTTCATTCAGCAAGTCTTTGCAGGTTGGCATGACAATGACACGCTATGATCAGCTAATGGGCGGCGCCCTTCTGAGGTGTATAGGATTGATTTTCCCATTGAGTTGCTGCCATGTCCTATTTGCCAATCTGGCACAGCGTGTAAACTGAAAGCAGGGACGTCCAAATGCCAGCTGAAGCTGAGCTCTAAGCTCATGACATCTTGCGCTGAAGTGCGAGAACCTGCAAAACTTATCAAATAAAGGCAGCTGGTTTGAAATGGCTGCCACGGGCAGGATTTTAATTTATGGACATCTGATCTGAGAAGGAGAAGCGATAAGAACCCGTTGACTGAAGGCAGCAAAGTTTGATCGCCAGTCAAGATATGGGATTTAAACTCATGACCTTCTGGAATAGGAAAGAGAACTGGTGAATCTTGTTGACTTAAGACAGTCAAGTTCTAATGTCAGTCAAGGCCAGGGCTTGAACTCATAACCCTAATGGGTTGTGAGCTCAACAGTCAATTACCGAAGGTATCAGACTGTCTTGTTCTTTTAAGTTCTGTTCTGGTACTATGCTGAACAAAAGGCCCATTCATCATCACTGCAACGGGAGATGATGCTCCTCAGAGAATGAGATATGCCGCTGATATACCAGAATAATAATCAGAAAGTTACATTTATGTTTAATTGCATTCAAACAATACAGTGACTTCACTGAACTGTTTAGAAGCTCTGTTTATTTTTGTAATTTCACTTTACAATGTGTACTGAAGTGCTTTATTGCAAATGTTTAATTTCAGATCAGATGTGCAGCTATAAAAAGGAAAAATAAACTGCAAGTATTAGAAATCTGAAAACAGAAAAATGCCAGTAATACACAGCAGGTCAGTCAACATCTATAAAGAAGATAGCTTAATGTTTTAGGAGGAGACCCTTCACCTGATCAGTATTTAGGTTACTGAGAAGAATATTCAGTACCGGGTTATTTGGAGGACATCTTGACAATATAGTCAAGCTGTTGTTTACTAATGTTGCAGTGGGATATAAACACACAGGCCTAGAAATTAAATTGCGCTGCGCCTCGTGGTCTAATATGGCGGGTGGCATGCTTTTACCTTGTTATGAAGGGAAGGAGACACAGCTGATACATTTAGCATAGCTTTTAGTTATTGCAATGAAGTCGTATCATCGAATTACATCGAATGTACAGCACAGAAACAGGCCATTCGGCCCAACTGGTCCATGCCGGTGTTTATGCTCCACACGAGCCTTCAGCTAACCCTATCAGCATAACCTTCAATTACTTTCTCCCTCGTTGTGTTTACCTAGTTTCCCGTTAAATGCAACTATGACTTCTCTGGTGAGAGACACGAGCCAGGTTGATATATACAGCTGAACACTTGGAACCAATCACTCCGTTTGCACTGATAGATCAGAGCTACAAAAATCAAACACACTGTTTTGCCGTCAATAAGTTAATTTTAAAGGAGTTCCCACTACAATACAACACACTGGAAATATCTCAGATACAGACCATTAATCTTTAAGGACTGCAGCAGCATTTTGACAGCAACATCTGAAAAACAGGTTAGGTCAGTTTATTTGAACAATGTCACCAGTTGAGAACTGTACATCATTCTAATCTATATTCAAATTTACCAAATTATTTTTGGATACATCAAGCCATGTGAAATATTCACATTCCTAACCTTGTCACAATATCAATTACTCAGCGGCACCCTCCCCAGATGATAGAAATGCAGGAGGATTGCCTGGCAGGAGATGGCAGCCGAGGTCAACACTGCTTACTGTACCTTGTTGATCTGGAAACTGATCTCATAGAATCATAGAAGGAGGCAAGTCGGCCCATCGAGTCTACGACGGCTCTTTTGTAGAGCAATCCATTTAGTCCCACTCCCTCGCTCTTTCCCCATACCCCTGCAATCCGAAGTCGAGGGGAACAGAATAGAGCTGGGAGGACAACCAAACCAAGAGGGGATTAATAATGAAGAGAATATTTAAATGAAACGTATTTGATAGCTATAATCCAGCCATGATTGTAATCCTATGTATAGAATCATAGAATCATACAGCACAGAAGAAGGCAATACGGCCCATCGTGCCTGTGCTGTTTGTTTGAAAGAGCTATCCGTGGCTCTGCAATTTTTTTCTCCTTCAAGTATTTACCCAATTCCCTTTTGAAGGCTACTATTGAATCTGTATCCACCGCCCTATCAGGCAGCACATTCCAAATCCTAACCACTCGTTGAGTAAAAAAGTTTTTCCTCATGTCACCTCTGGTTCTTTTGCCACTCTGTGCCCTCTGGTTGTCGACTCCTCAGCCATTGATCCAGTTTCTCTTTATTTACTCTATCTAAACCCTTCATGATTTTAAACACCTCTATCAAATCTTCTCTTAACCTTCTCTGTTCTAAGGAAGAATATGTCACGTCGTAAGGTAGCTGCCAAGGTAAGACTACCCAATCACATCATTTATCGGGTGGATGGTCCAAATATGCATGCCACAAAGTGTTGCATGTCGACTTGTTTCAGATTTACTGTTGACCGATGCCAAAACCTTCCACGGCCTTACAGTTCTTTCATTGCTTATCAGGCTTGCCTATACTTCAGCAGGGCACACATTCAAGCTGTAACTCACAATTGACACCGTGGCCCATCTTCAGAAGGGCTTCACACATAAAATCATTGTCACACAGCGTACCTGTATAACATATGATCACTTACTGACACCCAGAATAGACTATAGGATGGCCACATGGCTACCATCGGTGACCCCTCTATTTAAGGAAATGCAGCAGTGCAGTGACATCAGGAAGCCATGTTACATTGCTGTTGCTATTCAGTGGGAAAGGAGATGAAGATATTGGCCTTGCGGACCTATACATCACTCGTCTGTTTGATTCATTTATGGGCAGCATATTGGCTAATATTGCAGATGATCCCTGTGTAAGGCTGGAGGGAGGCATAGGTAAAATAATTGAGACAGGAGGTGAGCTTTACCATCACTGGCGGCACTGTGTCTGTGGCTTTGCTCAGCTGCAGGTGTCCTTACAGCAGATGACACAGATCTGCAATTGTCTTCCTACTGAGCTGAAGACAGTTCCCCACAGTCATTGCCAGGTAGGTAGGTGTGCCAGGACATCCAGGTACGATTGGTTGCATAATGGTGGGTGAGGGCAGTTTGGCTGTAGTACCTGCCATCTCTCCTTGTCATGTTTTCTGTTACTTTGTGCTATTTAACCATTAAATAATGTTTGTGGTGTTTCAACACCAACCTCCATCAGTAACTTTGGCTGCCATTTTGCTGACCTCGGCGGGTCAATGGCGGGCAACATGGGTGGCGGATCCAGATCTCGCTGCTGGCTCCAACCCGGCTTCTGAAATTAATGTCCCTTGATTAGGCCTGTTAAGCCCGCCCAACGCGTTTGCCGGCCAATTAAAGGAAGCGGGTCTGGTGACGTCATTTGATGGCGCATCATCAGGCAGTTTCCTTAAAGGGACCATGGCCAACATTATTTTGACATTTGTGCTGTCAGTGTTCTACAGCATTGAGGTGCTGCAAATACTGACAAGCACTGCACAAACGCACAGGGCTGCACCCAGGCTCTCCCATGATTCCCTCCATATGCTTATGGAGGGAGTCACAGCACGCAGGGTGGTCATAGAGTTATAGAGTCATAACAGCACAGAAGGAGACCATTCAGCCCATCGAGTCCGTGCCGGCTCTCTGTAGAGCAATCCAGTCAGTCCCATTCCCCTGCTCTATCCCCGTAGCCCTGCAAGTTTATTTCCCTCAAGTGCCTATCCAGTCTCTCCTTGAAAACATTGAGAATGTCTGCTTCCACCACTTCCGTCGGCAGCGAGTTCCAGGTCCTCACCACTCGGAAGAGACCTCCCCCGGAGATCAACACAGCCTGGTTGCACATTGCAGAGGAGGGCACAAGCAGGGATGTGGTCAGGAGGACCTGGGCGCAGTGCCGCAAACCTTTCAATGATCTCAGTAGATCATGAAACGTTAGTACAAAGCAACACTCAACCTCATCCTGCTGTGCCTCTCATCACATCCCCATCACTCTGCCTTCCCTACCCTACTCCTGCACATCCTTACTCAAACCAAATTACCTTGGACCTCCATCCATCCCTCTCTATATTATCACATCCCCATCTCACTAGCCACCCCTCACACTCAGTCTCATCCTAGTGCAATCATACCAACTAACAACACACAAGGGTAGCCACTGTAGGGATGCTTTATGATGTTGGTGTGGGGTGGCCAACCTGGCGCATCATGTGGCAGCCAGGGTGTACAGCATCAGGTGAAGTAAATCTGGCCCTGGTGAGGCCCTCCCTGGCCTCCCGGGCAGCAATGTGGTCAGGTGCTGATGCCCTCTGTTCTGTGCAGCATCAGTTGTTTGTGGAGAAGTTTGGTGTTGTTGTTGGTGCTGCTGGTGTGCCTGGTGCTGCTGGTGTTGGGGCTGATCGTGGTGGGATTCTGAGGATCAAGGTGAGAGAGTATAAAGGGCACATATGGAATAGATGGCAGGTGAAGTAGAGATGACAGAAACGATCTGTCAATGGTGAGAGAGGTAATGAGGTCAGAGTGGATGGAGACTTGTGTAAAGACTTACAGCATGGTGAATCTATTGTGGAAATGCAGTGAGGAACAGCTTGTGGCTGAGGGAAGATATCTCTGTAAGGTGGGAGCTTTTACTGTACATTTGAAGCTGTCAACTCATCAGCTGATTCAATGGCCACTGAACTCCTGCCTCAGCTTGACAGATGTGGACAACGACCAGCGAGGACCCCATGGGCGAGCTGCCAAATGCAAAAGGATGAGCTGAAATTCATTCTTAAGTGGCTCTAAACAAGCCAGTAATTACCTGAATTGGGTCCCCCACTGTGAACCCGCCGCTGCATGTCGGGCCTGCTCAGCGCTGACATCGGGGAAAGGCACGTGGCGACGGGTTCACAGTGGGGTCCCAACCCGCTGAGGAATAAAACCACTTTCCCACCCGACCTGCCACCGATCACTCCCGCTGACCCTCCAGAAAATCCACTTGAATTGTTGACTGCCATGGAATTCTTCACTGAAATGCTTTGAGTTCCCATGAAAGATTGTGTTGTAAGAGTTCCTTTTCATGTTCCTTTATTTTTTGAGTTCTTACTGATCTGCTGAAGTCTTGTATGTTCTTCAAAGGCCCTTGTCTTTCTGGTGCATTAGCTGGCAATATTCAATGGTTTTAGACATTCAATAAACCTTATGTACTGTTAGTGAAAGAAAAAAACATCTCCAAAGGAAAAGGTTTTCATAAAAATGCCCAACGAAATAAAAAAGTCGGCTAAAAAATCTCCGATCTAACTGATCCAATTTTCTAAGAGCTCCTTTATGTGTCAGCTGTGGCTCAGTGGGTAGCACATTTGCCTCTGAAGTCAGAAGGCTGTGGGTTCAAATCCCACTCCAAGGAACTTAAGCACACTAACGCTAGACTGACACTCCAGTGCAGTGCTAAGGGAGTGCTGCAGTGTTAGAGGTGCTGTCTTTCGGATGAGATGTTAAACTGAGGCCCTGTCTGCTCTCTCAGGTCGTTGTAAGTGATCCCAAAGCACTATTTTGAAGAAGAGCAGGGGAGTTATCCCCAGTGTCCTGGCCAATATTTATCCCTCAATCCACTTAACCAAAACAGATTATCTGATCATTATCACATTGCTGTTTATGGGAGCTTGCTGTGTGCAAATTGGCTGCTGCATTTCCCACATTATATCAGTGACTACACTCCAAAAGTACTTCATTGGCTTTGAGACATCCGGTTATTGTGAAAGGCGCTATATAAATGCAAGTCTTTCTTTTTCATCACCCATAGAGCTTCTTTTAGGTCAGCTCCAGATGGGTGAAGGAAACACCTCTCCCAAACCTGTCCTAAGCGGATGGGAAGTTGCACTTGGCTTCATTTCAGTATATTATGAATATTTAAATGAAGCTTTGTCTCAGTATCAGTGAGACCCCTTTGGGAGGGTGTAATAGCCCTGCTAGAAGATTACATTGGGCACTATATGTGACACCTTTCTGGGTATGTGGATATAATCTTCTGGTTCCCCACAGCCTGTTCCATTCCTTCACCATTGGCCTTAGCGACCAGAAAAATGTACCCTAGTGCTGACGTATGTACATGTGCATTGAGCAAAGCTTACTATTTACCCAGAACAGTACTTTCATTTGCAGCACGAGTACAAATAACTGCTACATTTCATATAACAAATTTTTCCCTTAGCTTGAGAACAACATTTTAATAACTTTGTCCAAACATATGAAGGGCAGATTTACATTTGTTGTACTTTACTGCATTGCATCCGGTAAAAAAGCTTTCATCAGTTTCCTTGTTTTGTAATTTGTAACATAAAATACAAATGAGTGTTTACAGTGAGAGAAATAAGAGTATTATGTGGTTCATGGATATACACTCGATCTGAAGAAAAAACACGTTTTACAGAAATTCTGAATATTACTTAGTGTAAGACAAATAACAGCATTGAGGAATGACATTTTAACAGTACAAACCCATAAATCCAAATTATATTTTTGTCAAATATTTACATTTCACACAACTTGTTTTGAAAGCAGCTAAATCTTGAATAAATGAGCTGAAAATGCATTGCTTATGCCAAAACTTCAAGAAATTCCTGAAAGTTTAAAAATCCTGTCACCTCAACAATAGCTGTCATCAGACATGTAATTTGCCTAAGTATGCCTGGAATACAGGCCTGCTTTCTCTGGTAAACATTTTACATTTGTAGATATCGTGGGTAACTGAACACAAATGGGTTATCAATTTAAAACTGTTATGATTCAAAACAAATATCGTTCTCATTTCTACCCATGAGATTTTGTGTTAGAAATTAAATAAGAACATAAGAACATAAGAAATAGGAGCAGGAGTGGGCCCTCCGAGCCTGCTCCGCCATTCAATAACATGGCTGATCTTCTTCCTCATCTCCACTTTCCTGCACTATCCCCATATTCCTTGATTCCCCTAATATTCAAAGGTCTCTGTCTTGAATATACTCAATGACTGAGCTTCCACAGCCCCCTGGGGTAGAGAATACCAAAGATTTACCGCCCTCTGAGTGAAGAAATTTCTCCTCATCTCAGCCCTAAATGGCTGACCCCTTATTCCCCTGGTTCTAGACTCCCCAGCCAGGGGAAACATCCACCCTGCATCTACCCTGTCAAGCCTGTTATGTATTGTGTGTTCTCCTCCCACCTGTGGTGGCGCTGTCACAGCAGATAAATGGTTGGGTGTTCTCTTGGTTAAGTTTAGCTCTCTTTGTTCGGAACTCTCCAGAACTTTCCTTTCCTTTCGAATAAAGCACTTCATGTTTGAATCTCTGTGTTCTGAGTCCTAATTGTGTCTAGGTAGAAAGGTACCGACACAACAAAATGGCAACGAGGATCGGATGAATCTGTGTTGTGGGAACTTTCTTGTTTTTGACTACGAAACACTCGGAACAGAGATTGCAGCATCACATTAATGTTACGGGTGCAGCGAGTAAACAGAAATTTAAATTTGAAACGTGAGATGGCTACTATATTAGGAAACATCGGTGATTTTGATGAAAATGTGGAGCAATGGAGCGCTTATATGGAACGTTTTGACTATTTTGTCTTGGCGAATACGGTGGCAAATGAAAAGGTCATGCCTACCTTTTTGAGTGTAATGGGGCCGAAGACATTCAATTTACTTCGCAGCCTTGTGCAGCCAGATAAGCCAGGAACTAAAACATATAAGCAACTAGTGGAAATTCTTGGAGCACATTTTTCACCAAAACCTCTGGTTATTGCTGAGAGATTTAGATTTCACAAACGGAATCAAGAGGAGGGGGAATCAGTGATGATGTTTATTGCTGCTTTAAAAAGGTTGTCAGAACACTGCGAGTTCAAGGAGGTGCTGAATGACACCATTAGAGACAGACTTGTGTGTGGTCTGCAAAGTGCAGCCACACAGAAGTGCCTTCTTACTGAGGACAACCTTACTCTTGAAAAGGCCATTGAAGTTAGTATCTCCATGGACTTGGCGGAAAAGGAGGCTCACCAGTTGAGTTCAACAGGGAGAGTTCTCAAGGTGTCGTCTGAGCCTAAAGGTGCGTGGAACGGCACATGTTACCGTTGTGGGAAAACGGGCTATCATGCTGGTGGTGTACGGAGCTGGAATGCCGAAATTGTGGCAAAAAGGGTCACATTGAACGCACCTGTAGAGGTAAAAAAAGAACAGACAGAGCTGGGAAGCATGGAAGCAAAATGTCTGTATTTGGACAAGAGAGGAAAAAGAGTGTTCATTCAGTGCAGTATGATGGAACAAGCAAAACAGAGGGGAGTGACACCTCTGAGGAGGAAGAGGTGCACATACTGACGGTTGCAGGTGGTTCAAATGGCTACTGGGTGTCACCACTGGTGGAGGGACAATCAGTGCGGATGGAGGTGGACACAGGCGCGGCTGTGTCCCCTGTTTCAGACACTGTCTACAACAAAATGCTAAAGCATCTTACCCTTCAGCCAACAAACATTGTGCTAAAGACGTATACCGGCGAACCTGTGGCCATGAGAGGCGCCATTGAGGTGACAGTTAAATTGAATGGACAGACTGCGAAACTGCCACTATATGTGGTAAAGGGAAATCACCCATCTCTACTGGGACGTGCGTGGCTCGAGAAAATCACGCTGGACTGGCCTGCAGTCCGCATGATGTCAAAAGGGGAGTCAGGTCTGACTGCAGTTTTAAACAAACATGCAGAACTCTTCAATGGTGAACTTGGGAGCATGAAAAAGATCAGCGTGAGACTGGACATTAAACCTGACAGCAAGCCGAAGTTTCACAAAGCCCGACGTGTACCCTATGCAATTAGGCCAAAAGTTAAGGCTAACTTGGAGGCCTTAGTCGAGAATGGAGTCCTGGAGCCTGTGAGCGTGAGCAAATGGGCCATACCCATTGTCCCTGTCCTGAAAAAGGATGGATCTGTTCGAATCTGCGGGGATTTTAAAGTGACTATTAACCTGGTGCTGTCTGCGGAACAGTACCCTCTTCCCCTCATTGGTGATCTTTTTACGGGCCTGGCCGGAGGGCAAAAGTTCAGCAAAATAGACTTATGCCAGGCTTATCTACAAATGCATGTCGATGACAAATCAAAGGAGCTGCTGACAATTGTGACACACAAGGGGCTATACAGGTACTGCCGCCTTCCGTTTGGAATTACGTCAGCCCCTGCTCTATTCCAAAGGGCAATGGATCAGATATTGAGTGGACTGCCAGGAGTCCAGTGTACCTGGACGACATCCTTGTCACTGGGACAAATGAGGAGGATCATCTTCGGAACTTGGATGTGACACTACAGCGACTGAAAGAGTACGGACTCAGAGTTCGTAAGGACAAATGTGAATTCTTTCAATCTTCAGTTGAGTACCTGGGGCATGTGATTGACGCTACTGGCCTGCAAAAGGCGCCATCAAAGGTCAAGGCGATCGTGGAGGCCCCAGCACCCCAGAATGTGAGCCAGTTACGTTCATTTCTGGGGCTGCTTAACTACTATGGAAAGTTTATTCCAAACTTAGCAACATTGCTGAAGCCGTTACATCAGTTGCTATGTCAAGGCAAAACATGGAAATGGACTGAACTGTGCAACGAAGCTTTCGCCCAAGCAAAGAAAGCATTGCTGAAGTCGAAGGTCCTGACGCACTTCGACCCAAAGCTACCCGTGCAGCTAGCATGTGATGCGTCACCATATGGTGTGGGAGCAGTCATATCCCACATCATGCCTTCTGGTGAAGAGAAACCTATCGCCTTCGCATCATGCACCTTGAACAAGGCCAAGAGTAACTATGCACAGATTGAGCACGAGGCCTTGGGAATCGTTTTTGGAATTCGAAAATTTCATCAGTACCTGTTTGGGAGAAGGTTCACACTCCTGATGGACCACCGTCCATTGACTTCAATCTTCGGGCCCCACACCGGAATTCCGTCTCTTGCTGCAAGCAGGATGCAAAGGTGGGCTTTACTGTTGTCAGGACACACATACGATATCAAATATCGCAAATCAGACTTGCACGGCAACGCAGACGGTCTCTCGAGGCTACCCTTGCCTGTTACTCCCCAGAGCCTCGTCAGAAAGACATCTTCTACTTTAGACAAGTGGAGGGAGCACCTGTCACGGCAGTTCAGGTGCGAAGGTACACCCGCAACGATCCAGTCCTGTCTGAGGTAATGGACGATGTCATTCGAGGGAGAGCTATAGGAGATTCTCCTAGTTTGAAACCTTACGTTTCAAAAAGAAATGAGCTCTCCGTCCAGGCAGGTTGTCTTCTTTGGGGACGCCGTGTCATCATTCTGCCACCTCTGAGGGAACCTATACTGCAACAACTTCATACAGGCCACAGTGGGATGGTTCGGATGAAGGAAATGGCAAGAAGCTACTTTTGGTGGCCAGGGCTCGATGGAAATATTGAGGAGAAAGCCAAAACATGTTCCCCATGTCAAAGGGTTCGGAATGTTCCAAAGCTGGCAACCCTACACCCCTGGGATTGGCCTGCAGAAGTGTGACAGCGAGTACATGTGGATTTCGCCGGTCCTTTCGAAGAGAAGATGTTTATGGTGGTTGTGGACGCTCGTAGCAAGTGGCCGGAGGTCGCTGTGATGAGGTCTACCACGGCAGAGAAAACAATTGAGAAACTTGGTGAGATGTTCTGCCATTATGGCTCACTGGAACAACTCGTAAGTGACAACGGTCCACAATTTGTATCACAGGAGTTTGCAACCTTCCTGCATGTGAATGGTGTCCAACACATCAGGTCTGCGCCCTATCATCCCTCTACTAACGGCCTGGCAGAAAGGTTCGTGCAAACTTTGAAGCACGCCTTGAAGGCATCGCAAGGTCAGGGCTCAATCCACCA
Organism: Somniosus microcephalus; assembly: GCF_052327205.1. Taxonomy (NCBI): domain Eukaryota; kingdom Metazoa; phylum Chordata; class Chondrichthyes; order Squaliformes; family Somniosidae; genus Somniosus; species Somniosus microcephalus. Next base: position 258,463,672 of record NC_140992.1, on the reverse strand, counting down.
ACGTCTGAACAGCTTCCTGTTGTCCTACAGGAACGAGCCGCATGCCACAACCAAAACTCCCCCCGCTTCGCTCATGATGAAGAGGCAGTTGCGGACAAGTTTTGACTTACTCAAACCTCCAAGGGCAGAACAGGTTGTCCATTGTCAACAACAAGCTCAAGTTGAAAAGAGAGAGAAAAGAGCCAAGGAGAGACGGTTTCACCCTGGAGAGCACGTCCTAGCTCGAAACTACAACACTGGACCGAATTGGGTTCCTGCTACGGTGATCGCGCAGACGGGCCCTGTGTCTTACACGGTTGAGACTGCTGAGGACGTCGTCTGGAGAAGACACACAGATCAACTGTTGCTAGGAGCAGAGACAGCCACAGAGGCTCCAATGGCTGGTTGGCCTGAACTGTTTCCGGATGATACCGCAAACCAGCATCCTTTGCCACAGTGCTCTTCTCCAACACAGGAAGTCATAGAGACTGTTCCACCTGTGCAAACTCCTGACTTTCGACTGACACAGGCACCTTCTCTATCTAGGCCTGTGTCAATGCCTACTGCTGTGGAAGCCAGCGATGACCGCCGGTATCCTGTCAGAGAGCGGCGGCCTCCAAGACGCTTGGATCTGTAGGCTTAGTGACTTACCCACAAGACTGGGGCAGAATAAACCCCAGGGTGAAGTCAGGGTTTGAGGCAGTCTACCTCTACCCTTGGTTAGTTGAGTGCATTGAAAGTAACTTACCTGTTGAGGAATAATGTGGACCTTTCATTTAAGAGGGGAGGAATATGTTAAGTATTGTGTGTTCTCCTCCCACCTGTAGTGGCGCTGTCACAGCAGATAAATGGTTGGGTGTTCTCTTGGTTAAGTTTAGCTCTCTTTGTTTGGAACTCTCCAGAACTTTCCTTTCCTTTCGAATAAAGCACTTCATGTTTGAATCTCTGGGTTCTGAGTCCTAATTGTGTCTAGGTAGAAAGGTACCGACACAACAAAGCCATGTAAGAATGTTGTATGTTTCAATGAGATCACCTCTCATTCATCTAAACTCTAGAGAATATAGGCCCAGTCTACTCAATCTCTCCTCATAGGACAATCCCCCCATCCCAAGAACCAGTCTGGTGAACCTTCGTTGCACTCCCTCTATGGCAAGTATATCCATCCTTAGGTAAGGAGCCCAAAACTGTACACAATACTCCAGGTGTGGTCTCACCAGAGCTCTGTATAATTGCAGTAAGACGTTTTTACTCTTATACTCAAATCCTCTTGTAATAAAGGCCAACATACCATTTGCTTTCCTAATTGCTTGCTGTACCTGCCTGTTAACTTTCAGTGATTCGTGTACAAGGACACCCAGGTCCCTCTGAACACCAACATTTCCCAATCTCTCACCATATAAAAAATACTCTGCTTTTCTGTATGAGGCCAAAATCCCAGTTCGACCGGCAGTCAAACCCAATGGATATTGTCTTTCCTGCATGGTTCGTTAGATGAATAAAAATGCTCCATTAGAGTAGGTGGAACATCGGGAGCAGGACCTATCATGCCTGGCAGAGGACACTTACTGTCAGCTGGCTTAGAGCAGAATTGAAAACAGCCATGGAGAAGCTTGTTAACTTAGACAACTCCAAGTGGAGTGCAACAGTACAGAGCTGGGAGGACAACAAATCCAGGAGGGGGATTGATAACGAAGAGAATAATTAAATGAAACATATTTGATAGATTGCTGTAATCCAGCCATGATTATAATCCTATGTATAGAATCATAAAATCATACAGCACAGAAGGAGGCAATATGGCCTATCGTGCCTGTCCTCCCCTTCAAGTACTTATTCAATTCCCTTTCGAAAGTTACTGTTGAATCTGCTTCCACCGCCCTTTCAGGCAGCGCATTCCAGATCATATCAACTCGCTGTGTAAAAAAAATTCTTCTCATCTACCCTCTGGTTCTTTTGCCAATTGCTGTAAATCTGTTTCCTTTGGTTACCGACCCTCCTGCCAGTGGAAAGTTTCTCCCTATTTACTCCAGCAAAACCCCTCATAATTTTGTAATAATGGAATAATTTGCATGTCAGTATTAGAATGTTATTACATTTATTATTCGTATTTAGGGAGCTGAAGAGGTGAAACATTTGCACTTTACACATTATTACTTTCTTTAAAAAAAAACTTTCTTGACTGTGCTTTTCAAATAATCCCTCTCCCTATGATAACCCTCCCCTCCCACATCACTGCCAGCGCTGGCTGAGTGGATGAGAAACAGCCTGTTCCCAGATTCCTACAAAGCCATTCTGTGACCACTCAGCAGGGTGTAGGCACAAGCAGCATGAGTTACCCCTCCCTCCTCAGCTCTCCTCTTGGGAAAATGTCTTGCCACTTGCTCACTTTTTCTGTCGACCCCTCTGGTTGAGACTTCAGAGAAGTCACCACGTGAAGAAGCTCATGCACACCATGTTAAGAAAGACAGTCACTGCATGTCAGAATTTCTAGTGTTCTTGCGGCAGAAGAAAATTAAGCTCGCACAGTTTTTTTTTAATTGTGACGAAGATAAAATGAAAGTTTAAATACATTTTGCTGCAATGAGATGGAATCACATCGGAAGCATGGCCTGGGAGCTTTTCAAACTTGGCTTCACACAGGTTATACTGCAGCTGGCATGAATATCATGTCACGTGTTATTACCTCCTGGAGATGGTCTCACTCTGCATGATCTCAGGCTGTCCCTCAATCAGATCACTGACATGAGTCCCAAGTTAAACCAACAGTTTTCCATTGAGATCTGTCTGAATCTGTTTTTTTTTTGGTCAACGCAAAGAAAATAATATAACTGGCCCGGCTTGCTTCTAAACATCCTTTGGGCAGTAATTCTCTGAAAAGCATGGATATTTCCTTACCCGCACATAGGCTTAATCTGCTAAGGGATTCACTGACAGTGGCTGATCTGGAAAAAAATATTTGACTGAGCTGTTTGTGATATTAAGTATCTTTGGCAAGAGGAGTAGAATGTAGAAGCTTGTGAGAGGAAGTGTTCCAATCCTGTTAATCCAGCAGGACAAAAAAAGGTCAACATGCTAAATCCCCTCATTTTTAATTTAAAGGAGCCAGACAGCAAATATATAAATGATTCCAAAAAGGTCAGCACCTTTTTAAATTAATGCAATGTTGTGCATCTCCGGCATAAACAGTTTCCCATCACAAGAAGTAACTTTTTAAAACAAATTTTAAAATTTGTTTTATGGGATGTGGGCGTTGCTGGCAAGGCCAGCATTTATTGCCCATTCCTAATTGCCCTTGAGAAGGTGGTGGTGAGCCGCCTTCTTGAACCGCTGCAGTCCGTGTGGTGAAGGTGCTCCCACAGTGCTGTTAGGGAGGGAGTTCCAGGATTTTGACCCAGCGACGATGAAGGATCGGCGATATGCTTCTAAGTCAGGATGGTGTGTGACTTGGAGGGGAACTTGGAGGTGCTGGTGTTCCCATGTGTCTGTTGCCCTTGTCCTTCTAGGTGGAAGAGGTCACGGGTTTGCAAGGTGCTGCCGAAGAAGCCTTGGCGAGTTGCTGCAGTGCATCTTGTAGATGGTACACACTGCAGCCACAGTGCGCCAGTGGTGGAGGGAGTGAATGTCTAAGATGGTGGATGGGGTGCCAATCAAGTGGGCTGCTTTGTCCTGGATGGTGTCGAGCTTCTTGAGTGTTGTTGGAGCTGCACTCATCCAGGCAAGTGGAGAGTATTCCATCACACTCCTTACTTGTGCCTTGTAGATGGTGGAAAGGCTTTGGGGAGTCAATTCCTTTGCAATATATTTCTGACTAATATCAGAAATTTTCTTGCGTCACAGTGTTTGATTGTCACTTATTGATTTTACTCTGCACGCTCCAGGATTTTACAATTTCTACCCGAATCAATATTTGCATGGATTGTTAAAAAATAGGAATATTGGAATCATGTGCAACACAGTACTGGAATTTTAATAACATGTAGAAACTGCTTGTGATTTGTCTCTCAGTTGCTGACATAGTTTCAACCCCTAGAATGAGATACCTCCTTATAATTCCCTTCTACTTATCACTTCTTGCATACTTATATGGTTGCAAATGATCATTTAGCTTTCTAGATGATTGATATGTGTCAAGAATAATTCTCACATATGAAACAATACTTGGTTTGTATTCCCTGGGACATAGATGGTTAAGAGGTGATTTGATTGAGGTTTTTAGGTTTTTGAAAGGAATTGATAAGGTAGATAGAGAGAAACTTTTTCCGCTGGTGACGGAGTCTAGGAAAAGGGGATGTAACCTTAAAATCAGAGCCAGACCACTCAGGAGAGAAGTTAGGAAACACCTCTTCACGCGAAGGGTGGCAGAAGTGTGGAACTCCCTCCCACTAAAAGCAGGAGATGCCAGCTCAATTCATCATTTTAAATCTGAGAGCGGTAGATTTTGGCTAGCCAAGGGTATAAATGGATATAGAGCCACGGCAGGTGGATGGAGTTCGGATACAGGTCAGCCATGATGTCAGTGAATGGCGGAACAGGCTCGAGGGCCGAATGGCCTACTCCTGTTCCGATGTTCTTAATACTTCATTTTCCAGAACTAATTTAAAAGATATGCTTAGTACCATTTCACATGGCACCATGGCGTGTGATGTTGGCTCTGTCCACACAGTGGTGTAAGAGGAAATTTGCGTTTCACTACAGAGAAAATTCATTTATTCACAGTGACATAGCCTTCGTTCCAAATTGAACATAGCCACACTTCGATCACTTGTGGGATTCTCAGAGTGATGAATGAAGTGGTGTAATTAACTGTCCCTGGCATTTACATAGTCACCAGTCTAGGTAGACAGAGGGACACAGATCTCAGCCCCAAAAAATGCACTTCCGTTTGGGTGGGACTTAGGGGCAGGAAGCTTCGACGAAAATAGGCATGAGAGCTTCATTTTAATAATCTAATGAATTGAAGCAAATAGCAATGAATGCATTTGCAACTTCCCCTAATTCATGTAGGGCATGCTTCATGTGTTCACCCTGCCCACAGAAGGTACTCCAGGCTACTGAGTAGCATTCCAACTGGAAAACAGCACTTAAAGGTAAAAGGACATTTTTTAACATGGGTTTTTGAAGCCTCTCGGAGAAATATGTTGTAGGTGAGGTTTTCTGGGGGTATTTACTTTGCCTCTACTTTATTTTCATAATGTTTTTGACACTGCTATTTTGAGCTGCTGCTGCAATTCAAATTTGGATGGTCAGTATTCCTAAGGGAACACCTTCATATTTATGTTATTTTGAGAATGAGAAGGAGGAAGAGTACAGGAGAGATGCCAGGCAGGGGAGGCTGCACTTGAGGTGTGCAGCCCACAACTGCCATTACCCTACAACTCAAGATATGCAGGCTGCAGCACACTTGCCTTGATTTGTCAGAAGAACTCTTTCTTTATAATGTGATACCTTACTGGGAATTTCAGTCATACCGTTCACGAGAGAGGCTGTAATAGAATTGTGCCACATGCTGGAAAATGACCTCCAGCCAAATCCCACCACAGGCTGCCATGGCTACTGCAGCTTTTCAATATGTGATGTTCATTCCAGGGTACTACAGGAAACATCAGTATCGTCAGTCAATCTGAAGTGCATAGATGTATCGAGAAGGTGACTGGTGCCTTGTTCAGCAGGTCACATTTCCCACAGATGACTGGCAACAGCTGGATAGGGCATTGCACTGGCACTGCACTGTTTCCAAATGGCAGGATTATCCAAAGTGATGGCACACATGTGGCTACGCGACAGCACAGGAAATCCCACCGTACAAGCAGTGAGCACCAATGTCCCCATTAAGCTGCGTGGCCATGCAGTGGTCTGGAGGTCCGCTCACCGGCTTTTACACTGAAGAAACCACGCATGTGCGAAAATTTGAATGGGCCATGCAGCCAGTTAAAGGGACCGCGCACCTAAAATAAAAATTAGAGTGAACATTGGTGAGCACCCAAGGGATTGCATTATTTATGCCAGGAGTTCACTGATACTAGGATAGTGAGGTTGACCGTCAAAGGTGGAGTTTGTTTATCACTCAATCAATGTGGTGAGTGCAAAGGCCACTGTGCCTGTCTCCTGGAAAATTCACATTCATGTCTCTGAGAACTCTTTAATAGTTATGGTAGCATCAAGCAAACAACAACAACAACAACTTGTATTTATATAGCGCCCTTAACATAGTAAAATGTCCCAAGGCGCTGCACAGGAGTATTATAAGACAAAAAATGTTGACACCTAGCCACATAAGGAGAAATTAGGGCAGGTGACCAAAAGCTTGGTCAAAGGAGGTAGGTTTTAAGGAGCGTCTTAAAGGAGGAAAGAGAGGTAGCAAGGCGGAGAAGTTTAGGCAGGGAATTCCAGAGCTTAGGGCCTAGGCAACAGAGGGCACGGCCACCAAAGGTTGAGCGATTATAATCAGGGATGCTCAAGAGGGCAGAATTAGAGGAGCGCAGATACCTCAGGGGGTTGTGGGGCTGAAGGAGATTACAGAGATAGGTAGAGGCGAGGTTTTGGAGGGATTTGAAAACAAGGATGAGAATTTTGAAATCGAGGCACTGCTTAACCAGGAGCCAATGTAGGTCAGCGAGCACAGGGGTGATGGGTGAACGGGACTTGGTGCGAGTTAGGACACGGGCAGCTGAGTTTTGGATGACCTCAAGTTTACGTAGGGTGGAATGTGAGAGGCCAGCTAGGAGTGCGTTGGAATAGTCAAGTCTAGAGGTAACAAAGGCATGGATGAGGGTTTCAGCAGCGGATGAGCTGAGGCAAGGGTGGAGATGGGCGATGTTACGGAGGTGGAAATAGGTGGCCTCAGTTAGTAGTTATATGTTGTTTATTTCACTTGCGGGAAAAATCAAGAACTCCTGATTACAGACACAAGTAAATTATGAATTCTAGTTAGCTTAGTATCATTACAATAGCAATATTCTAATTATAGATGAGTTCAAGAAAGAAAGAGCAAAAAAATGAACTTGTATTGATATAGTGCCTTTCATGTTGTCAGGATGTCCCAAAGCAGAATGAATTGCTTTTGAAGTATAAACACTGTTGATTTGCGGGCAAACGTGGCAGCCAACACACAACAAAGTCCAACAGACCACGACTTGCAGTTTTAAAATGCAAGGTGAGGTCCGGAAGATTGCATGGAGATCATAGGCAGTTTTGAAAGATAAAAGGAATCCTTGCAGTTACATAGATCACAACAACAAATTATCTCAAAGCGCTTCACACATCAAATTGTTTTGAGAGTGCAGTGGCCATTGTTATGTAGGCAACGTGAAATGTTTTAGCAGCTGTGTGATGTGTACCATAATCGTGTAAAATCATTTTTATTTTATGCTGATAAAGGACTATGATATTAACAGCACTCAACACATTTTAATTTTCAGACTGCAGTTGAAGAAGCCTTCTGTACATTTGCCTTTATGATCTTCACCATTACCCCTTTGAGTACTGAATGGATTTTGCAGCTTTGAAAATGCTATAAACACACATGTTTTCTATCATATAACAGCTGCAAAAAGGATCTTTTGTAAATGATGAATCTTACATATTATAAAAGTAGAATGAGAGAAGAAGAAAGTATTGAATCATTTTGTCAATTCAGCAACGGTATTTTAAAATGTTTTAAAATTAAAATGCAGGATAGAGGTATGTAGTGTACTATACAAGGTTATCTCAATCAGACATGTAAAAGGCATCAAAAACGACAAAAAGATGAGCTAAACAGACATGATAAAATGACCAGGAACGTAGTGAAATGAGAAAGGGAACGTCTCGGAGGAATATGGGAGAGACAGTTCAGTTTTGAAGTGGTTAGTCAATATGGAAATAACATTTGGCAATCAAAGAGTTAAATAATTGCAAAAGTCTCACACTCCCGCTCTCCCCAGAGAGTCATTGCAAGGTGAAAGAAATGTCCATCAAGAACATTTCCCAAGGTTTCATTAGCAAGAACACTTGTCAGCTTTTATTTATTCATTAATTCGGCCTCTTATTTGTTTGTTGTGCAGCACTCCCTCTGTGACGAGTATTTGCTTCACAAACACATTTGTCACTGGCTCTCCACTTCCCTGCTGACAGTCTGCCAAGACTGCGCTACTCCATTTGTTTTTAATTTTTCTTTTCTTTCCTTTCTGTGCAACTGCTGCTGAGAGCCAGTCAATCAGCTGTTAGGGTTCATGGGATGCACTTGATCAGGGCTTAATTTGGAAGGATCATCTTTTACATTGTGGGGGTGGCTGGTTCAGGGTAGACTGCCACAACATGTGATTTTAATTTGTAAAATCACATAACTGCTGGCTCACAGTGTAATACTGCAATATAACAACAATAAAGTATACTGTATACCGTTAAATGAACTACAGCTTTAACATAAATACACTGGCCTAGAAATTGAGTTTTGGCTTAGCCAGGGCTTTAGCGCCGGAAGTTAGTGCCGGCGCTAAGTCCCCCTGCGCGCGCCAAAAATTCAGCAGGGCCGCGCCCAAACGGCTGCCGGCGCTACTGAAGGGTCTTTGCGGCGGTAAATCGGCGCTAACTGCCGTTTCGCGCCGCAATTCCGGCGCTGCGGCACCCGATGCGGTGCGGCAGGCTCGGGAAGTGCAGGCCTCCTCCTTCCCTTAAGGAAGAGCTGCCTGCACCCGATCGCGGCCCGCGAAAATCTTTTAAAAAATGAGCCCGGCACCTCGGACAAGTGCCGGGCTTGCTTCTGTTCCGGGGGGGGGGGGGAAGTCCGGGGAGGGAGCTGCGGCCAGGCGGCCGGCGGGAAAGCGGCCGGCCGCCGCGGGGCCTTTAATGCGCCGGCGCAAAGACTCGTAAGACTCTGTTGCCAGAGTCTTAGTTGCGGCTGTCACGGGCGAGGCGGCCGCAACTGAATTTCGGCGCTGGGGCCCGTCGGCATGGCAACCGGGACGCTGCGCACACCGATGACGTCATCGGTGCCGGCGCAGCGCTACCGGTCTACCGCGGCGTAAGGGCCCCAGGCAATTTCGGCGCCGGCGCCAAATGCAGCGCTAGGCCCTCTAGCGCCGCAAAATCGGCGCTAAGGGCACTCAATTTCTAGGCCACTGTCTCTAACTTTAGGTTTCTTTCTGATTATTTAAGGGCATATTATTGCCTGTAAAATAATCTTCATTGCCTTTTTTGCCTAAACATGAAAGAACATGAAAGGGAAGGTAGCAATACTGAAAGACTTTCCTTTACATTTTTTATATGAACAGCAATGTGTTAATGACCAGATGATCTGTTTTAGTATTTTGGTTGAGGGGTAAATATTGGCCAGGACACCGTGGAGAACTCCCCTTCTCTTCTTCGAAATAGTGCTGTGGGATCTTTTATGTCCATCTGGGAGGGCAGACAGGGCCTCGGTTTAACGTCTCATCCAAAAGACAGTACCTCCAACAGTGCAGCACTCCCTCAGCACTGCACTGGAGTGTCAGCCTAGATATTGTGCTTCAGTCTCCAAATTACAACATTGACTGCTCTTCAAAAGGACTTCATTGGCTGTAAAGGACATCCTGAGGTTTTGAAAGGCGCTATATAAATGCAAGTCTTTTTTTTATATGTCATGGGAACACCATTATCTCCAAGTCACACACCATCCTGACTTGGACCTATATCCTGGTTCCTTCATTGTTGCTGAGGCCAAACTCCTGGAATTCCCTACCTAACTCCATCATTGGAATATCGTCACTGCAAGGACTGTAGCGGTTCACGTGAAAGGCCAAATAGCACCTTGTTGGAGGTGGGCTATAAATGAGGTATTACCAGTGTTGCTCACATTCCAAAAACACTTAAAAAATGGTTTCTGATGTTGTAAGCAGAACAGTGAATAGAAAATATCAGGGGATCATTCTATATTAATTATGCAATGTGTAACTAAAAATTGCTGGAAAAATATCATTTCCAGTATATCTGAAGAAGACTATGATAAATCAATTGAAGCAGGCCATGGAATGGAGGGGAGGGGGGAGATAGAGGATTGAAATAATATAAAAGATAATGGCCTAGAAATTGGGTATAGCCCCGCTTGGGGCGTTAGAATTGGCGCAGCGCAAAGTTTATAGCCAGACGCAACTTATCGCCACCTGGCGCGATATTGGATTGCATCGCCCCTAAAGTTGATTGAGGCGCGAATTCAGGCATTACACGGGACTCCTAAGGCGCTAAACTTCTGGCGCAACCCAATATCGGAGTGGACAGGCGCAGCACAGGTGCTCTCAATTACCGATGACCACAAGACTTCCAGGCGCCGGCCAGCTCTTAAAGGGGTGGGTCAGTCAGCTTCAGCATCCACACTCTGCGGCTTGCAGGCCTCAGAATCGGCGCAGGCCCTTCTCTGGTGCTAAAAACTTGGACCAGATGGAGAAGGTGAGACAGAGAGCAGAGCGCTTCACCAATGAGGCTCTGGAGCAATTGGTGGCTGCAGCGGAGCGCCGGCGAGATGTTCTCTACCCAGACAATGGCAGGAGGCCGAATCATAAGGACTACCAACGAGCTTGGAGGGATGTATGCCAGAGAGTCAACTCCAGCAGCATGGTGACCAGGAGCCCTGTTCAATGCAGAAAGAAATTCAACGACCTCACTTGTGTCGTGAGGGTGGGTGTTGTTTCTGCAAACTTCTGCATCCCTTCATTTGCACCTGACTTTATGGCTACAGGGTGGCCTGTGCCATATTGGCCATCTGCCAGCAAGCACCCATGGCCCTTTCTGGGCACACACGTGCACATTTGACTCAAGGCGTCATGTAAGGGCTCTTGCACCATTGGGGGCATGAGATGATCACTCAGGGCATCAGGTAACATAACTTCCCCTCCTTTCCCCTGCAGTCCAAGCTGGCGAGGATTGGCAAAGACCAGCTTCGCACTGGTGGAGGACATCCACAAGTGGTCACTCTCACGGATCTCGAGGAGAAAGTCCACCAGATTCTTGGAGGACGTCTGAGTGGTCCTGTAACCACTGCAGCTGCCGACCCCATTGTCGACAGCGATGGTAAGGTTCTCACCTTTTACAACTGTCTCCTTCCACTTGTTCCCCCCGCCAGCATGCTTTCTCACTGTGGACCCATGTCATAGCCTTGCCGCAATCTGGCATCCCTTGCTGCCAAGCTGTCCTTTTGCAAAAGCCACTCTTCCACCTCCCTGCTTTCAGATGCTGCATCACCAGCTCAGGAGCCAAGCCCTCAAGCTGCCAGTGCCAGTGCCTCCAAAGGCTCAATGAGAAAAGTACTGTCCAACAGAAGGTCAGCAACTCTCTCCAGCAACGATCAAAATGGCCAGCCCAAATGGCTGCAGCTTTTATAGTAGTGCTGTCCCCTTTAAATAGCGCCCCCCGAGTCCGAGAAGGGCCTGGGAACGCTCCATCCAACTGTCACTAATAGCGCCAGGCGGAAAGGTTGCGGGCGCTACCGAATATCCGGTCCGGGGCGCCAAAAAGGCGTTGCACACTGAAATGACATCATGATCTGCCTGCGCCCGCGGGCGCGCGCAAAGAGTTAGCGCCAGCGCTAAAAGGATACTCAATATGGGAGGTGACGCTATATTCACTGCGCCCGCCCGAAAATTGGGTAACGCCCCAATTATCGGGCTCTTTAGGTGCTAATCGCTGGCGCTACCAACCGAATTTCTAGGCCTATGGGCCATAATTTGCTGTGGCAGGGCAACAAATGATGTCCGCCATTAGCTGGACGTCCCCTTGCCCGTTTAATCGTGATGATATTTTGTGCGGCAAGTTGCTGAAAGTGTGATCTGATAACGTCACAGCAGGAGAGACCGGGAATCTGGGACCTGAGTGAACAGGACAAGCAGCTGCGTATCTCGGTAACCAATCAGATGGCAGGATTGTGAAATTAACAGCGCAAGGACTGAGAAGAAAGTAAATTAGAGTGGGTGAATTCAATGTCAAATCAGGTACAGAAGGAGAAATAAAGAGAGGGAAAGAAAGACTGGATTACGAGGGAGAGAAAAAAGAGACAGGAAAAGTAAAATAATACATTTTTAATTTTTAAAATCTCCAACAATGAACAACAATTTTTCTATGAACAATAATCATTAAAATCTGAAGGAATGAGACTCCACACTTGTAATAGTTAACTTTCAGTGCCAGAGAGGTTGTTTGTCTGAAATTAACACTTATCACGTCGTTAACAGGGTGCTTAGACTGGAATAGACGACTTAACTTTCTGTGGTGAATTTAGTTCGTATCTACCGCGCAAAACTTCACACCGTTCAATGCATTATAATGGTGAGGCAGACAGTGAGATGCCATTTTCACGAAGCTAACAGTGGAATGGCGCAAATCGGACACCAACTTTTGGTGAGAAGTTGCTATATTTGGATATTTGAATTTAACCGCACACCTGCCTCTCGCCTGAAGTTGCTGCGCCATTTACGCATAAATAATGGCGAGCGCCATTAACCTCACCATTATTTTGGCAGCAAATTATGGCCCAATAACGAGTTCCATGATGCAGAGTGCTAGAACTGAACTTCAGTTGATGACTCCACACACAATGGTTCCTTATTTGGCCACCAGGACAGACACTGGGTAGAGCTGAATTGCTTCCCTAAAGGAAAATGAGCTGGTTACACAGTGGCATTGCCAAACACCTTGGAGCAGATCCTTTTGCACCGGGAATCAGCATGTGTCCTATAAGTTGGGCCTCAACAGGGGAAGAAAAATATTTAAAACAGAAAACTGAAATAACATTTAATTCATTTGAAAAACATAGGGATCACGATAATTCATCCCTGTGCACCATACTTTATCAGTCGATCTCAGCCTATGTGACAACTATTGTAACTGGCAACTTTTCATGACATTCAAACAGGCCACTTCCGAAGGAGAATTCTGTCATTACGAAGCATCTCATTTTCCTGGAGTTAGTTAGAAAACAAATATTTTTTTAGGGCCTCAAACATCTCCAAATGGTTAATGCTTCCCAGATAATGACCATGGGAGAAAAAGGAATGTATGGTTCAACTACCCAACTGTATTTTTAACTTTTTGTACCTTCCAGCAGTTTGGCACCCAGAGCAGGCGTTCTCAGAGATGCAAGACTAGTTTCCCACACGTCCAACACTGATTAGATAGCATATGGCACACACAGTTGTTCATACATATTGGCTGTGTTCAACTGAAATTAGGAAGAAAATAGTTGATTAAAATAAAACCAGAACAATGCTGGAAATACACAACATGTTGTTAACATTTGTAAAGAGATCAGACAAGTTAACATTTTTTAAATTAAAATTGTTGCATATTTTTCAACTGAATTGAAATTACAATGAAATTTATTATGAAATAAAATTAAAACAAGGCTGAAATTTGAAATGAAGAAATAAAAACATATGGGGAAATAGCAGGGGAATGGGACTAAGTGGATAGCTCTTTCAGAGAGCTGATACGGACATGATGGGCCGAATGGCCTCCTTCTGTGCAATAAAGTTCTATAATTTTCTGATTCTAAAGCGATGAAACTAAAACTAAAACCAAAATGATTTCTAAGACTAATGCAACATTGGTCAGCGGTCCACAACTTTTGAAACAGGCATTGGCAATTAAAACAGACTCCTAAAATATCAGCCTCAGTTTAATAGTTCTTAAGATTAAACTCACCGGCCCTGCACTCCCAGCAGGGAGCCACACTGGGAAAGAGAATGGGTAGAAGATAGCGCTTTACTGTCAACTTGCACCTCCTTTGAACGCCCCATTGGGAGTGTGGGATCAGTGAACAACATCAGCAACTTGCATTTATATAGTGCCTTTAACGTGCCGTAAATGGAGGTGTTAGTGGGCTGAGCGAAATTACTCTAATGCGCAATGTGGTCGCGAGTTGTGTGTGAAGTGAAGCAATTGTGAAATTTTCTGAAACAAAATTTGAAAAATATGCCTGAAGAAGAGAACAAAAATATGGAAAGTGGAAGTCATTTTTTCATGAGCACTATTTTTCCAAGACTAAAACTAAAATCTGAGAAGATTGCAAATTTTGAATTTTTGAAAACTATAAATAAATAAAATAATTTAAAAACTTAAGGTCCAGAGATGAGACTTAATGAGGCTGAGAGTTTTACATTGGGAAATTGGTCCTTAAAACTAAATTCAAATGATTGCCAGGATTTAAAACAACACAGCACTCTCGTAACTACACTGACGACATGAAGACTTCTATGTCTGTTATTCAATCTAGTACACTTAAAATATTGAAAACATTTATTATAAAATAGTTAAGTTAAAGCAAAATGTGATCACTGTTGCATCACAGTTCAATAGTGTTAGGATTATAGTGCGTGGTGTTGATGTTAATATGTAGCTTGCAAAAAAAGCATTCTATTCCAATTCCACCCCTTAGCAATAGCTTAGGAATTCTTTGCTGTGGTGTTGTGGAATAGTTATGACCAAGAAAATTGGCATTGATCTGATACAGCAAGTGCTGGCAAAGCTACTTCTATAATATCTTCAGTAGTGTTTAACCTCAATCACGTAAATTATAGGTAACATGGCTTACATACTGTTCCCAATGAAGGTGGAGTGCTATAATGATTTTTGGCTGTCTCCTTTTATTTATGCACTCATGCAAATGGGAGAGACTGTACCTGTTATCTTTCCTGGGGCAGTTGCATAGTTCGATAGTGATATAAAAATGCAGGCAAACAGCCCAGAACTGGGATGAAAGCAGCTCCAGCTGAAGGTCTATCATGGTGCAGGCACTATGGGCTGAATCCCCTTCTTCTGTGCTGTAAATAACAAGGGGACATGAGCTAGGCCTCCCAGGAGTGAAATCAGGAAGCACTTTTTCCCCACAAAGTGTGGTAGAAATCTGGAATCCTCTCCCCCAAAAGGCAGTGGGTGCTAGGACAATTGGAGCTTTCAAGACTGAGACAGATAGATTTTTGTTAGGTAAGAGTATCAATGGGCATGGAGCAAAGGTGGGAAAGTGGTGTTGAGGTGCAGGTCAACTATCTTCTAATTGAATGGTGGAGTAGGCCCAAGGGTTTGAATGGCCTATTCCTGTTCCGAAAGTTCCAATGTTCCTAAATATCTAAGGTTCTAGGGAGTAGGAGAATACTTAGGCTGCAGTTTATGGCCCGGAAAATCGGGTCGGGGGCTTCCCGCGGGTGCAAGCCCCTGACCTGCACTTACCGAGCGCGCCGGCCGTTGAGCTGTGGGCCCGCGTGGGATTCCGATCCTGGGCCTCCTCCAACTGCCAGCGCGCAGTGCTTGCGTATCCCAGGGTCGCAGTTAGTTTGATGCATCCCCTGGGATCACGTGGGCCATGGGGAGCCAATCGGAGCAGGGAATGCTCCATTCATAAGTTTGACAGGAAGCGCTGTCAAAACTTACAAATACTACGAGCTCCAAAACATCACTAAATCTTCAAATAATTTTTTTAAAAATCACCTTTTTTTAAATAAACTATAAATTACATGAAATAACTATTTTAAACAATAATTTAAATTTTTGAAAAAATAATTTTATTTTCTAACGGGGCTAAAAATAAACTTACCTTGCGCTAAAGTATTTAAAAATAATAAACTTGTGGAAAAAATGTTTTACTTTTAATTAATTCACCATTTACCTTGTAAAAAGCAGGCCTTACGCCTGCTTTTTAAATGTGTAAATTCTGGAGACTTACCCTCCCGGAAAACCTGCAAAAAAAAACGAAGTTCGATGCGCACGCGCAGCCTCTCCCGCGCACGTGTTCGACCTCTTAACCCCTGCTTTCAGGGGAATGGAAGTGCTGGTTTCCCGCGCATGCGCAGTGCATGCAGGAAACCGGCACTTCCATTGGGCTTACGGGTGCCCCATGCGTACTCACCCGTGGAGACCCGAAGTTTAACTCCCAGTGTCAGATTGGAGGCTACAATATGAAAGCACAGCCGGGAGACCTGATTTATACAGGCTGGCTGCAAATCCACCTCTCCTGGCTAGGAGAGCACTCTGCGCATACTTGCGCGTCTCTGCAAAGCCCCTCTCCAGGTCACTAAGTTTAAAAATGTTTTGAGTGTATGGGCAGATGCACCACTTCCTCGAAACATTTACAGGTAAATTCATTGGTGAGTGCTCCTAGAGAGGAGCAACTCTCAAAGGAGACCTGTGTTGGAGAATCAATGCTACAGTGTTGTAGCCCTCCCTCTGACCGGATTCAATCTGTGCTCACAGCTCTCTACTGGGAGTGCAAGATCGGTGTATTTACCCTTTAAATGATCAGTTTATAAAGTATCCGGGAGATTTAGTGGCTTTATAAACTTGGCATGACATTGCAATGCAAGTATATTCCATACAGTGTCAAAGAATTTATATAGCGCCTTTCATGACCTCAGGACATCCCAAAGCGCTTTACAGCTAATGAAATATAGTCACTGTTGTAATTTAGGAAGTGCAGCAGCCAATTTGCACACAGCATGCTCTCACAAGTAGCAATGGAGGGAGTGCAGCGAAGATTCACCAGACTGATACCTGGGATGGCAGGAATGACGTATGAAGAGAGATTGGGTCGATTAGGCTTACATTCACTAGAGTTTAGAAGAATGAGAGGGGATCTCATTGAAACTTATAAAATTCTAACAGGACTAGACAGACTAGATGCAGGAAGGATGTTCCTGATGGCGGGGGAGTCCAGAACCAGGGGTCACAGTCTAAGGATAAGGGGTAAGCCATTTAGGACTGAGATGAGGAGGAATTTCTTCACCTAGAGAGTGGTGAACCTGTGGAATTCTCTACCACAGAAGGCAGTTGAGGCCAATTCATTAAATATATTCAAGAAGGAGTTAGATATATTTCTTAAGGCTAAAGGGATCAAGGGATATGGGGAGAAAGCAGGGACAGGGTACTGAATTTGAATGATCAGCCATGATCTCATTAAATGGCGGAACAGGCTCGAGGGGCCGAATGGCCTACTCCTGCTCCTATCTTCTATGTTTCTAATGTGATAATGACCAAATAATCTGTTTTAGTGATGTTGATTGGGGGATAAATATTAAGCAGGACACCAGGGATAATTCCCCTGTTCTCCTTCCAAATAGTGCCATGTGATCTTTTATGTCTACCTGAGAGAGTAGACGGAGCCTCGGTTTAATGTCTCATCTGAAAGATGGCACCTCTGACAGTACAGCACTCCCGCAGTACTGCACTGGAGTGTCAGCCTACATTTTTGTGCTCAAGTCTCATGGAGTGGGGCTTGAGCCCACAACCTTCTGGCTCAGAGGTGAAAGTGCTACCCACTGAGCCACGGTCATGACCAAAGTGGTACGCGATGGCTTCACCATGAGTGTCTTGGACTCCTATGCTATGCTGTTTCCTGACATCAGTAGTAGGGAAAATGCTAGAATCTATTATTAAGGATGTGGTAACAGGGCACTTAGAAAATAATAATAGGATTGGGCAGAGTCAACACGGATTTATGAAAGGGAAATCGTGTTTGACGAATCTGTTAGAGTTTTTTGAGGTTTTAACTAGCAGACTAGATAAGGGGGAACCAGTGGATGTGGTGTATTTGGATTTTCAGAAGGCATTCGATAAGGTGCCACACAAGAGGTTATTAAACAAAATTAGGGTTCATGGGATTGGGGGTAATATACTAGCATAGATTGAGGATTGATTAACGGACAGAAAACAGAGACTAGGAATAAACGGGTCATTTTCGGGTTGGCAGGCTGCAACTAGTGGGTTACCGCAAGGATCAATGCTTGGGCCTCAGCTATTTACAATCTACATCAACGATTTGGATGAGGGGACCAAATGTAATATATCCAAGTTTGCTGATGATACAAAGCTAGGTGGGAATGTAAGTTGAGGAGGATGCAAGGAGGCTTCAAGGGGATATAGAAAGGCTAAGTCAGTGGGCAAGAACATGGCAAATGGAATATAATGTGGAAAAATGTGAAGTTATCCATTTTGGTAGGAAAACTAGAAAAGCAGAGTATTTTGTAAATGGTGAGAGATTTGGAAATGTTGGTGTTCAGAGGGACCTGGGTGTCCTTGTGCACGAATAACTGAAAGTTAACATGCAGGTACAGAAAACAATTAAGAAAGCAAATGGTATGTTGACCTTTTTTACAAGAGGATTTGAGTGTAAGAGTAAAGACGTCTTACTGCAATTATATAGGGCCCTGGTGAGACCACACCTGGAGTATTGTGTACAGTTTTGGTCTTACCTAAGAATGGTTGGAATCTGGAACTCTCTGCCTGAAAGGGTGGTAGAGGCAGGAACCCTCACAACATTCAAGAAGCATTTAGATGAGCATTTGAAACTCCATAGCATACAAGGCTATGGACCAAGTGCTTGAAAATGGAATTAGAATAGATAGGGCTTATTGGCCGGCGCAGACACGATGGGCCGAAGGGTCTCTTTCTGT
This sequence comes from Somniosus microcephalus, assembly GCF_052327205.1. Lineage (NCBI taxonomy): Eukaryota > Metazoa > Chordata > Chondrichthyes > Squaliformes > Somniosidae > Somniosus > Somniosus microcephalus. Next base: position 258,445,307 of record NC_140992.1, on the reverse strand, counting down.
GTTGTATAACTCTATGACTCTATGGGCTGGATTTTGATACTGGGACGGGCTGGGGTCGTGTAATCCGCATTTCGTGTTAGCCACCCGATTATAAATCAATGTGGGAAAATTATGCCATTTAAGCTTAATTGGCCAATTGAGTTCCAACGTGTGGGAACCCATGGCCAATGAGTTTTTCCAGTCTGAAAGTCGCCTCCGATGATGTCATCATTGCTGCTGCATCTAAGGTCTGCAACAAGCCTTGCTTCTTCTGCAGACTGCCAACCTTTTGCCTTTGCATGTTAGAGGCACCTGCAGGAAGAATGGCCAGCCAGAGACCTAGGTCTGCACCCCGCTTTGACGACGTTGCCCTGCAGGCTTTAGTAGAGGGAGCAAGAGCAAATAAAGAGGTGCTCTTCCCTTCTTCAGGGAGGAAGAAACCTCCCCAGCAAACCAAGGCTGTGTGTATCCAGGTGGCAGAGGAGGTCAACTCTTTGTCAATAACCCGCAGAACCTGGCTTCAGTGCAGGAAGAGATTTCATGACCTTCTGCGCACTGGAAAAGTGAGTATGAATTTCCCATCACCCTCAATCTGATCCCCATTGCCTTTCCTCACCAGCACTCAGCTTTAGCAATCTCTTCCTCCACATCCCACTTGACACTGACATCCATGCACCCTTACCCATTCCCTCTCTCTCTATGGTCACATTCACCTAATTATTTGACTATGCAGCCCTCACACTCCCTATCATTGTGATGCTATGAAAACAACTTACAACACACAGGGAGGGCCCTTGGTCTTGCCACTTCACTCCATCTTTGTCTCCTTCTAAGCATCTATGCTATGGATTCTTTACACTCACTCCTTCATTCTCACTCAAACTCCACTTGTCTCCATCATTGCAGGAAAAGAGAGCTCACAATAAGAGGGAAAGAGCGAGGACAGGAGGAGGGCCACCCTCAGTAGCCCAGCTCACCACCTTGGAGGATGCGGTCCTGGAGATCATGGGAGTGGAGGACGATGCGCAAGTAGGGGACGGACAGACGGGTGCATCACAGCAAGCTGGTGACAGAATAGTTTTCCATCTCTCTCATTGACATTGCATGAGTCGCTGATAATGATTCTGAAGCTCTAACAGATGGACTTATGATCCTCTGCAATATGCAATGTGCATGTAACCTTGGCATCACATCTCTGACTCTTTCCTTTACTCCCCCACAGGACCGTCGCAAGCACCCATCCCCACTAGCCAGGAGGAAGAGCCTGAGCATCCAGACTCCTCAGAGGAAGCTGCAACCTCTGAGAGTGCAGCATCAGCAGAATTCAGCGCACCAAGCACCAGCGCAGACACTCACACCTCGGTGGGACCTTCGCGAGATAGAGTAGAGTCGTCACCTGGTGTATCACAGCTCACAAGTGAGCATCAGCAGATGGTGGAGACAGGGACAGCAATGGAGAGTCCTCGTCGGAGGGCGCAGGACTCTGTCAGCTTGGTTCAGCTGCATGTCGACCCTCTGCCTCTGGGTCCATCCATAAGATCAGCGGTGCTGGAACTCCAGGAACAGATGCAGGAGTCTCTGGCAGGTTTTGTCTCCAGAGTCGCTGCGAGTGTGGAGCGAATGGAGGAGTCCATTGTGAACATGAGCAGAGCCTTTGTGGAGTCATTGGCGCATGAATGCATCACCATGGAAAGGATGGCAACCTCCATGGAGGTGATAAGTCGCCAGAGTGCAGAAAACATGATGAGTGTTCTGAATAGAATGACATCTCTGGAGGAGCGATGGTCATCTATTGAACAGAGAAACCAGACCTTCATGTAAGTCCTTCTGAGTAGGACTGCCAGTGCAGATACATGTCCCCGTGGCTCCCCTGATGTGCAGCAAGGTGCCCTCAAGCCACTTGCAAGCGCTGAGGGGGACCTGACCCATGAGAGGGAAGTTGGTGGCAGACATCAAGGAAGTGGGGGCTCCTCTCCAAGTGCTCACACTTCCATGCCATTGCAGAGCCCTTGGTCAGAGCCCCACCAGAGTCCCCACCCAACTGAGTCCGGCGTCTCAACCCCTGCACAGCCGCAGGAGCAGCAGACTGTTGGCGAGCCCTCACAGATTCACAACCCCAGAGGACGCCCGCCAAAGGTGTCGAGACAGGAGCAGCAAGAAAGTGAGCAAGAGGCCTCCACACCTGCTGAAGCCACAGGGGAAGCACCACGTAGGAGCACGCGTAAGAGAAAGATACTGCACAAATAGTCACAAGGGTAGTCACTTGGGTGAAATTTGATGTTTAATGTTAAAAAGCCATTAGATGGTTACTGTAAATAAAAAGTCTGATGGCTACTGCTGTAGTTGTGGCGTGTGTCATTTCGCTAATGGGACTTCAGCATTGAGGGCTTAGGATTACTTGGTATATGCCTCAGTTGAGGAAGCGCTCAGTGAAGGTGGTGAGAGGGGTTTCCCAGGAGGTCACACTGGAGATGGGTGTCAGGCTCTAAACTTCCACAGCTGTGGTTATGCCTTCTAAAAGTTCCCCCAGACCTGAGACAACAAAGTCCTGCCACCTGCAAATGATGGCTGATCAAATATCCTATTTAATGGTGGAGCTGCAGCTAATAGTCAGCAATCCAATTGTGCTCCCACCAGGTTTCACCGTCGTGTTTCAGAGCAGGCGTGCTTCACGTTGGAAAAGGGTTAAAATCACCAAGGCCTATCAAAATGGCATTATAGAGGCAATTTAGTGATTGTTAAGGACCTTAACAGCCTATCTTGGAGGCGGGACGGAGATGGGACCAGCAGACACGATTTTATGAAAATTGCTTGGTGGCAGATGGAGGCGGGGTTGGGCCCGCCCACCAGTTTTTGCAATTTTAACCCCTCACACGCCTCCAATCCCGCCTCAACGGCCCGATGAAATTCGAGCCCTATAAGGATACACTTGTCATAGAGGAAGTGTAACGAAGGTTCACCAGACTGATTCCTGGGATTTTCCTATGAGGAGAGATTAAGTAGACTAGGCCTATATTCCCTGGAGTTTAGAAGAATGAGAGGTGATCTCATTGAAACATAATGGCCCAGAAATTCGGGTCTCCACGGGTGAGTACGCACGGGGTACTCACCCGTAGGCCCAATGGAAGTGCCGGTTTCCTGCATGCACTGCGCATTCGCGGGAAACCGGCACTTCCGTTCCCCTGAAAACAGGGGCCCAGAGGTCTAATGCGTGCGCGGGGGAGGCAGCGCGTGCGCATCGAATTCCTTTTTTTTTACAGGTTTTCCCGGGAAGGTAAGTCTCCAGAAGTTAGACATGTAAAAAGCAGGCGTAAGGCCTGCTTTTTACAAGGTAAGTGGTGAATTAATTAAAATTAAAACATTTTTTCCACAGGTTTATTATTTTTAAATACTTTAAAGCAAGGTAAGTTTATTTTTAGCCCTGTTAGAAAATTAAAAAATATTTTTTCCAAAATTTAAATTATTGTTTAAAATAGTTATTTCATGTAATTTATAGTTTATTTAAAAAATTTGATTTTTTTTTTAAAGTTATTTGAAGATTTAGTGATGCTTTGTAAGAAGAAGGGGCCCGTAGTATTTCTAAGTTTGACAGCACTTCCTGTCAGTCTTATGAATGGAGCATTCCCTGCTCCGATTGGCTCTCCATGGCCCACGTGATCCCAGGGGACGCATCAAACTAACTGCGCCCCTGGGATACGCAAGCACTGCGCGCCGGCAGCTGGACCAGGCCCCGGATCGGAATCACACGTGGGCCCACAGCTCAACGGCCGGTGCGCTACGTAAGTGCAGGTCGGGGGCTTACACCCGCAGGAAGCCCCCGACCCGAATTTCTGGGCCATAAAATTCTTGCAGGACTTGACAGGGCAGATGCAGGAAGGATGTTTCCCCTGGCTGGGGAGTCTAGAATCAGGGCTCACAGTCTCAGAATAAGGGGTCAGCCATTTAGGACTGAGATGAGGAGGAATTTCTTCACTCAGAGGGTGGTGAATCTTTGGAATTCTCTACCCCAGATGGATGTGGAAGCTGTCATTGAGTATATTCAAGACAGAGATTGATAGATTTTTGGATATTAAGGAATCAAGGGATATGGGGATAGTGCAGGAAAGTGGAGTTGAGGTTGAAGATCAGCTATTATCTTATTGAATGGTGGAGCAGGCTCGAGGGGCCAAATGGCCTATTCCTGCTGCTATTTCTAATGTTCTTATGTTCCAAAATCAGGTCGGGATCTGACTCCAGAGCTATACTGTCACTTCTGAGTTGCTACAAAGGAGCAATTATTTTTCAGCAGCACAAATGTGATAGTATAACAGCATCCATAAGTGGTCGTTTGACGGGGTGCCACCCACAGATATGCAATTGTCCCAAAGCAACACTGGTGGTGTTGCTGATGGCGCTCACACTCGTAGCGCACTTAATGTATCAAATGCCGAAATCACCGCCCGACAGTGGGTAAGTACACAAGCTTCAAACCCTTGTTGAGTAGCTGGCTTCAAATCCTTAATGAGTTGAACGTGTTTTCGTTCCCTGTTGGTAAGACTTCTAAATAAATTTCGTTTTGGTCGGCTTAACCCAGCTTCTGGACACACAGAAGAAAACTACCCACAGTTTGACAGCGATAACCCCCCTAAACTGACAACCTCACTCAGTGATGTCATAGGAGTGACTGGTGAAGGAAGTGGAAGTGGCACTGTGGTATGGTAAAGTTGAAGATTATGGAATACTATTGGGGCTTTCATGTTTGTAATCCATACTATAGCTGACCTGGCAGTGCTTCACATAGAGTGGAAAAAGTGGGAAAAAAATGTTCCATTTCACGTTAATGATATCCCATAGCACCTCTTACAGGACAGAGTCACTTAGTGCTGATTTATACCTTTTTGATTAACACCACCTAGTTTATTAATAGGCATAATTAGTTAAAATAATATTTCTTTTGCAACAAAAACATCATTCGCAGAAGCCCAAATCCTGTTTGACAACAGAACATTTCCTGTGCTGTTGAGAAAAATATTATAAATTTGCCATATTTAAAGTGAACACATTTAAAACAAGGACATAGGCCATTGGGAAAGTCCTAGTCTGTTGGGAGATTTGACTGACGATTGGTATATCTAAATGTTCCAAAGATTAGAGGACTTTAAATTACTCGTTAAAACATATTACTTTGAAATTAAAATCAAAGTAATACCAGAATGGGAACCCAAATTAGTCACATTAAATTCAGCAAAGTGGTACCGCAAAATTAGTTCAGGGGCCACACTATTCTCTTCGTGCTATTGTGCTTGCTTTGTGATCCAAGCTCTTCGCCTTGTTCCTCCTGCAGTTCCAAGCCTCGCTGTTGTGCAATGTTATTCAGAGTACAGTAAACCACGACCATTCTGGAGGCCCTGGCTGGTGCATACTGAAGAGCACCTCCACATCTGCCTAGGCACCTGAAGCGCATTTTCAGCATGCCGATGCCCTGTTCAATTATACATCTGGTGGTGATATGGCATTCATTGTAGCGCTGTTGGGTTATGGTTTTGGGGGCTTCTGATGGGTGTCATGAGTCAAGTTTGCAGTGGGTATTCCTTGTCGCCTAACAGCCACCCCTCAAGTCCACTTCTGGGTGCGAAGAGGTCAGGGAGCTTGGACTGCCGCAGGACGAAAGGATCATGGCAGCTGCACGGGAATCTTGAGCACACCTGCATAAAGATCTTTTTGTTATTTCACACCAGCTGCACCTTGATGGAGTGGAAGCCCTTGCAGTTGATACATATTCCTGGCTGTTCTGGGGGTGCCCGGAATGCCACGTGTGTGCAGTCGATGGTGCCCTGCACCTGTGGAAAGCCAGCCAGAGCTGCAAAGCTGAGCATCCGCTCATTCTAACTGGCATCATCACAGGTGAAGTTGACATAATTGCCGGCCCTGGCAAACAACCCGTCAGTCACCTGTCTCGTGCATTTGTCAGGCCGCCAACTGGGAGATCCTGGATATGTCTGCGGCAGAGCCCTGGAAGGATCCGGATTCAAAAAAGTTGAGGGCGGTGGTGATTTTGACAGTCACTGGTAACGTGTGGCCACCAGGTCCAGCAGGCAACAGGTTTTCTTCTAGGAGGCTGCTGATGTCTGACACCACCTGACGTGACATCTTGGGCCTCCTGAGACACTGGAGTTCAGACATGTCAAGGAAACGAATCCTCTGCCTGTAGACCCTGTTTCGTGGGTAGAGCCTCCTGCGAGTTGCACCTCTCTGCTGGTCCCCTCTCTGCTGGTCCTCTCTCTGCTAGTCCCTCTCTGCTGGTCCCCTCTCTGCTGGTCCTCTCTCTGCTGGTCCCCTCTCTGCTGGTCCCCTCTCTGCTGGTCCTCTCTCTGCTGGTCCCCTCTCTGCTGGTCCCCTCTCTGCTGGTCCTCTCTCTGCTGGTCCCCTCACTGCTGGTCCTCTCTCTGCTGGTCCCCTCTCTGCTGGTCCTCTCTCTGCTATGCAGCTACAGGTCTATGAACAGCAGGCTGCTGGGGGTGCTGTTGCTGGTCATCTTGATCCTCGTCTGAGGTCCAATCGAAGGCAGCATAAGTGGCAGCCATCCTGATGTGTAGAAAGTAACCTCTAAATTGCACAAAGTAACCTCTCAGCAAAAGTACTGTGAACAAACCCTTTCCCACTAGCAGGTAAGAAAGCAGCTGTGAGCGCTGAGTATTTATTGGCATCTTTGACTGAGATTGCTTCAGCCCCCTCAATTGCCGCTGTTTCACTGGCAAGTTTCAGGAAGCCTGGGAATCCCGTGGACCCGCGCTAAAGTGAAAACAGGGGGCTGGATTTTGCCAATGGGAAGCTTTTGGAGGCGGGACTCCCACTTGTCGGGTTTCAGTCCCGCCTCCAACAACTTCTGGCCAACCCACGCTATTTTCCCTTGATTGACCTAGTTAAGCCCGCCCAGTGAGTTTAGCAGGCCAATTAAGGGAAGGCTGGTTACAGAGTACGTCAACGTATGACGTTTCATCTGTCAAAAATTTTTGACAGGTGAATTGTCACCATTTGACAGCTCTGTGAAGCTGTCAAACACTGACATTCTCTGTAGTTTGATGAGTTCTTGAATACAAGACCTCATCAAACCTCTTTCTTTTGCAGAAATTAGATGGTTGTTACATTAGAGAATGCAACATGTAAGGGGTCGTTTTAATGAGCTTGTGGTGTGCGAGATCGGTTTTTGATTTCACACTGCTCGTGAGCGGTTCTGAAGCGCTCCCCCCTCACCGGTTCTAGACACTGGGCTTATTGCCAGACCACCTTGATGTGTTGGCCCAACTTGTGACTCGGAAGACAAATGGATCAGGTGAGACAAGGGAAGTTTTAAATCAAAGGTATCTTTATTTTTAAGGAGAATAAAACATAGAGAATGAAGAAACAATGCAGACAAAAATCATGAACACGCCTCTCAATGGGAACTAAAATTTAACACACAAGAGTTACTTTGACTATCATAATACATCAATTCTAGATCAGCGATATAATAAAACGGGGGTGGAGAAAGCGCACGGCACAACGAAGGATGAATAACACTCCCGAATTACAAAGCCCTTAATATTAAAAACCCTCCCGTCTCTAAAATATACCTCAACTAGATCAGCTAGGTGGAGTTGGGCCTCTGCTCACCAGGGTTTTTAAAAAACTGTCCTTGACCTTGGTGCTCCTGTATCGTCCGGGATCTCCAATCTTCCTTATGGGACCAGCTCCTGAACCTGCTCTCCTGCTCGAACTTGTTGGCCCTCCGTGCTCCTCGAACCGTAATCGAACCTCTCCACTCGCTCTGCCTTTGACCTCGTGTCTGTGTGAAACTGTGTTTTTGTCTCTTTTCCCCCAACAGTTATACTGTTTTCTTGCCCTTATCTTGGCGCCAAATCAGGGGTTTTCTTTTGTTAAAGTAATGGGCAGGCTGCTTTGACAAAAGCGGGTACTTTATTTTAATGTCTTGTAAATGAAACTAATGGGATCTGTCCTGTGTCCCTCTGAGTTTGGTACAGATAATAGGTTTTGTCTGTGCTCTGTGATTTCAGAGATGGGTTTGCGTTTTGCTAGCAATTAACACACCTTCAGGTGTAAATACTTTTGTTTTGACTTCGTTACTACTGTAACCATTTTACCATATCAATTGCAGTCAGTTCTGGAATCTTCTAATCGGTGGCGACTCAGGTTTCTTTAAGATACTGCAGTGGTATGTCCTTCTGAAATGAGCCATGTGATCTGCCAACTCCATCTTGTGTTCATAAAATGTGGCCATTTCAGGGGTTTTACAATGTAGACTGTATTTTCCTGGATTTTTGCGAATCCTACAGTTGGCCATCTGTCATCTCTGCCGCGGAGGTGCGAGGCTCTCCGCATACCCACCGATTGAAGCTTGCAGGAAGAAACAAAGGTAAGGAAACTTTTTCTGTCACATTCCACTTACCTCAGATACTCACCTCTCCACACTTGCACCCATCACTTACCTTCACAGCGCACTTTTGCACCCTTCCGACCCCCGCAGACCCACTACTTGCCTCGGTGTCCCTGGCGGGTTTTGGAGCCTTCGGGTGAAGCCTGCACTTGTGTGGGCAAAATGGGGATAAGCCTCTTATCTGCATGTTAACTACCGGCGGGAGGACGGCTACCCGCCTCCTGGCAAGATGGCACAGAGACGGGTTGGGCACCCACCCCCAGATTCTGCCATTTTGCCAAATATCCCGGCTCCAAACCCGCCTCCCCAGGGCTGGCAAAATCGCCCCCCTCAGGTCAATATCGCTCTAATTGAGCGATTAGCATATGGTAATTGACAAATGCCTCTCCCGAGGGTGTTGCGCATAGGCAGCTTAACACGCTGGTGTCGAATGCAGAAGTCAGCGGGTTGGAGCTGGCCAGGATGTCAATTTTGCCGGTTTTAACCCCCCACCCGATCCCTAACCCATGTTGTCTTCCACATTAAAATTCAGCCCAGTGCCTCTGAGAAAAATATATACTTATGAATAGAAACTGTCTTTTTTATCCCCCTACAAAGGTTCAAATAACCACTGTGAACAATAGTAAAATAGCTTCACAGAATGCAAGGAAGCACCTCACTAGATTTCAATAGACACTATCACGCTGCCTGAGGTCTTCTATCCAAGCAAGCTTGCAATAAATGAAAGATATTGGCCCGTATTTTGCGGCCCCTATGGGTGCGTACGAGATGCGTACGCGCCCGTAAGAGCCGCGCAAGTTCTGGGTTTTCGCGCATGAAGCGCATGCGCGAAAACCTGCAACTTGTGATCTGTCAAGAATCTTCCTGACAGATCGTGGCAATCCCCGGATAAAGGGCAGCCACAGGTGGAGAGTTGGGCTATTTGTCGCATTTCTGTGCAGCGTAAGAGTTTAAATGAATATAAATACATTTTTTTCAATCATTTAAACATTAGAACACCTGTAAAACAAGGGAAAGTTATTTTAGCCCCTTTAAAACATGTAAATTTATTCTTGAAAAATTTTTAATTTTTGTTTTAAATGTTAAATTATATTGTATTTTAATTCATTTTAAATAGGTAATTAAAAAAAAAATGTATTTGTTATGTTAATGTGTTTTTTATGTGATCCCCATTTAAACCAAGTCCGGGACCACACAGGGTGGGAACGCAGCCAAGTAACCAGGACAGAAAATGTCGGTTGCGCAGCCAGGCAACATTTCTTAGCAGCCTATATTTTAACAGTTACACATCTACACTTAGGGCTCGATTTTGCCAGGCCCGAGGAAGCGGGATTGGAGGCGTGTGAGGTGGTAAAATCGCAAAAAATGGCCGGCGGGCCCGAACCTGCCTCCATCCCGCCTCCGAGCAATTTTCCCAAATGCGTGTTTTCTGACCCCATTTCCATCCCGCCTCCAAGAGGCGGGATAAGCCCTTAAGGCCCTTAACAACCAGTTAAGTGTCTCTATAATCCCATTTTTAGAGGCCTTTCTGATTTTACCACTTTTCCCACGTCCTGCACGTCTCCTCTGGCACATGCCAGTGGAACCTGGTGGCCTCACAAGTGGATTGCTTACTAACAGCTGTAGCTCCACCATTGAAAAGGAGTTTTCAGCAATCATCATTTGCAGGTGGCAGATCTTTGTTGTCTCAGGTCTGGGGGAACTTTTAGCAGGCATACCCAATGTTGTGGAAGTTTGGAGCCTGACACCCATTTCCAGTGTGACCTCCTGGGAAACCCCTCTCACCACCTTGACTGAGCGCTTCCTCAACTGAGGCATATGCCAGAAGCATGGGAACCATTTATTTCCTTTCCTCCTGGATATCAGATTCGGATGAAGACCAGCCGTGGCAGCAGCAGAACCATGAACAACAGCACCACCAACAGCAGCAGCAACAACAGGAACACCAAGCTGCTGCTCACCCACATGAAGATGCACAGGCCAGAAGGTGCCAGCGCGCGACCACATTGTTGCCCGGGATGCAAGGGACGCACTCATCTTGGCCAGATTTGCTTAGCCTGCACAATCAAACACTTTTGCCTCGCACCTTCTTATCAGACCATCGACAATGGCCAGGAACCTGTGAATTCCTATCACTCTGACCACCATACTGACAATTGCAAGTCGCCCTAAGCCCTCAATGTGGAAGCCCCATTAGCGAAATGACACACACGTTTGCCATCAGAATTTTTTATGACAATAAGCAACTGATGGCTTTTCAAAATTAAACACAACATTACACCCAAGTGACTACCCTTGCGGCTACTTGTGCATTATCTTCCTCTTATGCGTGCTCCTATGTGGTGCTTCCCCTGTGGCTTCAGCAGATGTGGAGGCCACTTGCTCACTTTCTTGCTGCTCCTGTCTCGACACCTTTGGCGGGCGTCCTCTGGGTTTGTGAACCTGTGAGGGCTCGTCAACAGTCTGCTGCTCCTGCGGCTGTGCAGGGGATGAGACGCCCATCTCAGTTGGGTGAGGACTCTGGTGGGGCTCTGACTGAGGGCTGTGCAGTGGCATGGTCATGTGAGTGCTTGGAGAGGAGCCCCCACTTCCTTGTTGTATGCCACCAACATCCCTCTCATGGGTCAGCCCCACTTCAGAGCTAGCAAGTGGCTGGACAGCACCTTGCTGCACTGCAGGGGGGCCATGAGGACCCGTTTCTGCACTGGAAGTCCTACTCCAGAGGACTTGCATGAAGGTCTGGTTTGTTTGCTCAATAGCTGACCATCGCTCCTCAAGAGATGTCAGTTTATTCTGAACAATTACCATGTTTTCCACAACCTGGCGACTAAGCTCCTCCATGGATGTTGCCATCCTCTCCTCTACCGTAGCCATCCTCTCCTCTATGGTAGCCAGCCTTACCATGGAGGTAGCCATCCTTTCCAAGGAGGTTGCCATCCTTTCTGTGGTGATGCGTTCATGCGCCAACGCCTCCACAAAGGCTCTGCTCATGTTTGCAATGGACTCCTCCATCCGCTCCACACTCGCAGCGACCCTGAAGACAAAACCTGCCAGAGACTCTTGCACCTGTTCCTGGAGTTCCAGCAGCACTCTCCTTCTGGATGGACCCGGAGACACAGGGTCGACATGCAGTGGAGCCGAGCTGGGAGCATCCTCTCCATTGCGACGAGGACTCTCCACTGCTGTTCCTGTCTCCACCATCTGCTGATGCTCACTTGTGAGCTGTGATACACCAGGTGACAACTCTACTCTATGTCCCGAAGGTCCCACCGAGGTGTGAGTGTCTGCGCTGGTGCAGGGTGCACTTAATTCTGCTGACGGAGCGCCCTCAGAGGTTGCAGCTTCCTCTGAGGAGTCTGGAAGCTCAGGCTCTTCCTCCTGGACAGTGGGGACGGGGGCTCTCGATAGTCCTGTGGGGGAGTAAAGGAAAGAGTTAGAGATGTGAGGTAACTGTTGCATACACATTGAATTGTGCAGATGATCATATGTCAATCTGTTAGAGCATCAGAATCATTATCAGTCACTCATGCAATGTCAATGAGAGAGATGCCAAACTATTCTGTCACCAGCTTGCTGTGATACGCCCGCTTGTCTGTCCTCCACTTGGGAATTCTCCTCGATCCCGGCAATTTCCAGGGCCGCCTCCTCCAAGGTTGTGAGCTGGGCTACTGAGGGTGGCTCTCCTCCTGTCCTCGCTCTTTCCCTCTTATTGTGGGCTCTCTTTTCCTGCAATAAGGGACACAAGTGGAGTTTGAGTGAAATGCAGGAGTGAGCGTAGAGAATCCATAGCATAGATGCTTAGAAGGAGACAAAGGGCCCTCCCTGTGTGTTGTAAGTGGTTGTCATTGCATCACAGTGATAGGGAGTGTGAAGGCTGCATGAATGTGACCATAGAGAGGGAATGGTTAAGTGAATGTGACCATAGAGATAGATGGAATGGGTAAGGGTGCAGGGACGTCAGTGTCAAGTGGGATGTGGAGGAAGAGGTTGGCAAAGCAGAGTGCTGGTGAGGAGAGGCGATGGGGATCATCAGAAAGGTGACATCAGCGCCGACCTGTATGGCTGCTGTTTTACGAGCTCCTCCCGAACTGGTATTTTAATGTTGTATTTAATGTTGTATTTTAATATATCGTACTGTTAGTTTTTTAGTATTCTACTGTTTAGTATTTAGCATTCTAGTTTTAGTATTAGTAGTTTAGTTGTTTTTAAAAAAATATTCTACTGTTTAACCGACCTGTATGGCTCATGAGGGTAGCCGCTGTTTTACGAGCTCGTCTACAACTTTCCACTTTATTTATTATTTTATTGTTATTATTAAACAATTTTGTAAGTATTGTTTCTTCACTTATCCGCTACGACCGTCAATTACTTCTGGACATAAGATCGTCCGGAGATATAGGACCTACCCCCGATTTTTCGAACTGGGATTCTGCTGCTACTACCATCTACCCTCCCACCTGCTTACCTGACTTCATTCCTGTGATCAGGAAGTGACGACGGCGCAAGCGGGGCAGACGAGCAGGTGCATTAGTGAAGCTGAGGTGACGTGAACACCACCCCCCCCTTCCGAGTATTCTCCTGGCGAATGTGCAGTCACTGGACAATAAGCTGGACGAACTCAGGGGGAGGCTCACCTTCCAGCTAGACATTAAGAACTGCAACGTCTTGATTTTCACTGAGACTTGGCTTGATCCATCGATACCGGCTTCGGCCATTCAACCAAAAGGATTCAACATTCACCGGCTAGACCGAACAAAGGACTCGGGGAAGAATAGAGGGGGTGGAGTATGCTTTATGATCAACAATTCTTGGTGTTCCGACGTGGAACTACTTACATCTTCTTGTTCATCCAATCTTGAACACCTGATGATCAAATGCCAACCCTTCTACCTCCCAAGAGAGTTCTCATCCGTGATCATTACAGCGGTGTATATTCCACCACAGGCCGATGCAAATAGGGCACTAAACGAGCTGTATGGGACCATTAGCAGGCTTGAAACTTCCCATCCGGAGGCTGCATTCATCGTGGCTGGCGATTTCAACAAAGCCAATCTGAAGAAAGTACTGCCTAAATACCATCAGCATATCACCTGCCCAACGCGAGCCAAGAACACACTAGATCGCGTTTACACTCCGTTCCGGGATGGATACAAGGCCCTCCCCCGCCCTCCCTTCGGCAAATCAGATCACGACTCCATCCTGCTGCTACCCACCTATAGGCAGAAACTGAAACAGGAAAAGCCTGTGATGAGATCTCTACAACGGTGGTCAGATCAATCAGACGCTATGTTACAAGACTGTTTTGATTCCACTGACTGGGATATGTTCCGGAATGCCTCGGACAATGACATCAACACATATACAGATTCAGTCATTAGTTTCATAAACAAGTGCATAGATGACGTTGTTCCGAGGATTGTTGTACGAACATTTCCCAACCAGAAACCATGGGTAAATGGCGATATCCGTGTTATGCTAAAAGCACGGTCCATCGCATTCAACTCTGGGGACATAGATGAGTACAAGAAATCAAAGTATGAGCTAAGAAAAACCATCAAAAATGCAAAAAAACAATACATGGATAAAGTGGAGTCACACTATCATAGCTCAGATTCGCGAAGGATGTGGAGTGGACTACAATCTATTACGGACCAGATGGAATCCCTGGGCGTGTCCTTAGAGCATGCACTGACCAGCTGGCAACCGTGTTTATGGATATATTCAACCGTTCAGTGTACCAGTCTGTAGTCCCCACCTGCTTCAAGATGACATCGGTTATTCCAGTCCCCAAAAAAACAAAAGTAACCTGCTTAAACGACTACCGCCCCATAGCACTCACTTCTGTCATCATGAAGTGCTTTGAGAGGCTGGTCAAAACCCACATCAACTCCTTACTAACTGACACACTGGACCCACTCCAATTTGCTTACCGCCCAAAAAGATCTAGGGATGATGCCATCGCCACTGTACTGCACACTGCCTTATCACACCTGGATAAGAGGAACACCTATGTGAGAATGTTGTTAATTGATTATAGTTCAGCATTCAATACCATTATCCCCTCCAAGCTTGTCAACAAGCTCAGTGAGCTAGGACTTAACACCTCCCTATGCAACTGGATCCTGGACTTCCTGACGGGCAGACCCCAGGTGGTGAAAATAGGCAGTAACACCTCCTCAACACTGATCCTGAACACGGGAGCTCCCCAGGGTTGTGTGCTCAGCCCCCTTCTGTACTCCCTGTTTACTCACGATTGCGTGGCCATGCACAACTCCAACTCGATCATCAAGTTTGCTGATGACACTACCGTTGTAGGCCTGATCACAGATGGCGACCAGACAGGCTACAGGGAGGAGGTAAGAGGTGAGCAGAATGGTGCAAGTACAACAACCTCTCCCTCAACATCAGCAAAACAAAAGAGATGATCATGGACTACAGGAAGCGGCAGGGGGAGGGACACACCCCAATCTACATCGAAGGGGCTGAGGTGGAGAGGGTCAGCAGCTTCAAATTCCTGGGTGTATTCATTACGGAGGACTTAACGTGGTCACATCACATCGACATCGTAACGAAGAAGGCATGCCAACGCCTGTTCTTTCTCAGGAGACTGAAGAAATTTGGAATGGCCCCCCAGATTCTCACCAACTTCTACCGGTGCACCATCGAGAGTATCCTGTCCAGCTGCATCACTACCTGGTATGGCAACTGCACCACCACAGACCGCAAGGCTCTACAGATTGTGGTGAAAGCTGCATGTTAGATCCGTGATTCTGAGGATATGCTGTTATTCAATAATCACACGGATGCTGTAAATTAACAATAAACAGGTCTTTACTGGAGGAGGGTAGTCTCAAGACTGGGGGTACAGAGGCATGCGCAAAGCTTATATACAGGTGTGGTCACTGCCGGTTCTACAGTATACAGGAGCTGTAAAAGTAGTTCTGACTTAAAGGCACATACACTACACTGCATAACATACTATATGAATTAAACTACCTGCTGTCCAGGATATCTACCCCGAGAGGTGTCGGGGGAAGGCCCTGAGAATCATTAAAGATGTGAGCCACCCCAGCCACAACCTCTTCGCCCTGCTCCCGTCCGGTAAGAGATACCGAAGCATACGGTCTCGTACCAGCAGGTTTCAAAACAGCTTCTACCCCCAGGCCATAAGACTCATGAACGTATAATTTATTATTATTTATTACTTTTGTTTTATTTATTATTACTGTATTTCTATTAGTATTTTATCATTGTTATGCCATATTTATTCCAATGTTAGGAGGACTCATAAAAATCAACATTTCATTGTGCAGTACACACGTCTGCTGCATATATGACAAATAAAATTGAATTGGGATCAGATTGAGGGTGATGGGAAAGTCATACTCACTTTTCCTGTGCGGAGAAGGTCATGAAACCTCTTCCCGCACTGCAGCCATGTTCTGCGGCACATAGAGATGGCATTGACCTCCTGGGCCACTTGCAGCCACACAGCTTTAGTCTGTTGTGGTGGATTTTTTCTCCCTGAGGAAGGGAAGAGCACCTCCTTATTAGATCTTGCTCCCTGCACCAGAGCTTGGAGGGAGGGCTCATCAAAGTGAGGTGCACACTTTTGCTTGCTGGTGGACATGGTCGGTAAATGAAGTCCTTCATACAATGTCCAAAGCGTTTCCAGTCTCCAGAAGAAGCAAGGCTGCTTGCAGGCCTTAAATCCAACAGCACTGATGACATCATCGGAGGCGGCTTTCTGTATGAAAAGACTCATTGGGCCAGCGGTTCCCACACGCAATCAATTGCCCAATTGGGGGAAAATCGCAATTTTTCAACACTTCACTTAGGAGTCGGGGTCCTGACACGAATCCCACCTGACACGCCCCAGCCCACCCACACTGGCAAAATCGAGCCCTTAAAATGCAAAATAAATGTGCATATAATTACCACAGAAGTGACATCACACTACTGAAGCGCATTCAGACACCGTGTATAAATAATACAATAACACTGTTCAGTCCATTGATCTGAAACTGCGATTATGTCTAAAGGTATGATATGCATATATTCCAATGAATATGGCTCTAGTCTATTCGAGGACGAGCTTTGTGAACCGGGGTCTCTTCCGGAGACATTGTTTTCCCGGGGACACAGTACCTCATCCAGGGCCTGTCCCCGGAAAACCGGGACGTATGGTCACCCTACATTAAAATGCTGAACTAGATACATAGAATCGTGGAATAATTACAGCACAGCAGGAGGCCATTTGGCCCGTCGAGCCCGTGCCGGCTCTCTGCAAGAGCACTTCAGCTAGTCCCGCTCCCCCGCCTTTTCCCCGTAGCCCTGCATTTTTTTTCCTTCAGGTACTTATCCAATTCCCTTTTGGAAGCCACAATTGAATCTGCCTCCACCACCCTCTCGGGCAGTGCATTCCAGATCCTAGCCACTCGCTGCACAAAAAAGTTTTACCTCATGTCGCCTTTGGTTCTTTTGCCCTTAACTGCTCTTAAATATTCATAATAAAAGCATAAAAGTGGAGCAATAAGAAAAGACAGTTTATTCTGTCCGGCTCATCCAGGTCATCTTTTAAAACCTAAATAGATTATCTAAAAAAATCTGTTACTTCTGCCCCTATTCTCTGCAGATGCAGTGGGGAATACGAAGGGCATTAGTCCTAATCCCCATTTTTCTATTAGTAGGTGGTGCACTAGTGTGATTTACAATTTGGGAATCATATTTTAAAGGACAATTGACATCCAACCCGCATCGAGCTGACCTCCTGGAAAAGCCTGCATCAAACGTCACCGTGACGACCACTAGGGGAGCAGCTGGCGTTAAAGATGATTCCCCCGTCTGCTGCACTTCAAAAACAGGCCCCCTCCCCTCCAAAAAAATCAGGCCACATGCTTGGAATGTGATGCCATCAGCACAGCCATGGGGTTGAAAAACATTGCAAGTGACAACAGTGATCCTTTAGCAAAACCCCTAACCACTTGCTTCAGAACAGGCTGCCATCATTTAGTGGCTTGTTTCTCAGTAAAGCACCCGTCTTCGTCTCGCAGCCTGTGTAAATACTGTACAAGGGAAGCAGCAACATAGGCTAGCAATTTTGTGCAATATAGCAGAAGGTCAGGGTGGGTTTCAGACATTCATGTGGTCTTGAGTTGGTTTGGAGTGAGTAAGCTAATGAGTCATGTACAAGGTCAAAGCTAACAAGAGACTGCATAATGCCTGTAATTCAGCCTGAGTGCAAATGACTGGTTGTTTAACAGAACACTTTTTTTGCTGTCACCTCACAATATGCTGAAAGCACAAAATTTGGATACAATCAGTAACAATGAATATTAGGGATGAACTGTCGCAAGTACGATAGGACAACTGGCATCTGACTTTGGAGATGAAAAGCTGTGGAAAAAAAATCCTTGCCTTCTGAGAAAGGATGTAAGGGGCGATTTTACAATCTTATGCTTACATTGGAGAGCTGGGCTTCCAGGGAGTGTGGGCCAACCTGTGCTTCCTGTGAACATGGCTTTTCTGCTGAGACCATGGGGGGACTTTTCCCAGCCCTGGGGAGGCGGGTATGGAGGCGGGACTGCAGGGAAAATGACAGAAACTGGGAGCGGGTACCGAACCCGCTCCCAACCCGCCTCCGTGCCATCTTCCCGGGAGGCGGGTCCCCGAGTCGCGTAGGGACTCATCTCCTCGAGGCGGGAAGGGGATTACAGCCATTTAACTGCCTGTTAACAGGTAGCTAACAGGCAGTTAAGAGGCTTATCCCCATTTTACCCCTGCAAGTGCGGGCATCCCAACAGCTGCAAACCTCGCCAGGGTCAGCGAGGTGAGCAGTGGGTCTGCGGGGGTGAGAGGGGTCGATAAGTGCGCTGTGGAGGTGAGTGATGGGTGCAAGTGTGGAGAGGTACGTATGAGAGGTGAGTGTAAAGTGTTAGAAAAAGTTTACTTACCTTTGTTTCTTCCTGCAGGCTTCAACCCTTGGGGATCCGGAGGTGCCTCATCTCAACGGCAGAGATGACAGAATGGCTGCTGCATTCTCAGATGTAGCAGCCATCTGATTTCTGCTGAGGAAAGAGGTGCGGTGAGTCTTCAGTACAAGGACTCACCTTAGAACAGAGATTGTCAGCGTTTGACAGTTTCTCTAAGCTGTCAAATGCTGACAATTCATCTGTCAAAATTTTTTGACAGATGAAAGGTCATACGCTGATGTCCTCTGTCACCGGCTTTCCCTTAATTGGCCGGCTAAGCCCGTAGGGTCAACCAATGTGGTTTGACCGGACGTCATGGTGGCTGGACTAAAACCCGAAAACCAGCAGTCCGGCCCTCAACGCGCCCCCATTGACAAAATCCAGCCCCATGTGATTGTTGAATTGCCCCAGTAATTAAAAAAAAATAAAGTAGCCTGTAGATGTAACAAGGGCCACGAGTTGCGTCTTTGAATTTTTCATGATATTCTTTTTCAAATTTATATTTGATATCAATCTTGGCGCACTGGTAGCACTCTTGCCTCTGAGTCAGAAGGTTGGGGGGGTTCGAATCCCACTCCAGAGACTTGAGCACAAAATCTAGGCGGACACTCCATGGACACTACAGAGAGAGCGCTGCACTGTCGGAGGTGCCATCTTTTGGATGAGACGTTAAACCGAGACCCTGACTGCCCTCTCCGGTGGATGTAAAAGCTCCCATGGCACTATTCGAAGAAGAGCAGGGGAGTTCTCCCCAGTGACCTGGCCAATATTTATCCCTCAACCAACATCACTAAAAAAAACAGTTTATCCGGATATTGATGAAAAACTTAGCACCAAGTTCTGGGTTGTGCTCTGTTCAGTCGGAAGCAGAGCAAGATCCGCACAAGATCCTTTCATGCAAAAGCAGGATTAGAATGGGAACCCTTCCCAATGATTCTCCCCTTCCTTAACTCAGGGGTGCTGTGGCAAATTAAAATTCCGCTCCCTTCCCCCATCTACTGCCAGCTTGACTGAGAATGGTTAAATCAGCACACGAGTTTGCATGGCTCAGTAGCATACCTTAGGTTCGATTTTCTCAGTCGGTGGTGTGGTGCCTGGCTCATTGCAAGTGTAGATCAGAAAAGTCATGATTTTCCATCCATTGATTTAAAAAGTTACGGACTTTTTGATGTCCATTTGCAGTAGGCCAGGTATCATCTTTCAAGTGGAGATTTGGAAAATCTACCCTCGCATGGTCTATTTTACACTTAAATTCAAATTCTATGTTTTTAAAAAAACACTTTTTTTGTTTAAATTGTACATGTTGATGATGGAATAGTGCCTGAGAGAATTTACTAGGCCTGGCCACGTAGTTAATTAACCTTTGGGTTTCCCCCAATGAGATAACTATTTTCAGCACATGCAACTCCTTGGGCGACTGCAAGTCTTTTCATTCAGTGCTTCAACTGTCTAATGTAAACCTGAAAAAAAGAGTCGCATGCTTTACGGGATCATGTATTACAGCTTGTGAGCTGAAATGATTGAAAATAAAATGGCTGGCCCGAGGAGGACAGAGATCCCTGGAACTGTCAGCATGCTCAAGCTTATCGATTATTAAATGGAATGATTGAAAGATTTGAGTGCAAGGTTGTGTACAACATTGCCTGACACCTAGAGCATGTTTCCACAAATTGTGTGTTATTTGCAGTTTTCTTCATCAATAAGTATTTAATATTTTTAAAAAACCTTTGGTATTCATTCTACGGAATTACACAAACACTGTTGTTTTTGGCTCGCAAGATTCATTGGAAAGCAAAATATGGTTCTTTATACCTTGTTCTGTGTGGGGATGAAAACATAGAACTAGAGCAGTCTACAGGAAGTCCATAGGATGCTCCAGAATTAGGATGGGGCTTAACCTTTCAAACTGCTTCTGCATTATCCATCTCAGCTGGGAATTTTTTATGTTTCCCAAAATTTAATACCAAGTCAATTTAAATGATGAACTAATCCTTTACTAAATGATATCCATGCCTGTTCAGATAGATGTAAAAGATCCCATGGCAATGCTCGGAGAAGAGCAGGGGCGTTTTTCTGGTGTCCTGGTCAATATTTATCCTTCAGCCAACACCTCCATAAACAGAGTACCTGGTAATTTATCTCATTGCTGTCTGTGCGATCTTGTTGTCTGCAAATTGTCTTCTGCGCTTGCTTATGTAACAGTGAGTACACTTCAGAAAGCAATTCATCGCCTTTTATAGCACTTTGGGATCCTAGGAACATGAAAGATGCTATGTAAGTGGACATTTTACTTTCTTTCTTACTTTAGGGTCATTAGACCAGGTTACTACAGTGAGTTTGCTAGTGCAAATGTTAATTCAGTATATTCTTATACAGTAGGACCAGTAATTCCTCACTGTTTAATCCATGGTTTAAACAAATTTTGAAAACAAACAGAAATAAGCAGAAAACAAAAAGGGTGTTAAAATTAATTGCAAACTGTTTTAACTGTTTAATTTTCTTATGGGTAGTGAGGATGTGACTGAAACTTTTTATTTCCCACATTTACGTCCTGCTTCCTTATGTCCATCTGTGCCATCCAGCATTGCCTGGCACTGAGGACGGGCTGGTGTCATGCCACCATTTCTGGTCAGAACTCGCCATCAGAAGGCTCTTGAAGTGACATTAATTATCTCTTGTTCCCATTTTAATTTCTTCACTCTGGAAAAAAAGTGCTTTACCTCATTCTGATAGTCCAATCTGGAATTTTCTGGCGACACATAGGAATTGCTGGACGAAAAAAGACCACGGTCTATCTAGTTCACCTTCTACCATCCTGGTAGTCACCCGATACAAGGATAGCTGAGTTGTTGACTAATCACAGCAATCAATCTCTATCAATTAGTCTACAACAGGCCCAGAAATGACGCGAGGAAGACCCCAGCGGGGGAGAGCTTTGGGAACCATAGGAATATCATTGCATTAGTGTACAAGCATGATAACACTCTCGGCCAGCTCACCTCATTAACCGTCTGGTGTTTGTCATTTCGCGCACAAAGAAACTGCCACATCACCTTAGCGGCGAAAAGCTAAGCATTTTAGCGGTAAACAAAAATATGCACTATTTACGAGCGGACCAAAGGCCACAACATTTTATCAACCACCAAGATTTATTATTAAAATAGACCATCATAATCCCACTCCTGTGAAGTGCAAATACTTTTAAATGCAAAAAAGCAGCAAAATATGTATGATGCGAAAATATTTATTTTCGCAGTATTCTCAACACAGTGCAGGTTATTATCCGAGATCTAGATCCTGGGAACGAAAGGAGTTTTTATTTTCCATTAACACTGGCTGCACATTAGTTCCTGAGCAAACTTCATATATTTTATTAACTGCGAACCAAATATGAAATCTACAGGTTTGGCTCAAGTCCAGTCCCATTTGAAAAGTGCAAGAGGTTAGATTTTTGTACATGAAAATGTGCTGTCTTCTGGGAGTTACAGTGCACCTGAAAGTAAACACAGCTTGCAAATCAGACAGAACTCCATTTATGTGTCTAACTGACTTTCTTTAGGGACTGAAAATCGACACTTTGGAAATGAAGGTAAAAGAAAGGGCACACTCTAATTGGAGACAGATGGCAATGAATGGACTGACAGTGGCTAATATGATCAATTGCTGCCAATTATTCTTCACTGGCATGTTTTTGAGAAGTGTAATTGAATAAAGTCAGTTAAAAATACTGTTGCATAATTGTCTGTTATTTTTCAATTTACCGTGCGGCATAGTTTTGCTTCTCAGACACAAAGAAAGGTGTTTGATGATGGTTGATGTTAGGATTCATTTTGCCTGCGTGTATGGGCTCTGTTTAAAAGTGTTAAAGGTTATTAGTGCTAGATTGCTATCAGTTTAGACTCTACTACGCAAGCCTATGGGTGGACGTTTGAGGACTGCAGTCAGACGTTAAAGCGTCTAATTCTTGCACTTTTGTCCCCCCCTCCCCCCCAATCCACCCCCCCCGCCGTCCCCTTCCCGCATTTTTCTAGATGCCTCATCAAATTACTCTCTTCCCTCAAAGCCATGCCACCTCAGCCAGGCACCGAAAGGATAACAGGCCACTAAAGGATAACAGGCCACTAAATAGGACAGTATGAATGGGTCAGAGACAATTAGATACGTTTGTGGAAAGGTGAAGACTTAAGGGATATAAAGAAGAAGTGGGTAGCTGGGGCTGATTTATCGAAGGGGGGCTGGAATGTCGGCAGCCCGAGGCATCTTCACACTTCATCTCATTAACCAATCCAGAATGTGAGCTTCAGCAGTGCAAAAAAAAATAGTTTTTACCAATCCCAACATAACTCAGCTTTGAGGGCAACCCTGAGCCGAAATATGCGGTCGGAGGTGCACCTCCGGGGTACGCCTCCAACTCGAAAAAAATGACGAACCTGCCTGCTGACTCCCGGGCTTCGGAGTCCTCGGGTCCTGGGCCTACAGGCGTACGCCTGCGTAAAGGCCCACGGATCCCAGGGACGCAGGCGGTTCGGAAGCGTCAAGTGGGCCCGGTCCTTCTATCAGAGAAGAGGATTCCTCATCAGCTCATGGGGATTCCGTTTACGAACTGAAAGCCCATAAACTTATGGAAAATCACCAAATAAATCAATAATTTACACAACTGAAATAAAAATAAACGTTCCCATTTTCAAAATTAATTAAAAGTCCATTAAATGAAGCATTTAAAATAAAAATGTAATATTTTGAAAAATAATTTTATAACATTTTAATCTGGGCAAAAAAGCAAATAATCGAATTTTAAGGCCTGAATTTTGCCGGCGCTCAGAGTGTGGGTTTGGAGGTGGGTCCGCTGTCAAAATCGAAATGACTGACACATAAGCATATGGAGGGAGTCATGGGAGAGCCTGGGTGCAATTGTCCACCTTTGTGCAGCGCTTGTTAGTGTTTGCAGCACCTCAATGCTGCAGAACACTGACAGAACAACTGTCAAAATGAATGTGGCCGTGGTCGCTTTAAGGAAACGTCATCAGACCCGCTCCCGTTTAATTGGCCAGGAACCCCGCAGGGCAGGCTTAACAAGTCCAATCAATGGAAATACGGCTGGGATCGCGACACTGACCTCGGCCTCCCCAGACCCGCCTCGGTCGGCGAAATCGTGGCCTTAGGGCTGGATTTTGATTCTGGAGGCGTGAAGGAGGCGGGACTACAACTTTTGGGGTTGTAGTCCCGCCTCCATCGAGTTGTGGCCAACCCACGCGATTTTCACTTGATTGACCTTGTTGAGCCTGCCCAGCGGGCTCAGCAGGCCAATTAAGGGTCACCCGGCAACAGGTGAGGTCAGAGATTGACATTTTAGCGTTTGACAGCTGTTTGAAGCTGTCAAACACTGACAATCTGTACACTAAGTTAATTCCTTCCTCTCAGGCTGATTTAGAGATCTCTCCAGAATAGAAAGCTGAATGCTGCAACTTTTGACAGCTCGCGGCCATTCTGCTTTCTGTGCCGGTGAGATGAGGGACTCCCGAGGCCTGAAGGAAGGAAGGCTGTAAAGATAAGTAAAAATTTTAAACACTGTACACACACCAAACACACTTACCTCTTCACTCATGCACCCATCACTCACCTGAACACCAGACATCTCGAACCCTCCAAGTCCTTCAGCCCGACGGCCCGCCTCGCTAACTTGTCGTGGTTTGGAGCCGTCGGGAATCCCATACTTCAGGAATAAAAATAGGAATTAGGCTAAAAGCTGCCTGTTAACTACCTGTTAACAGGCTGTTAATCGGCACTAATCCCCTTCCTGCCTCAGGAAGGCGGGTCCCAGTGCGGGGCGGGTATCCACCTCCTTTGAAACTGGCATGGAGGCGGGTTGGGGGCAGGATGGGTTTGTGCCCCCCGATTTCAAGATTTTAACCCCCCACACGCCTCCAATACCGCCTCCACGGCCCAATGAAAATCCTGCTCTTAGTGTTTGTGTATTTTTTTAATTTTAATTTAACATTTATATTAACTCTTATGCTGGTAAAAGCAGGTCCTATACCTGCTTTCACCAGGTGTAAGGGTTTCGTGGGCATTTGCTGGGCAGTATAGCCCAACTCTGTGCCAGCAAAAGTGTTTTTCGGTTGCAGGCAGATGGCCTGTCAAGGCGAACCTTAACAGTACGCAAGTTCTGGGTTTTCGCGCATGCCGTCATGGAGACCGCGATTTCAGGGCCCTTGTATCCCCCTGAAGCTGGAACTCCAACTCAGACCTCCTAGTCAAAACTCCAACACCCTTGCATGGGAACTAGGATCCCTTTGTTTCACACATTTACCATAGCTTGTGATGAAACTGGACACTCTTAGGCACTGAATAAAAATATCAGGTCAGATTGGGCCAATAAATGTTGTGATCCATTCAGGAAAATATGGAGCTGCAATGGGATGAAAATAAGAACATAAGAACATAAGAAATAAGAGCAGGAGTAGGCCAATCGGCCCCTCGAGCCTGCTCCGCCATTCAATAAGATCATGGCTGATCTGATCCTAACTGCCAATCCACTATCACAGAACCATCTCCTGAATCTAACAGAATTAGACACACGAAATAGGAGCAGGATCAGGCTACACGGCCCCTGGGCCCGCTCCGCTACCCACAGGGCCATGACCGATCCGAACCTAGACTCATGTCCAAATTCCTGCCCGCTCCCCGTAATCCTTAATTCCCTTTACTTCTAGGAAACTGTCTATTTCTGTTTTAAATTTATGTAATGATGTAGCTTCCACAGCTTTTTGGGGCAGCATATTCCATGGACCTACCACCCTCTGAGTGAAGTAGTTCCTCCTCATCTCAGTTTTGAAAGAGCAGCCCCTTATTCTAAGACTATGCCCCCTAGTTCTAGTTTCACCCATCATCGGGAACATCTTCCCCGCATCCACCCGATCCAACCCCTTCACAATCTTATATGTTTCAATAAGATCATCTCTCATTCTTCTGAACTCCAATGAGTAGAGTCCCAACCTACTCAACCTCTCCTCATATGTCCATCCCCTCATCCCCGGGATTAACCGAGTGAACCTTCTTTGTACTGAATCGAGAGCAAGTATGTACACCAAAACTGTACGCAGTATTCCAGGTGCGGTCTCACCAATACCTTGTACAACTGAAGCAATACCTCCCTATTTTTATATTCTATCCCCCTAGCAATGAAAGCCAACATTCCATTGGCCTTCTTAATCACTTGCTGCACCTGCATACTAACCTTTTGAGTTTCGTGCACCAGGACCCCCAGATCCCTTTGTACTTCAGTACTTTCCAGATTCTTGCCATTAAGATAATAACTTGCTCCACAATTTTTCCTGCCAAAGTGCATAACCTCACACTTTCCAGTATTGTATTCCATCTGCCAAATCTCTGCCCACTTACTTAGCCTGTCTATGTCCCCTTGCAGGTTTTTTATGTCCTCCTCACTCACTACTTTCCCTCCCATCTTAGTATCATCTGCAAACTTTGATATGTTACACTCGGTCCCCTCCTCCAAATCGTTAATATAGATTGTAAAGAGTTGGGGACCCAGCACTGACCCCTGCGGAACACCACTAGTTACTGATTGCCAGTTTGAGAATGAACCATTTATCCCAACTCTCTGCCTTCTGTTAGATAGCCAATCCTCTATCCATGCCAGAATATTACCCCCAATCCCGTGATTTTTTATCTTAAGCAATAATCTTTTGTGTGGCACCTTGTCAAATGCCTTTTGGAAGTCAAAATACACTACGTCCACTGGTTCCCCTTTATCCACCCTATATGTTACTTCCTCAAAGAACTCCAGCAAATTTGTCAAACATGACTTCCCCTTCATAAAACCATGTTGACTTTGTCTTATTAAATTATGATTATCCAAATGTCCTGTTACTGTCTCCTTAATAATGGACTCCAAAATTTTACCTACCACAGATGTTAGGCTAACCAGTCTATAGTTTCCAGCCTTCTGTCTACTGCCCTTTTTAAATAAGGGTGTTACATTAGCAGTTTTCCAGTCTGCCGGGACCTTTGCCAAGTCCAGGGAGTTTTGAAAAATTATTACCAATGCATCCACAATGCCTACCGCCACTTCCCTCAAGACCCTAGGATGTAAGCCATCAGGTCCAGGTGATTTACCCGCCTTGAGTCCCATTATTTTACCGAATACCACTTCCTTAGTGATTTTGATCGTGTTTAGCTCCTCCCCCCCCTATAGCCCCCTGTTTGTCCAGTGTTGGGATATTCTTAGTGTCTTCTACTGTAAAGACTGATGTAAAATATTCATTCAGTGTTTTTGCCATCTCCATATTTCCCACCATTAATTTCCCAGTCTCATTCTCTAAGGGACCAACATTTACTTTAGCCACCCTTTTTCTTTTTATATAACTATAAAAACTCTTACTATCTGTTTTTATATTTTTTGCTAATTTACTTTCATAATCTATCTTCCCTTTCTTAATCAATCTTTTAGTTATTTTTTGCTGTCTTTTAAAGTTTTCCCAATCCTCTATCCTCCCACTAGATTTGGCTACCTTATATGCCCTTGTTTTTAGTCGAATACTATCCTTAATTTCTTTACTTAGCCACGGATGGCTGTCTTTTCTTTTACACCCTTTTCTTCTCAGTGGAATATATATTTTTTGGAAGTTGTAAAATAACTCCTTAAATGTACACCACTGATCATGTATCGTCTTACCCTTTAATCTATTTTCCCAATCCACTCTACTCAATTCCACTCTCATACCTTCATAGTCTCCTTTATTCAAGCTTAGCACACTTCTTTGAGATCCAACCTTCTCACCCTCTAATTGAATATGGAATTCAACCATGTTATGGTCACTCATTCCAAGGGGATCCTTTACTTGGACATTTTTAATTAATCCTGTCTCGTTACACAGGACCAGATCTAGGTTGCTTGCCCCCTGGTCGGTTCAGTTACATACTGCTCAAGGAACCCATCCCTAATACACTCAATGAACTCATCCTCAAGGCAGCCCTGCCCAATGTGATTTGATTTGTCCAATTAATATGATAGTTAAAATCCCCCATAATTATAGATGTTCCCTTATTACAAGCCTCAACTATTTCTTGATTGATACTCCGTCCAACAGAGTTGCCACTGTTCGGAGGCCTATAGACTACGCCCACTAGTATTTTTTTCCCCTTATTATTCCTTACCTCCACCCAAACTGTTTCATTATCCTGATCTTTTGACCCAATATCATTTCTCTGTATTACAGTGATTCCTTCCTTTATTAACATAGCCACCCCACCTCCCCTTCCTTCCTGCCTGTCCTTCCTGATCGTTAAATAACCTGGTATGTTTAATTCCCAGGCATTGTCACCCTGCAGCGATGTTTCTGTAATGGCCACAAGATCACACCCATATGTAGTTATTTGTGCCATTAACTCGTCTATTTTGTTTCGAATGCTACGTGCATTCAGATAGAGAACTTTCAAAGATGTTTTGTGACACTTAGTTCCTTCTTTTGCCCTTTTTATTACTTTACCTTTTACTCCATACCTTCTGCCCCTTCCTGACACGCTCTGGTTTTTAATTTCCCCACTGCTACCTAAGTCTATGTCCTTCTCTGTTGTCATTTTTATTATTTGCACTCTAGGAACCTCCCCCCCACTAGTTAGTTTAAAGCCCTCTCTACAGCCCTAGTTATATGATCCGCCAGGACTCTAGTCCCAGCACTGGCCAAGTGAAGCCCGTCCCAACGGAACAGCTCCCTCCTGACCCAGTACTGGTGCCAGTGTCCCAGGAAGCAAAACCCATTTCTCCCACACCAGTCATTGAGCCACGCATTTAACTCTCTAGTTTTATTTGTCCTAGCCAAATTTGCTCGTGGCTCAGCTAATAATCCAGAGATTATTACCCTTGTGGTTCTGCTTTTTAATTTGGCCCCTAGCTGCTCAAACTCCCTCAGCAGAACCTCCTTCCTTGTCCTATCTATGTCGTTGGTACAAACATGGACCACGACAAATGGATCCTCCCCCTCCCACTCCAAGTTTCTCTCCAGTCCAGAGGAGATGTCCTTAACCCTGGCACTGGGCAGGCAACACAGCCTTCGGGACTCTCGCTCTCAGCTGCAAAGAACTCTATCTATCCCCCTAACGATACTATCCCCTACCACTACAACATTTCTTTTAACTCCCCCCATTTGAATGGCCCGCCGCTCCACGGTGCTGTGGCCAGGTTGCTCATCCTCCCCGCAGTCCCTGTTCCCATCCTCACAGGGAGTAAGAGCCTCGAACCTGTTGGGCAAGTGCAAGGGCTGCGGCTCCTCCAACACTACCTCCTGGATCCCCGTACCTGCCTCACTTCTAGTCACACCATCCTGACCCTGGCCACGGACTACATCTGAATTAATTAATCTAATTGGTGTGAATACCTCGTGATACACAGAGTCCAGGTAACTCTCCCCCTCCCTGATGTGTCTCAATGTTTGAAGCTCGGACTCCAGCTCTTCAACACGGAGCCGGAATTCCTCGAGCAGCCAACACTTACTGCAAATGTGATCACCGTGAGCATCAATGGTGTCCACCAGCTCCCACATATTGCAGCAGCAACACATCACCTGATCTCCCATTCTATGTAATTAATTAAATTTATTAATGTTATTCTTAAATACCCTCTGCCCCGATTCTAGATGGTGAATATCACACCTTAGAAACTATAAACCAAAGAGATTTAAGCTTAAAAAGGGAGAAATACTTACCAACCAATCACTTACCCGCTTTCTGGTGACGTCACACTTGGATTACTTTTTACCTCTCTCCTTCCCTCCGAGTTCCAAGATTGGAGATTGGTAGGCCTTACCTGGGTCTCTGGAGCCTTTATACAGCTGCTCAGCCTGCGATTCTCGCACTGAGGCCTTACCTGGGTCTCTGGGGCCTTTATACAGCTGCTCAGCCTGCGATTCTCGCACTGAGGCCTTACCTGGGTCTCTGGAGCCTTTATACAGCTGCTCAGCCTGCGATTCTCGCACTGAGGCCTTACCTGGGTCTCTGGAGCCTTTATACAGCTGCTCAGCCTGCGATTCTCGCACTGAGGCCTTACCTGGTCTCTGGAGCCTTTATACAGCTGCTCAGCCTGCGATTCTCGCACTGAGGCCTTACCTGGGTCTCTGGGACTTTATACAGCCGCTCAGCCCACGGTTCCCGCCGATTCTTGCACTGAGGCCTTACCTGGTCTCTGGGACTTTACACAGCCGCTCAGCCCGTGATTCCCGCCGATTCTCGCACTGAGGCCTTACCTGGGTCTCTGGGACTTTATACAGCCGCTCAGCCCGTGATTCCCGCCGATTCTCGCACTGAGGCCTTACCTGGGCTCTGGAGCCTTTATACAGCCGCTCAGCCGGCGATTCCCGCCGATTCTCGCACTGAGGCCTTACCTGGGTCTCTGGGACTTTACATAGCCGCTCAGCCCACGATTCCCACCGATTCTCGCACTGAGGCCTTCCCTGGGCTCTGGAGCCTTTATACAGCTGCTCAGCCCGCGATTCCCGCCGATTCTCGCACTGATGGATGTGAAGTGAGGAGCATTGGATCGAATAAAATCCACAATTTATGGCCCAGGGGGTGTGAAGTGTGCACGGGGTGGGGGGCGGTGGGAGGGGGGAGGGTTTCCGGATGGGAAACCTGGAAGTAAGGATTTCTTGGATGTCCTGCAGGATTTAATTGCAGGATGTCTTTTACATTTTTTTCAGTAGGTTTCCTGCCCGACAACCAGCCCGATTGACAGGTTGACTGCCTGTCGGCTAGGAAAGCAGCGGAGGAGCGGATGCCAGGTAAGTGGGGGGGAGGGGGGGTGGGCGTAGATTGCTGGGTGGGGGGGAGTCGGAGATTGCAGTGGGGTGAACGGGGTCGAAGATTGCGGGGGGGAGTCAAAATGAGGGTGGGGGGGTAGTTGGAGATAGGTATGGGTGGGTCGAAGATCGCGGTGGGGGTTACAGAGGTAAGCTTGTTGGGCCTGGAGGAATCACTCCAGCCCCACAAGCAGTGCTGTAAAAGCACTTATCTTATAGATCCGGCCCTCTCGCCTCCTTTTACCAGCTGGGATTCCCGAGCCCCGGGAAACCCAGCCAACAGTAGTTAAAAACAAACAACTTTTAAAATGCAGGCACACAGCCTCCTTAGAAGATTTCAGTGACTGACCCGCCTCCTGAGAGTGGATTGGTCGCCCGCCTCCCGACCCACTCTGTTAAAATCGGAAGTGGGGAGGTTAGAGTCAGGTTTGAAAGTTTTAATTCCCACCCGACCCAACCCCCCCCCCATTCTTGGGGGTTAAAATGACCCCCTATAAGTCTCATCAGTTCCAGTAGAATTTGTTCCAAATGATTGATGGAGATTCGAGATTTGATAGAGGTTGAAATGCCAGCAGAAGGAATGTCCTGTTCGCCAACTGATAGCATAATCCCTATAAAGAGTAAGGAGATTACTGTGAAAGTTTATGTGATTTATTTATGAAGTGTGTTTTCTGACTGGTGGGATCAGCCCCGTTGGAATGATTGGGGATGCTGCGGCTAGGAAATGGGACGCTGTCCTATTTGGTGACGTCCCACGGGCACAAACTGTAAAAAATGCATCAGCGCTTAATTGACGCAATCAATTTGAAGTTAATGCATTCTCATTCAACTTACCCTGTGTCTTACACGCTATGTTTATCCTTGGGTGTTAAAAGCCAGTCAATGTTCTGGTTTATCCTGAAGTTGTTTCTTAAAGGTGAACTGTTTTGAATTTTGATTGTCGCAACCAAAATTGTGAAAATGGACATAGCATTCGTGGGATGTCACAGAAGTCAGTCTGCACCTGTGGAGGTGGATGGTGGGGGAGGGAGGAGAGGAGAAAGGATGAACCCATGCTCTACCACTTAGATGCTCTCAGTGCGTCGGTGGGTGTTTCAGCGGCAGCAGCGGGGCTATAAAAGTCCCAGAGACCAGGTAAGGCCTCAGTGCGTCGGCGGGTGTTTCAGCGGCAGCAGCGGGGCTATAAAAGTCCCAGAGACCAGGTAAGGCCTCAGTGCATCGGCGGGTGTTTCAGCGGCAGCAGCGGGGCTATAAAAGTCCCAGACACCAGGTAAGGCCTCAGTGCGTCGGCGGGAATTCAGCGGCAGCAGCGGGGCTATAAAAGTCCCAGAGACCAGGTAAGGCCTCAGTGCGTCGGCGGGAATCTCGAGCGGCAGCAGCGGGGCTATAAAAGTCCCAGAGACCAGGTAAGGCCTCAGTGCATCGGTGGGAATTCAGCGGCAGCAGCGGGGCTATAAAAGTCCCAGAGACCCAGGTAAGGCCTCAGTGCGTCGGCGGGAATTCAGCGGCAGCAGCGGGGCTATAAAAGTCCCAGAGACCAGGTAAGGCCTCAGTGCGTCGGCGGGAATCTCGAGCGGCAGCAGCGGGGCTATAAAAGTCCCAGAGACCAGGTAAGGCACACCAATCTCCAGTCTGGGAACTCGGAGGGAAGGAGAGAGGTAAAAAGTAATCCAAGTGTGACGTCACCAGAAAGCGGGTAAGTGATTGGTTGGTAAGTATTTCTCCCTTTTTAAGCTTAAATCTCTTTGGTTTATAGTTTCTAAGGTGTGATATTCACCATCTAGAATCGGGGCAGAGGGTATTTAAGAATAACATTAATAAATTTAATTAATTACATAGAATGGGAGATCAGGTGATGTGTTGCTGCTGCAATATGTGGGAGCTGGTGGACACCATTGATGCTCACGGTGATCACATTTGCAGTAAGTGTTGGCTGCTGGAGGAACTCCGGCTCCGTGTTGAAGAGCTGGAGTCCGAGCTTCAAACACTGAGACACATCAGGGAGGGGGAGAGTTACCTGGACTCTGTGTATCACGAGGTATTCACACCAATTAGATTAATTAATTCAGATGTAGTCCGTGGCCAGGGTCAGGATGGTGTGACTAGAAGTGAGGCAAGTACGGGGATCCAGGAGGTAGTGTTGGAGGAGCCGCAGCCCTTGCACTTGTCCAACAGGTTCGAGGCTCTTACTCCCTGTGAGGATGGGAACAGGGACTGCGGGGAGGATGAGCAACCTGACCACAGCATCGTGGAGCAGGGGGCCATTCAAGTGGGGGGAGTTAAAAGAAATGTTGTAGTGGTAGGGGATAGTATCATTAGGGGGATAGATAGAGTTCTTTGCAGCCGAGAGTGAGAGTCCCGAAGGCTGTGTTGCCTGCCCGGTGCCAGGGTTAAGGACATCTCCTCTGGACTGGAGAGAAACTTGGAGTGGGAGGGGGAGGATCCAGTTGTCGTGGTCCATGTTGGTACCAACGACATAGATAGGACAAGGAAGGAGGTTCTGCTGAGGGAGTTTGAGCAGCTAGGGGCCAAATTAAAAAGCAGAACCACAAGGGTAATAATCTCTGGATTATTACCTGAGCCACAAGCGAATTTGGCTAGGACAAATAAAATTAGAGAGTTAAATGCGTGGCTCAAAGACTGGTGTGGGAGAAATGGGTTTTGCTTCCTGGGACACTGGCACCAGTACTGGGGCAGGAGGGAGCTGTTCCGTTGGGACGGGCTTCACTTGGCCAGTGCTGGGACTAGAGTCCTGGCAGATCATATAACTAGGGCTGTAGAGAGGGCTTTAAACTAACTAGTGGGGGGGGAGGTTCCTAGAGAGCAAATAATAAAAATGACAACAGAGAAGGTCATAGACTTAGGTAGCAGTGGGGAAATTAAAAACCAGAGCGTGTCAGGAAGGGGCAGAAGGTATGGAGTAAAAGGTAAAGTAATAAAAAGGGCAAAAGAAGGAACTAAGTGTCACAAAACATATTTGAAAGTTCTCTATCTGAATGCACGTAGCATTCGTAACAAAATAGACGATTTAATGGCACAAATAACTACATATGGGTATGATCTTGTGGCCATTACAGAAACATGGCTGCAGGGTGACAATGCCTGGGAATTAAACATACCAGGTTATTTAATGATCAGGAAGGACAGGCAGGAGGGAAGGGGAGGTGGGGTGGCTATGTTAATAAAGGAAGGAATCACTGTAATACAGAGAAATGATATTGGGTCAAAAGATCAGGATAATGAAACAGTTTGGGTGGAGGTAAGGAATAATAAGGGGAAAAAAATACTAGTGGGCGTAGTCTATAGGCCTCCGAACAGTGGCAACTCTGTTGGACGGAGTATCAATCAGGAAATAGTTGAGGCTTGTAATAAGGGAACATCTATAATTATGGGGGATTTTAACTATCATATTAATTGGACAAATCAAATTGGGCAGGGCTGCCTTGAGGAAGAGTTCATTGAGTGTATTAGGGATGGGTTTCTTGAGCAGTATGTAACTGAACCGACCAGGGGGCAAGCAACCTTAGATTTGGTCCTGTGTAACGAGACAGGATTAATTAAAAATGTCCTAGTAAAGGATCCCCTTGGAATGAGTGACCATAACATGGTTGAATTCCATATTCAATTAGAGGGTGAGAAGGTTGGATCTCAAACAAGCGTGCTAAGCTTGAATAAAGGAGACTATGAAGGTATGAGAGCGGAACTGAGTAGAGTGGATTGGGAAAATAGATTAAAGGGTAAGACGATACATGATCAGTGGTGTACATTTAAGGAGTTATTTTACAACTTCCAAAAAATATATATTCCACTGAGAAGAAAAGGATGTGAAAGAAAAGACAGCCATCCGTGGCTAAGTAAAGAAATTAAGGATAGTATTCGACTAAAAACAAGGGCATATAAGGTACCCAAATCTAGTGGGAGGATAGAGGATTGGGAAAACTTTAAAAGACAGCAAAAAAATAACAAAAAGATTGATTAAGAAAGGGAAGATAGATTATGAAAGTAAATTAGCAAAAAATATAAAAACAGATAGTAAGAGTTTCTATAGTTATATAAAAAGAAAAAGGGTGGCTAAAGTAAATGTTGGTCCCTTAGAGAATGAGACTGGGAAATTAATGGTGGGAAATATGGAGATGGCAAAAACACTGAATGAATATTTTATATCAGTCTTTACAGTAGAAGACACTAAGAATATCCCAACACTGGACAAACAAGGGGCTAAAGGGGGGGAGGAGCTAAACACGATCAAAATCACTAAGGAAGTGGTACTCGGTAAAATAATGGGACTCAAGGCGGATAAATCAGCTGGACCTGATGGCTTACATCCTAGGGTCTTGAGGGAAGTGGCGGTAGGGATTGTGGATGCATTGGTAATAATTTTCCAAAACTCCGTGGACTCGGCAAAGGTCCCGGCAGACTGGAAAACTGCTAATGTAACACCCTTATTTTAAAAAGGCAGTAGACAGAAGGCTGGAAACTATAGATCGGTTAGCCTAACATCTGTGGTAGGTAAAATTTTGGAGTCCATTATTAAGGAGACAGTAACAGGACATTTGGATAATCATAATTTAATAGGACAAAGTCAGCATGATTTTATGAAGGGGAAGTCATGTTTGACAAATTTGCTGGAGTTCTTTGAGGAAGTAACGTATAGGGTGGATAAAGGAGAACCAGTGGATGTAGTGTATTTAGACTTCCAAAAGGCATTTGACAAGGTGCCACACAAAAGATTATTGCTTAAGATAAAAAATCACGGGATTGGGGGTAATATTCTGGCATGGACAGAGGATTGGCTATCTAACAGAAGGCAGAGAGTTGGGATAAATGGTTCATTCTCAGACTGGCAATCAGTAACTAGTGGTGTTCCGCAGGGGTCAGTGCTGGGTCCCCAACTCTTTACAATCTATATTAACGATTTGGAGGAGGGGACCGAGTGTAACGTATCAAAGTTTGCAGATGATACTAAGATGGGAGGGAAAGTAGTGAGTGAGGAGGACATAAAAAACCTGCAAGGGGACATAGACAGGCTAAGTAAGTGGGCAGAGATTTGGCAGATGGAATACAATACTGGAAAGTGAGGTTAT
This sequence comes from Somniosus microcephalus, assembly GCF_052327205.1. Lineage (NCBI taxonomy): Eukaryota > Metazoa > Chordata > Chondrichthyes > Squaliformes > Somniosidae > Somniosus > Somniosus microcephalus. The sequence continues at coordinate 258,410,047 of NC_140992.1, read as the reverse complement.
GCACTTTGGCAGGAAAAATCGTAGAGCAAGTTGTTATCTTAATGGCAAGAAACTGGAAAGTACTGAAGTGCAAAGGGATCTGGGGGTCCTGGTGCACGAAACTCAAAAGGTTAGTATGCAGGTGCAGCAAGTGATTAAGAAGGCCAATGGAATGTTGGCTTTCATTGCTAGGGGGATAGAATATAAAAATAGGGAGGTATTGCTTCAGTTGTACAAGGTATTGGTGAGACCGCACCTGGAATACTGCGTACAGTTTTGGTGTCCATACTTAAGAAAGGACATACTTGCTCTCGAGTCAGTACAAAGAAGGTTCACTCGGTTAATCCCGGGGATGAGGGGCTGGACATATGAGGAGAGGTTGAGTAGATTGGGACTCTACTCATTGGAGTTCAGAAGAATGAGAGGCGATCTTATTGAAACATATAAGATTGTGAAGGGGTTGGATCGGGTGGATGCGGGGAAGATGTTCCTGATGATGGGTGAAACTAGAACTAGGGGGCATAGTCTTAGAATAAGGGGCTGCTGTTTCAAAACTGAGATGAGGAGGAACTACTTCACTCAGAGGGTGGTAGGTCCATGGAATATGCTGCCCCAAAAAGCTGTAGAAGCTACATCATTACATAAATTTAAAACAGAAGTAGACAGTTTCCTAGAAGTAAAGGGAATTAAGGGTTACGGGGAGCGGGCAGGAATTTGGACATGAGTCTAGGTTCGGATCGGACATGGCCCTGTGGGTAGCGGAGCGGGCCCAGGGGCCATGTAGCCTGATCCTGCTCCTATTTCATGTGTCTAATTCTGTTAGATTCAGGAGATGGTTCTGTGATAGTGGATTGGTGGTTAGAATCAGATCAGCCATGATCTTATTGAATGGCGGAGCAGGCTCGAGGGGCCGATTGGCCGACTCCTGCTCCTATTTCTTATGTTCTTATGAGTTGTTAAAATAACATTGATTGGAAAATATAACTCACAATATGTTAGCCACCAATGTGCTGCATCACAGGACCATCACAAAGCATAAATTAAAGACGTAAAGAAGATTGCTAGTTTAATGGAAGAACATAAGAAGATAAGAATTAGGAGCAGGAGTAGGTCATACGGCCCCTCGGGCCTGCTCCGCCATTCAATAAGATTATGGCTGATCTTCGACCCCAACTCCACTTTCCTGCCCGATCCCCATATCCTTTGATTCCTCTGCGGTGCAAAAATCTATTGATCTCAGCCTTGAATATACTCAAAGACTGAGCACCCACAGCCCTTTGGGGCAGAGAAGAGAGGAAAAAGTGGATGGAAATGGAGCTGTTCCTGGCCTGCTCTTGCATGCTTCCTGTGCATTGGCCAAAGAGAGGCACTGATGGGAAAAAATATTTTCTTGGTCACTATGAATTAGTGACAAGATAAACATAGTGCGAAGGTTTCTGCTGGCCATTATTTATAGCAAGATCATAAATGTTCTTAGAATTTGCTAAAAGTAGCAAACTGAGTAAAGCTTGGATGTTTACCCCTGTTGTTGTTGTTGTTGTCATTAACACAGAGACCAGAGGAAATCTTCACCTATAGTCTCCCTAGGGACATCTGCAGTCTGGACTATCCTGCCCTCTCAAGTGAATGGATTTCGTAGATCAATTTGTTAGGAAGGAGAAATATGAGGGGGAACTTACTTTACCTGAAAGGCTAAAATAACCTATAAGCATTTTGACTGGCACGGAAGTATCCCAGTTCTGATTTCCATGACACTTGCATTCAGTGGAAAAGTGCACCGACATACTCCTTTCAAACCCCATTAAACATGTCCCTGGAATTAGACTGCCGGTATCGAAATGTTTTCCATGGTAAGTGCATTTCGTGATCGCCAAGCCTTCTTAGAATAAATAGAAAATTGTGCAGGTCGCTGCCAATCACTGCAGAAGCGAATTCATCACTCAGTAACAGACACTGTAAATCAAAACATCCTCTCAGGAAAATCACATTAAAAAAAAAAATCAGATGCCATTTGATCGCATCGACCATACACTACGGTGAAATTGTTTACTGGAATTTGACAATAAATAATTCGACTACTTAGAACAGCAAAATGGAGGGGTTGTATGAACCTTGAGAGAGAGCAAGGATTGAGCTACAGCAAATCAACCCAAATCAGTGATTCCTCTGAGTGAAATGCAAAATTCACAATCAATGTTTACATGGATCATTTAAATATTTAAAAACATTAAATATCTTCTATACCAAAATATGTTGGGGTAGAGATTGTAAATTTTCTTCAAGGATATTAAAAGAAATTTGAACACTTTCCCATTTTCTGTGCTACTAGGGTTAGGTTTAGCATAGTCAGCAGCAGGTAAAGCTCTTTCCACTCTGCCAACTTGTTCACTAAATCCTTTAGGGAAGGAAACCTGGTTTGGCCTATATGTAACTGGCCTAGCCAATGGTTCAAGAAGAAGGCCTACCACCTTCTCAGGGCAACTAAGGGTGGACAATAAATGCTGGCCTTGCCAGCAATGCCTACCTCCCTAAATCGTGACGTTTCCTACATTAGCTGTCCTAGTGGTCTCTGTGCGGCTGAGAATTAGTGCTAGTTTTGTGCCATGGACCAATGTGGGTTGACTATTTGACCTTATTCCTTGATGGCACTTTCTAACCAGCAATGTGTGGAGATCTTCACTCTCAGTCTGGGCTGGGGTCAAACCCAAGTTCCAAAGGTGAATAGATTCATAGGATCATAGAATAGTACAGCACAGAAGGAGGCTATTTGGCCCATCGAGTCTGCACCGTAATAAGCTTCTGATAGCCCATACAGGGAGCGAATCCGTGACCTTAGCGTTATCAGAATAGTGTAGTAACCAACTGCAGCCCCCCAATGTTCTGTACAATATATTTTTGTCAACCAGCTAATACTGATGACTCTCAGGATGAGAACAAATTGAGCATTAAATATGCTTCTTGGCATAAAAATTCAAAAACAGCTCATTAATGTAACAGGTGAGCAATGCCAGACCTTAGGTGGGAGACCATTATATTATACATTAAGCAGGTCTCATAAATTGCTTCAAGTGACACAAATTAATTCTTGACAACATATTAGACTGCATCAATTAGATAGAGTACAGCAATTAATTTATAGCTTGTACACAAAGTTTAAAAAAAAAATTCCTCTATATTTTATCGTTATGTCTGGCTTCATTTTTACAGTACGCTAGAACAGGAAATGGATTATTTATAAAGACACATAGGTCTAGTCCAAATAAGTGCATGATTTTTTTTCTGACATGGTTACATGCCATAACATCTAGACCCACATAGTTTTGGTGGGTAGGTGGGTGGGGAATCTGCTGCCTTTTGCAACATATGCAATAACTTGTTGCACACAGCAGGAAACCAATGAGCCTGCCTGAGTCTGGGTCAAAAAGGGAGTTCCAACTGCAGACCCAATAGGCAATAAGTAGAATCAGGCTTAAGTATGAGGTCGGCTGTTTCCATGAGAATCAGGTGCCAAAAAAAAAGGGCCTAATACTCAGACACGTCTAGTAAAATGGAAAATGGAATAATTTTGTCTTAATTCTGAGTCAGAAGGTCATGGGTTCAAACCCCACTCCAGGCACATGATCTCGGCTGATATTCCAGCACAGTACCAATGAATGCTGTACTGTTGAAGGTGCTGCCCTTCAGATGAGCTGTCTGCCATTTAAGTGGTCATTAAAGAACCCATGGCACTATTCAAAGAGTAAGAAGTTCTTCCACTATCACAGTCAACATTGCGTCCTCAACCAACCAAAAAGCACCATCACCAAAAACAAATGAACTAGTCAGACTCAACATAGAATTCAACAATTTCAGATCATATATATATATTTTATCCACACTTTTGTTCTGTTCTCTCCCACAGGGCAGCTGTCTTCCATTCTGCCAGCGCAATTTACATTTCATCTAGAGCCATCCTTTGTTTCTTAACCTGTCCCATTACCATCCCCTTTTGCCTTGAATATCTCTTAATGTCTCTCAATGTCTCTTAATCTCTCCTGCCTTCCAGCCTATCACAGGCCTTCCCTTTTGTTCTTTCATCCCCTCCCCCCTTTCCCAGCCCCGAAACTTGCTTAAAAATCTGTTCCATTTCCTGCTTTTTTCCAGTTCTGACGAAAGGTCATCAACCTGAAACGTTAACTCTGTTCCTCTCTTCACAGATGCTGCCTGAGCTGCTGAGTATCTCCAGCATTTTCTGTTTTTATTTCAGATTTCCAGCATCTGCAGTATTTTCTTTTTGTATTGTTGTAGTCAGGTTCCTTATTGTTTGTGGGATCTTGTTTGCGCAAAATAGCTTCTGAGCTTTTGCCTGCTTAAGAATTGCAAATACACTTCAAAAGTATTCATTGCATTGATGCACATTTAGGACATTTGAGATATGTGATAGGGCACTATGCAAATGCAAGTCTTCTGTTGACTCTTGTTAGCTAGAGGCCAGTACTGTGTGGCTTCAATGTTGAGGTGAAGTCGGAGGTAGTCAGAGTGGTGAATAGTATCTGGCCCAAAGTTATAATAGCTTATAAACAAAATTACTTTAGGACCCTTCTCTTGCTGCCTGTCTTTCTCCTTCAGTTGGGGAGGCTGTACAACTGGACTTAAAATTTTTCCTTGCTATGGTTGGAGGCGTATAGGAATCTACAGATTGAACCATTGTTCTACACAGGCTCACTATTGCCTGCTGGGACTTATGGTTCTTTCACACTGGCTATACCCCCTTAAAATTTTGCTTGCCTTCTTCATTGCTGCCACATACAATCCTAATGGTTTCAATGCGCTCACCAACAGTGCTCCTAGATCCCTCTATTGCATTGCGTCCTGTAGTCTACTACTATTCACCTTACGTTCCCACTGTTTTTTCTCCTTCCCCAATCTCATCACCATTTATTTGTCTACATTAAAGGGTGCATTCAGTTCTCCTGTCCCAGCAGCTTGGCTTTGCTTGAAGGGAGTGTGGGTTGGAGAATTGGTGCTATAGTGTTGTAACCCTATCTCCTTCCCACACTCTTTTCGAGTGTGGCTTCCCCAGTAGGGGTGCAGGATCCATGAACTTGCCCATAAGTGACATCTTCCAATTAACAGCCAAATCACTCAATCTATCCTGTTTCCATTAGTATTCTAAAAATGGCCACTGGGATGTGACCTACTTCATTCATCACTTCTTTAAAAACCGACTTCCTTAAATTCCACGGTGTCTGCCATGGCTCAATGGGCAGAACTCTCGCCTCTGAACCAGAAGGTTGTGGGTTCGTAGTTCCACTCCAGAGAATTAAGCACAAAATCTAGCCTGGCACTCCGCGGAGTGTAGTACTGAGGGAGTGCTGCGCTGTTGGAGCTGCTGTCTTTTGGATGAGACGTTAAACCGAGGCCTCATCTGCCCCCGCAGATGGACATAAAAGTACCATGGCACTATTTTGAGGAAGAGCAGGGGAGTTATCCCTGGTGTCCTGGCCAATGTTTATCCCTCAACCAACATCACTAAAAACAGATTATCTGGTCATTACCACATTGCTGTTTGTGGGAGCTTGCTGTGCGCAAATTGGCTGCCGCGTTTCCCACATTGCAACAGTGACTACACTTCAAAAGCTTCATTTGGGATGTCCTGAGGCACGAAAGGCGCTATATAAATGCAAGTCTTTCTCTTTTTTTAAACCAACGCTTAATGTTATTCCATTGTCTGCCAACGGGAGGTGTGGTTCCATGGGACATAGCCGGTGCTGTCAATTCTTCATTTCACCTCAGGGAAAGGTTCAGCTGCTGTGCAGTGATCAACAGGCTATGTGAAAACTCTGTTGGGGTAATTTTTATCATTCCACGCTACAGGCGGGGGGAGCCTTACCCACTGGGAGCGCAAAGCAGACATTTGGTTGCATACCGCCCAATATATTCTGACCACTAAATTGGAAAATAGTTAACAGCACAGAAAGAATGATTTGTGCTACCTGTGGGTGAGGCTCCTCGCCAGTAGCGCAGAATCGTTAAGCGGCCCGCTACATTTCAGTGCGGGGATACAAAGAAGTGGCATTCTTCATTAGAAAGGAAAATCCAAAGGGCGGACACAAAGAAGAATTCACAGCATATTCCAGTGAGCAAGCAAATGAATGATGCTTCCCCCTCCCATTAACACTTCGATTATTGTGGCAAAAGTAGTCTAATTATTTTCAGGAATATATTATAACTTTTAAAAAAGTACCCCAAAAAAAAGGACTTTAAATTCAAGTTTCATCAGGCAGGCTACAACGTTAAACATATTTTTGCAATGTAAATATGTTTACATAGATATTGTATGAGCATGTGTAAAAAAAAAGGAGACTGACGACATGTGGATAGAAAACAACTGTGGATATTTTCACATTTAAGTAAGATTTGACTGCAATGAAAAACTCCTTGTGTGGCTGCTCAAACAACAAGGAATTGTAGACATGGCTTGGCTGGGCATGAGATAAATCACCGGTCTTTTGCTTCCTGCTGAGCCCAAGTTGTAGGCCACACCAGAAAATGTTCCCGAAGAACTGGACTTTTCTGTGCACATTACACTTTTTTTTTTACTTACAGGAAGCTTTTGTGGCAAGGAGGAGGGACCGAGGTCCAGACAAACTGGCTAATTCATTATACTTATCAGGCCCTTGATAGACTGAGCATACACTACGGGTTTGCAGTCCGGCTCTTTCTTCCCAGCATAAAATAAACTAAGCTGAGAGACTGATATTATCATCAAATGCTTTGAGAATGTGGTGAAACTTAACCAACAAGCCGCCAGATTGAACTTCAGGATCCGACAGTTTCAAATACTTGCTCAGTCTTTGAAAAGGAAACGGTATTTGTTATGATTTGAGATACATGACACAATTTGTGGGCTTTTGCCTCCTAGATTCTTATTTACAAATTCATACTAGAAGTCTTTGAAATAAAACCCAACCTTTTTATCCTATATTACTTCCTGTCATGAAACCATCCAATCTATACTCAGTAGTCCCAAAAGACTTAGCTTAACTTTCATAAGGCACATATAAAATTTGTATTTTTGGGCCAAATCCAAGTGTTGAAATTGAAAGTCTATTTACAGGCACAATAATTAAGATTTTTTGGCATCCTAATATTAAATGTCTGTGCTGTTAATTTAGAATGACGTGTTAATAATGTGCTTGGCTTTAACCTGCTGATGCAGCTGAAAGGAAGAATTAAGGTTTTTGAATTAGTTACAATTAGCTGTGAGCTCGGTTTGAACAAATGATTCACTTGTGAACTCACTTCCTCTTGAAAACAAGGAATGGACACTTTTAGGATTAGGAGCCCAGGCTGTACTGTAATGTGTGTGATATTAACGAACGCCTGCTTAACACGATCGTAAGCCATTACTTTGTCTGCTATTTTAATAGAGGTGTTAAAATAAACAGGTTAACACCTCAGTTAAAATAGCTGACAAATGAATGCCATGACGTTCATACACTAATATCACAGACAGTTATTTCTAGGCTTGGGTGTTCTCAGCTTAACCACTTGACTGCTGAAACTTGTTAAACTCATTATTTGCTTTTTTTTAAATATGGGTAACTGCATGTTTTTTGATGAACTGCGTTTTGTTCCTTTTCTTCCCAATGTTCTCTCCTGTCCTGAAGGTATTGACTGTTTACTTGTTTACAATTTTAGGGGTGCTGGATGCCTTTCTCTCCCTCACCCAACTGACTATTATTAATCTGTGAGCCTGGACCGTGGAGTGTCAGCAGGGGATATTCAACCACAGGGACATCACAACTGAGCCCGACCCTGTCGTCATCCAATATCTGCACCCATCTACTTCCAGCCAGGGTTTGTTGTGTAGCAAGTCAGAAAGAGGAATCCTGACCTAGTTTCTCCTTTCAAAGACGGAGACATCGGGCTGGATTTTATGAATGGAGACGTGTTGGAGGCGGGACTGCTGCTTGCCCGGTTTCAGTCCCGCCTCCATCAGTTTCTGGCCAACCAGTGGGATTTTCCCCTGATTGACCTTGCCCAGTGGGCTCAGCAGGCCAATTAGGGGGAAGTCAGTGACAGAGCACGTCAACGTAGGACATGTCATCTGTCAAGAATTTTTGAAAGAAGAAATGTCATTGTTTGATAGCTCTGTGAAGCTGTCAATCACTGACATTCTGTGTAGTTTGATGAGTCCTTGTGTTCAGGACTCATCAAACCTTTCTACTTTGCAGAAATCATCTGGCTGTTGGATCGGAGGATGCAACAGCCAGTCTGTGATCGCTACAATGGAAATGTCGGGGACTACGGCTCCACAGCGGCTGTTGGGTGAAACAAAGATAAGTTAACATTTTCTAACACTTTACACTCACCTCACATACTTACCACTCCACACTTGCACCCATCACTCACCTCTACATCGCACTTTCAGATCCCTCCGACCCCCTCCTCACCTCCTACACCCTGGCGGGGTTCCCCCAGGTCGGGAAGCCTGCACTTCAGCAGGAAAAATGGGGATAATCGTATTTTCTGCCTGTTAACTACCTGAATATAATGTGGATAAATGTGAAGTTATCCACTTTGGTGGAAAAAACAGAAAGGCAGAGTATTTCCTAAATGGTGAAAGATTGGGGAATGCAGATGCTCAAAGGAACCTGGGTGTCCTTGTACATGAGTCACTGAAAGTGAATGTGCAGGTGCGGCAAGCCATTAGGAAGGCAAATGGTATGCTGGCCTTCATTACAAGAGGATTTGAGTACAGGAGTAAAAAAGTCTTACTCCAATTATATACGGCCTTGGTGAGACCACAACTGGAGTACTGTGTACAATTTTGGTCTCCTTACCTAAGGAAGGATATAGAGGAAGTGCAACAAAGGTTCACGAGATTGATTACTGGGATGGTGGGACTGTTGTATGAGAAGAGATTGAGTAAACTAAGCCTGTATTCTCTTGAATTCAGAAGAATGAGAGGGGATCTCATTGAAGCATACAAAATTATTACAGGGCTTGATAGGATGGATGCTGGGAGAATGTTTCCCTTGGCTGGGGAGTCTAGAACCAGGGGCCACAGCCTCAGGATAAAGGGTAGGCCATTCAGGACTGAGATGAGAAGAAATTTCTTCACACAGAGGGTGGTGAATTGTTGGAATTCACTACCCCAGAGGGCTGTGGAGGCTCAGTCATTGGGTATATTCAAAACAGAAGTCGATAGATTTCTGACTAGTAAAGGCATCAAGGGATATGGCGATAGGGCCGGTGAATGGAGTTGAGGCAGAAGATCAGATCTCATTGAATGGCGGAGCAGGCTCGAAGGGCTGAATGGCCTACTCCTGCTCCTATTTCTTATGTTCTTATGTTAACAGGCAGTTAATAGGCTTTAATCCCTTCCCGCCTCCAAGGAGACGGGACCTGGGGCAGGACAGCTTCCCGCCTCCTGGCAAGAGGGCACCGAGGCGGGTTGGGGGCGGGTTTGCCACCCACCCCCAAATTCTGCAACTGTCCCGGCAGTCCCGTCTCCATACCCGCCTCCTCGGGGCTGAGAAAATCCAGCCCATCGTGGCCATTTGTAATGTCCCTACTGTGACCCTGACAGATCAGTAAAGAGAAGGCTGAGGGGTGACCAAATGGAAGTCTTTAAAACTATGAAGGGATTTGATAGGGTAGATGTAGAGAAGATGTTTCCATTTGTGGGGGAGTCCAAAACTAAGATAGTCACTAATAACCCGATGGGGAATTCAGAAGAAACTTCTTTACCTGGAGAGTGGTTAGAATGTGGAACTTGCTACCACGTGGAGTAGCTGAGGTGAACACCACATGGACTGCAGCGGTTCAAGAAGGTGGCTCACCACCACCTTCTCAAGGGTATTTAGGGATGGGCAATAAATGCTGGCCTTGCCAGCGACGCCCACATCCCAGGAACAAATAAAAATAAAGCATTGACACATTTAAGGAGAAACTAGATAAGTACATGAGGGAGAAAGGAACAGAAGGGTACGCTGATAGGGTTGGATGAAGGCTAGCGGGAGGCGGCTTGGCTGCAGCATAAACACCAGCTAAATAGCGTGTAAATTCTATGTAATTCTGTGTAATTCTATGAAACTAAGAACTGTTTGGAGATTAAACCTTTCCAATTTGTATGGCTCAACTCGCCAAGGCTTCCAAGATAGCACCTCCCAAGCCCACGACCTCTACCACCTTGAAGGACAAGGGCAGCAGGCACATGGGAACACCACCGCCTCCAAGTTCCCCTCCAAGTCGCACACTATCCTCACTTCAAGAAGGCAGCTCACCACCACCTTCTCAAGGGCAATTAGAGATGGGCAAGAAATGCAGGCCTTGCCAGCAATGCTCACATCCCATGACCGAATAAAAAAAAGGTACTCCTAATTAAACTCACTGAGCTATAATACTGGTGGTAAGAAATGTTGTGGATGATATTTAGCAGAACGCACCATACAATAGCAACGGCTATCTAAGGATGGAATCCTGACATCTAAATAAATATTTATCAGCTGTATCAAAGTCACAAAACCTGAAACTTTTAGCACAAAGAGCAATTCTTTAGCACACCACAGCAAAGTAGGCAACAGTGACAAAGTAGAAGGAAGCGATCTTGGTAACAGAATGGATGTGGGGGACGAAGCTCAATTCAAGACTGAGCAGTGTACAACGGTTTCAGATCCCTTGAGGTAGTAATCGTGGGCGAGGGGGGTTGGTGGGATTAAGGGATCAAAGGCAGGTAGGTATTGGTAGTAGCCAGAGGATGGCTTTGGTTGTTCCCACATTAAGCTAGAGAAAATTTTGATTCATCTGGGGCTTAATGCTGGACAGACAGTCAGAAAATGTAGCAACAAGCTTTGGTTCAAGAGGTGGTAGAAGTAGCCTTGGGAGTGGTTGCTGTGCATCTGGAAGCTAATCCTATGCTTTCGGTTAATATCACTGAAAGGAGGCACAAACATGAAAAGGAGGAACCATAAAATGAAGCCCTGGTGCTCACTCCAGCTCACTCTTCAGGCAGAGGAGGGAAGGCTATTTGAGACATGGCAATGTTTTTGTTGCGACAGGTCTGCCCAGCAACAGGAGAGAGAACTACCACAGAGGTAGTGAGTTGTTGGGGAACGATGCAGTTGCTGATGGTGTCAAAGGTAGTTGACAGATAGGTAGAGGAAGATGAGGAAAGACAGTAAATCATGGTCACAATTCCACAAGCAGAGTAATTACTAACCTAGCATTGATGTCTTGATGCTAGAAATTAAAATCAAGAAAACAAAGTACCGTTGTGTAGAATAAAGTTTCAATCTATTCCAGTCATAGAGTCATAGGGGTTGATTTTCATTCAGAAGATGGGAAGGAGGCGGGACTACAATTTTCGGGGTTGTAGTCCCGCCTCCATCGAGATGCGGCCAATCCATGCGATTTTCACTTGATTGACCTTGTTGAGCCCGCTCAGCAGGCTCAGCAGGCCAATTAAGGGCCACCCAGCAACAGGTGACGTCACAGACTGAAATTTCATCTGTCAAGACGTTTTGACAGATGAAATATCAGTGTTTCACAGCTGTTTGAAGCTGTCAAACACTGACAGTCTTACTTCTAACCTGAGTCCTTCTACACAGACTCAGTTAGAAATCTCACCGGCACAGAAAGCTGCAGGCTGTCACTTTTGACAGTTCGCAGCCATTCTGCTTTCTGTGCCGGTTAGATGATGGATTCCCGAAACCTAGAGGAAGGAAGGCTGTAAAGGTAAGTACAGATAATTTAAACTTCTTTACACAATTTAGACACACCAAACACAGTTACCTTTGCACTCATGCACCCATCACTCACCTGAACACTGACATCTCGACCCCTCCAAGTCCTTCAACCCGACGGCCCGACTCCTCTAACTTGGCGTGGTTTGGAGCCGTCGGGAATCCCACACTTCAAGCTTTAAAATAGGGATTAGGCTAAAAACTGCCTGTTAACTACCTGCTAACAGGCAGTTAATTGGCACTAATCCCTTCCCGCCTCATGTAGGCGGGTCCCAGTGCAGGGCGGGTACCCGCCTCCTTTGAAACTTACATGGAGGCGGGTTGGGGGTGGGATGGTGTCGGGACCCCCGAATTCGGCACTTTAACCCCACGCCTCCAATCCCGACTCCACGGGTCAATGAAAATTGACCCCATAGAGTTATACAGCACAGAAAGAGGCCCCTCAGCCCATCGTGTCCGCGCCTGCCATCAAGCCCTGTCTATTCTAATCCCATTTTCCAGCACTTGGTCCGTAGCCTTGTATGCTATGGCGTTTCAAGTGCTCATCTAAATGCTTCTTGAATGTTGTGAGGGTTCCTGCCTCTACCACCCTTTCAGGCAGTGAGTTCCAGATTCCAACCACCCTCTGGGTGAAAAAGTTTTTTCTCAAATCCCCTCTGAACTTCCTGCCCCTTACCTTGAAACTATGCCCCCTGGTTATTGACCCCTCTACTAAGGGGAAAAGTTCCTTTCTATCTACCCTATCTATGCCCCTCATAATTTTGTACAGCTCAATCAGGTCCCCCCTCAGCCTTCTCTGCTCTAAGGAAAACAATCCCAGCCTGTCCAGTCTCTCCTCATAGCTGAAGCGCTGCAGTCCAGGTAACATCCTGGTGAACTCCTCTGCACCCTCTCCAATGCAATCACATCCCTCCTATAGTGTGGCGGCCAGAACTGCACACAGTATTCCAGCTGTTGCCTAACTAGCGTTTTGTACAGCTCCATCATAACCTCCCTGCTCTTATACTCTATGCCTCGGCTAATGAAGGCAAGTATCCCATATGCCTTTTCTACCTGTCCTGCTGCCTTCAGGGATCTATGTACATGCACGCCAAGGTCCATCTTATCCTCTGTCCTTCCTAGGGTCCTACCATTCATTGTGTATTCCCTTGCCTTGTTAGTCCTCCCAAAATGCATCACCTCAGACTTTTCAGGGTTAAATTCCATTTGCCACTGTTCTGCCCATCTGACCAACCCGTCTATATCGTCCTGTAGCCTGAGGCTTCCCTCCTCGCTATTTACCACTCCACCAATTTTCGTGTCATCTGCGAACTTACTGATCATACCTCCTACATTCATATCTAAATCATTAATGTACACCACAAGCAGCAAAGGACCCAGCACCGATCCAGTAATAAGCTGAGAGCTCTTGCACAATGCAAGTATATCAGTCAAATCAACACGCTTCAGGACCCGATATTAACAGAGGAGCTGCAGGATATTCATCCATTGTAACTGCTGGAAGCTTGTGGGATAAGTGTGGATGATGATGGTAATGATTTGTTGATGTGCTTCTCTGGAATTAAATAGTGAAGGAAGACGTGGAAACCAAAGATTGAGGGATGCCAGTGGTCCCACTATACTCGATAGCAGCATCGTTAGGGTGGGTAATGGTGTTGGTGAAAACACACTTCTTGTTTCACCTCTCGTTTACATCCATTCAAATTGAAAATGCAATCCTAAGTGCGCACAGGAATAGTCAATGAAAGTTATAGGTAACAGAATTGACAGGCCAACTCATTGCATTTGCCATATTCTGTTGCTAAGAACAGAAAGTTCAAAAGATGAATACAGTGCACAACCGGAATATAGAACCAGCGTGAAACAGGAGCCGGGCACCAGAAATGCCCTGCACCTATCACGGCCTGTGATCACCTTGAAATCCTGACCCGGGCCATTTGAATGGTGCAGGGTAGGCCTGGCACAGGCCTGCCCCCTGAGATGGGCCTAGTGCCCGCAGTCGAGCCTGGAAAACTAAAGGCAGCTGCAGGTCTCTCAGACTTACAGCTGCCTCTCTGGCCTGTGATTGGGATCTTCCGGGGACGCCCCGGATGTACTTTCCTTTTTCCGTATTTTAGTTAATCCCAGTAATTAGTAATCTATAAAAGCAAAGGCATGCCATTCATGAGAGAAGTTGTGCACTTTGCTACTTTTGCAATTGATATATGAATCAAAAAAGAACTGCGTACATATGTCAGTATCTACACACTTACAATTAAAGTCCGATCATACTCAAAACTGCTACATGTTTTCAAAATTACAAAACAGACAGTATTCCTCCATTTGTGATATCTCTGGGGTAATGTTAATTTTGGGTGACAGTGTAAAACGAGTGATATTGGAGCAGCCATGCGTTATGCACTTATAGCGATTTTTGTTTCTGTTGATGTCAATGGAAATGAAAATCGGGAGAGGTGTATAAGGGCAGCTTGTCCGATGTCGGCAATTTTACATTGTCGCCCAAAGCTAACATTAACCACTCTGTCTGAGAAGAAGGAATCAATGGTTGTCAAATATTGCTGCATGGTAGATCCCTGCAAATACTGGCACACTCCCGAACACCCCCGATAAATATTAACATCAAACGAGGGCACCCTTTCTACAACTTCCAAAATGGGAAGAAGTCCAAAGAACAGCGCTACTGTTGCGGAAAATGTGTTTCATTCGTATATAGAGACAGAAATAATATGCTAAAAAGCCAACAAATAGAGAAAAAAAATCAGAGATCTGGTGACACACGGAAAGAAAACTTATGATTGATGGAATAACAACAGAAAACGCTGGAAAAACTCAGCAGGCCAGGGCAGCATCCGTGGAGAGAGAACCAGAGTTAACGTTTCAGGTCGATGACCCTTCGTCAGAACTGGAAAAAAGCAGGAAATGGAACAGGTTTAGGGGCTGGGAAAAGAGGGAGGGGATGAAAGAACAAAAGGGGCGGTCAGTGATAGGATAGAAAGCCGGAGAGATTGAGAGACATTGAGAGACATTAAGAGATATTCAAGGCAAGAGGAGGTGGTAATGGGACAGGTTAAGGAACAAAGGATGGCTCTAGATGGGGTGTGAATTGCGCTGGCAGAATGAAGGACAGCTGCCATGTGGGAGGGAAGAAGACAAAAGGGACCCAAAAAAAATTGTGGATAAAAAAAAGAAAATATATATATGTGATAGGGGCCGAGGTTATGATCTGAAATTGTTGAACTCTATGTTGAGTCCAGAGGGCTGTAAAGTGCCTAATCGAAAGATGAGGTGCTGTTCCTCGAGCTTACGCTGAGCTTCCATGGAACAATGCAAGAGGCTGAGGATGGTGAGGTCTGAGTGGGAATGGGGCGGTGAATTAAAGTGACAGGCCACCGGGAGCTCGGGGTCCCCCTTACGGGCTGAACGGAGGTGTTCCGCAAAGCGATCACCCAATCTGCGTTTGGTCTCCCCAATGTAGAGGAGAGCACCATGAGCAGCGAATACAGTATACTAAATTGCAAGAAGTACAAGTAAATCGCTGTTTCACCTGGAAGGAGTGTTTGGGGCCCTGGACAGTGGGAAGCGGGGAGGTATAAGGGCAGGTGTTGCATCTCCTGCGCTTGCACAGGAAGGTGCTGGGCGAAGGGGAAAGGGTGCTGGGGGTGGTTGAGGAGTGGACTAGGTGTCACGGAGGGAGCAGTACGTACAGAATGCTGAAAGGGGAGGTGAGGGGAAGATGCGTTTGGTGGTGGGATCACGCTGGAGGTGGCGGAAATGGCGGAGGATGATCCATTGAATGTGGAGGCTGGTGGGGTGAAAGGTGAGGACAAGGGCAACTCTATCATGGTTCCGGGAGGGAGGGGCAGGGGTGAGGGCAGAAGTGCGGGAGATAGAACGGACACGGTAGAGGACCGTGTCAACCACAGTAGAGGGGAATCCTCGGTTGAGGAAAAAGGAAGACATGTCGGAAGCACTGGTATGGAAGGTGGCATCGTCGGAGCAGATGCGGCGGAGACGGAGAAACTGGGAGAATGGAATAGAATCCTTACAGGACTCTTTTCACTATCCCCTCTGACCTTCCCCTCTCTGACCCTGAACGATCAGTCCTCAGCAAAGGCCTGAGCTTCATCCCCTTACGCCCCCACCTCAATGAATTTCGAGCTTGGCACGATGCTGAGCTCTTTTTCCGCCACCTTCGCCTCCGTGCCTACTTCTTTGGCCAGGAGTCTTTCCCCCGCACGGCTGACCCTTTCTCCCGTTTTCAGAATTCCCGTTCTACCTGGACCCCTCCCTATGGCCTCTTACCCTCTCTAGATCTTTTCATTGCTAACTGCTGCTGTGACATCGGCCATCTCCATTTCTCTGCTCCTCTCACTCACTCCAACCTACCTCCCTCTGAACTTGCAGCACTCCATTCTCTCAGATCCAACCCCGACATTGTCATTAAACCTGCTGACAAGGGTGGTGCTGTTGTTGTTTGGCGAACCGACCTCTACCTAGCGGAAGCTGAACGCCAACTCGCCGACACATCCTCCTACCTCCACCTGGACCATGACCCCATTACTGAACATCAAGCCACCGTTTCCAAGACTGTCACTGACCTCATCTCCTCTGGAGATCTTCCCCCCACGGCCGCCAACCTCATAGTTCCCCAACCCCGCACAGCCCGCTTCGACCTCCTTCCCAAGATCCACAAACAGGACTGCCCTGGTAGACCCATCGTTTCAGCCTGTTCTTGCCCCACGGAACTTATCTCTTCCTATCTCAACTCTATTTTTCTCCCCTTGTCCAGTCTCTTCCCACCTACATCCGCGACTCTTCCGACGCCCTCCACCACTTTAACAGTTTCCAGTTTCCCGCCCCCAACTGCCTCCTTTTCACTATGGACGTACAATCCCTCTACACCTCCATCCCCCACCAGGATGGCTTCTTCCTTGAACAGAGGCTCAACCAGTCCCCATCCACCACCCTCCTCCGCCTGGCTGAACTTGTTCTCACATTGAACAACTTCTCCTTTGACTCCACTCATTTCCTCCAAATCAAAGGTGTTGCTATGGGTACCCACATGGGTCCTAGCTATGCCTGCCTTTTCGTGGGATATGTGGAACACTCTTTGTTTCAGTCCTACTCAGGTCCCCTCCCTCACCTCTTTTTCCAGAACATTGATGACTGTATCGGTGCCGTCTCCTGCTCTCGCCCTGAACTAGAAAATTTCATTCACTTTGCTTCCAATTTCCACCCTCCCCTCACCTTCACATGGTCCATCTCCGACTCTTCCCTTCCCTTCCTCGACTTCTCCATCTCCATCGCTGGGGATAGGTTACTGACTAACATTCACTACAAGCCCACTCACTCCCACAGCTACCTGGACTACACTTCCTCCCACCCCGCCTCCTGTAAGGACTCTATTCCATTCTCCTAGTTTATCCGTCTCCGCCGCATCCGCTCTGACGATGCCACCTTCCATACCAGTGCTTCCGACATGTCTTCCTTTTTCCTCAACCGAGGATTCCCCTCTACTGTGGTTGACATGGCCCTCGACCGTGTCCGTTCTATCTCCCGCACTTCTGCCCTCACCCCTGCCCCTCCCTCCCAGAACCACGATAGAGTTCCCCTTGTCCTCATCTTTCACCCCACCATCCTCCACATTCAACGGATCATCCTCCGCTATTTCCGCCACCTCCAGCATGATCCCACCACCAAACGCATCTTCCCCTCACCTCCCCTTTCAGCATTCCGTAGGGACCACTGCCTCCGTGACACCCTAGTCCACTCCTTCCCTTTCGCCCGGCACCTTCCCGTGCAAGCGCAGGAGATGCAACACATGCCCTTATACTTCCCCCCTTCCCACTGTCCAGGGCCCCAAACACCCCTTCCAGGTGAATAAGCGATTTACTTGTACTTCTTGCAATTTAGTATACTGTATTCGCTGCTCACAATGTGGTCTCCTCTACATTGGGGAGACCAAACGCAGATTGAGTGACCGCTTTGCGGAACACCTCCGTTCAGTCCGTAAGGGGGACTCCGAGCTCCCGGTGGCCTGTCACTTTAATTCTCCGCTTCACTCCCACTCAGACCTCACTGTCCTCGGCCTCTTGCATTGTTCCACAGAAGCTCAGCGTAAGCTCGATGAACAGCACCTCATCTTTCGATTAGGCACTCTACAGCCCTATGGACTCAATATAGAGTTCAACAATTTCAGATCATAACCTCGGCCCCTATCACACATATATATTTTCTTTTTTTTTTCCCAGCGTTTTCTGTTGTTATTTCGGATTTCCAGCATCCGCAGTATTTTGCTATCATTATGATTAACGGAGATGTCCTGGGATTCCCTTGCAGATATGGGAGTCCTAGTTTGAACCCATGGGATAATAATTGTAATACAAAAGCAAAATACTGCGGATGCTTCAAATCTGAAATACAAACAGAAAATGCTGGAAATACTCAGCGGGCCAGGCAGCATCCGTGGAGAGAGAAACTGAGTTAACGTTTCAGCTCGATGACCCTTCGTCAGAATTCGATTGTACTGATATAATTGTACTGATGGGCCTGGAGTTTCCGCTCGGTTGCGCTAGTTCTTTCAGCGCAATTCACGTGAAATCAGCCAAACCTGCGCAAAAGATCGGCGAATTTCAAGTGCAAATTACGTTCGGTGCTAATTGGCTTTCCGCAATCTTTTGCGCTAGTTTAAGAAACATCGCACTTCAGCAGCACCTTCCAAACCCGCGACCTCTACCACTTAGAAGGACACGGGCAGCAGACGCATGGGAACATCACCACCTACAAGTTCCCCTCCAAGCCACACACCATCCTGACTTGGACCTGTATCGCCGTTCCTTCACTGTCGCTGGGCCAAAATCCTGGAACTCCCTTCCTAACAGCATTGTGGGTGTACCTACACCATATGGACTGCAGCGGTTCAAGAAGGCGGCTCACCACCATCTTCTCAAGGGCAATTAGGGATGGGCACTAAATGCAGGCCTAGCCAGCGACGCCCACATCCCATCAATGAATAAAAAAAAAAGCTGGCCCCACACACAAAACTGGCCACCCCACCCCCCCAAGATCGAATTAATCGCCATTGCGAGTTTCCCCTAATTGCGCCCATTTGCAGGCCTTCGAGTAGGCTCTTAAAATTAAGGTTTTTTTGGGATGCAAGAACATGAATAGGCACGTTTTAAAAGCTTTTGAATATAATTTTTTTAGACACTCTGATTAAAAATGCTTATTAAATGATAAACCCATTTTCAGCTGTATTAATGAAACTGCACCAAGTTGCCACTCTTAAATAGGTCAAGGAATATTTTTTAAAGCAAAAATTAAAAAAAAAATTACAGTCCAAATTGCATAAGAACATAAGAACATAAGGAATAGAAGCAGGAGTAGGCCAATCGGCCCTTCGAGCCTGCTCCACCATTCAATAAGATCATGGCTGATCTGATCCTAACCTCAAATCTTCTATCACTGTGCATCCACCCGAACCCATGTGATCTCCCGGGAGAGGCGAAAAACCAGATAAAGACCCAATGGCCAATTTGGGAGAAAAAAATCTGGGAAATTCCTCTCCGACCCATCTAGGCGATCGAAATTCTCCACCCCAGCCAGGAACAGGAATAAAACCATCTCCTGAAATCTAACACAGAATTAGAACACAGTAGGAGCAGTACCAGGCTACACGGCCCCTGGGCCCACTCCACTACCCACAGGGCCATGACCATTCCGAACCTAGATTCATTGGCTCATGGGCTCATGGCAGATTTTATGGGGTCGATTTTCATTGACTCGTGGAGTCGGGATTGGAGGCGTGCGGGGGGGGGGGGTTAAGTTCCCGAATTCGGGGGTCCTGACACCATCCCGCTCCCAACCCGCCTCCATGTAAGTTTCAAAGGTGGCGGGTACCCGCCCTGCACTGGGACCCGCCTACCCGAGGCGGGAAGGGATTATTGCCAATTAACTGCCTGTTAACAGGTAGTTAACAGGTAGTTTTTAGCCTAACCCCTATTTTAAAGCTTGAAGTGTGGGATTCCCGATGGCTCCAAACCACGCCAAGTTAGAGGAGTCGGGCCGTTAGGTTGAAGGACTTGGAGGTGTCGAGATATCGGTGTTCAGGTGAGTGATGGGTGCATGAGTGCAAAGGTAAGTGTGTTTGGTGTGTCTAAAGTGTTTAAAGAAGTTTAAATTACTTGTACTTACCTTTACAGCCTTCTTCCTCTAGGTTTCGGGAGTCCATCATCTAACCGGCACAGAAAGCAGAATGGCCGCGAGCTGTCAAAAGTGACAGCCTGCAGCTTTCTGTGCCAGTGAGATTTCTAACTGAGTCTGTGTAGAAGCCTCAGGTTAGAAGTAAGATTGTCAGTGTTTGACAGCTTCAAACAGCTGTGAAACACTGATATTTCATCTGTCAAAATGTCTTGACAGATGAAATTTCAGTCTGTGACATCACCTGTTGCCGGGTGGCCCTTAATTGGCCTGCTGAGCCCGCCGGGCGGGCTCAACAAGGTCAATCAAGTTAAAATCGCGTGGATTGGCCGCATCTCGATGGAGGCGGGGCTACAACCCCGAAAGTTGTAGTCCCGCCTCCTTCCCGACTTCAGAATGAAAATCACCCCCTACTTGTGGCGGTATGCAAATGAGTTTGACTGGAAACTTGAGCCAAGAAAACACTTCCCAAAACTAGTGCAATTTTGGGTGCAATTTGCTCCCAGATCGCTGGTTGCGCCCGAAGCGGAAACTCTACTTCATGATGTTTTCAAGGTGAGGGCCATGCAGTAAGTTAGTTTTACTCCCATATTTCAGTACAACACAATCATATAATATCCGAGCTATTTGGGTCAGTATTAAATCAACCGAAGGTTCCTCAATGTCATTTATTTAAAGACGTGCCAATGAAATAAAATTCCATTTATCTTAGGACATCTGGTCAAACGGAAACACGTCTTACATGCAATTACAATGAGCAATGATGGTAATCACTATCTGACCCAACAGGAGGAGCCTTCTGAAGGAACTGGTAAAGTTAGTGAAACCAATGAGTATCCACTCATGAGTTAATGCTGGCTCTGCGTTTGTCAGTCAGATGATCCTTGTGGTGTGAATAAAATGGTCAGCAGTGATAAAATCAGAAACAAAGCAAAGGATTGACTAATCTGATGAATCTAAGGATGTTGTGGCTTCAGGATAGATATTTTCAGAACAGCTCAGTAGCTATTTTGGTATCTAAATATAGAGCTAGAAATTCGGAATTTCCCCGGATGGGGTGCTAAATTTTTAAAAGTTGTAGAATTAGCGTCAGTCACTAATCCTTCTGACCTCCTGCTAAATTGATTTAGCACTCCAAGAAACAACTGGAGTGCTAAATCAAGCACTAATCACCTAAATTAGGGCGCTACACAGAGAGGGAGCGGGGCGCTACAGACAGAGAGAGCGGGGCGTTACACACAGAGAGAGCGGGGCGTTACACACAGAGAGAGCGGGGCGTTACACACAGAGAGAGCGGGGCGCTACGCACAGAGAGAGCGGGGCGTTACACACAAAGAGAGCGGGGCATTAAACACAGAGAGAGCGGGGCGTTACACACAGAGAGAGCGGGGCGTTACACACAGAGAGAGTGGTGCGCTACACACAGAGAGAGCAGGGCGCTACACACAGAGAGAGCGGGGCGTTACACACAGAGAGAGCGGGGCGCTACACAGAGAGAGAGCGGGGCATTACACACAGAGAGAGCGGGGCGTTACACACAGAGAGAGCGGGGCGTTACACACAGAGAGAGCGGGGCGTTACACACAGAGAGAGCGGGGCGTTACACACAGAGAGAGCGGGGCATTACACACAGAGAGAGCGGGGCGTTACACACAGAGAGAGCGGGGCGTTACACACAGAGAGAGCGGGGCGTTACACACAGAGAGAGCGGGGCGTTACACACAGAGAGCGGGGCGTTACACACAGAGAGAGCGGGGCGTTACACACAGAGAGAGCGGGGCGTTACACACAGAGAGAGCGGGGCATTACACACAGAGAGAGCGGGGCGTTACACACAGAGAGCGGGGCATTACACACAGAGAGAGCGGGGCGTTACACAGAGAGAGAGCGGGTCGTTACACAGAGAGAGAGCGGGGCGTTACACACGGTGAGAGCGGGGTGTTACACACAGAGAGAGCGGGGCGTTACACACGGAGAGAGCGGAGCGTTACACACGGAGAGAGCGGAGCGTTACACACAGAGAGAGCGGGGCGTTACACACAGAGAGATCGGGGCGTTACACACAGAGCGGGGCATTACACACAGAGAGAGCGGGGCGTTACACACAGAGAGAGCGGGTCGTTACACAGAGAGAGAGCGGGGCGTTACACACGGTGAGAGCGGGGCGTTACACACAGAGAGAGCGGGGCGTTACACACGGAGAGAGCAGGTCGTTAAACAGAGAGAGCGGGGCGTTACACACAGACAGAGTGGGGCGTTACACACGGAGAGAGCGGGGCGTTACACACGGAGAGAGCGGGGCGCTACACACAGAGAGAGCGGGGCGTTACACACAGAGAGCAGGGCATTACACACAGAGAGAGCGGGGCGTTACACACGGAGAGAGCGCGGCGTTACACACAGAGAGAGCGGGGCGCTACACACAGAGAGCGCGGGGCATTACACACAGAGCGAGCAGGGCGTTACACACAGAGAGAGTGGGGTGTTACACACAGAGAGAGCGGGGCGTTACACGCAGAGAGAGCGGGGCGTTACACGCAGAGAGAGCGGGGCATTACACAAAGAGAGCGGGGCGTTACACACAGAGAGAGCGGGGCATTACACACAGAGAGAGCGGGGCATTACACACAGAGAGAGCAGGTCGTTAAACAGAGAGAGCGGGGCGTTACACACAGAGAGAGTGGGGCGTTACACACAGAGAGAGCGGGGCATTACACACAGAGAGAGCGGGGCATTACACACAGAGAGAGAGCGGGGCGTTACACGCAGAGAGAGCGGGGCGTTACACGCAGAGAGAGCGGGGCGTTACACACAGAGAGAGCGGGGCGTTACACACAGAGTGAGCGGGGTGTTACAGAGAGAGCGTGGCGCTACATGATGTGCCTCAATGAATCCGAGACTCAACGTTAACGGAGCAAAGCAAGGCTTTTATTAACTCAGAAAGTAATACACAGTGGAGAAGTGTCTCTCATCCAGAGATCTGCTGTACTGCCTGTGAGACACGCTGGGGCCTGCTTAAGTAGGGGCCAGGTATGGGCGGAGCCCTGCACACAATACAATACAGGTAAGGAAATGAAACTGAAACTAAACTCCCCTGCTTGTCACAGTCACAGGCACAATCAAACACAGAGAATACAGAGTGCCTGATGAATGGCATATTTCATCACATTCACCCCTTCTACAGATTTAATCTGTTCGGGGGTTTGATAGTCCTCTGTGACCGACGTAGCTGTTGCGGTGCCGCGGGTGTCGGCTGGGTGTCCCCAGTGGCCTCCTGGGTCTCTGCCGGGGGCGCCGCCAGGGTTGTTGAAGGGGTAGTTGGTGGGGGCACCGTTGGTCGATGTTCTTCCGGGGGTGATGAAAGGATAGTGGGTGGGTAAGAGTTGCTGTGATCGTTGTTGCTGTTGTTGTCGTCGTTGTTGTCGTTACTGGCTGGGGCGACGTCTTTTATGGACACGGTGTCCTCCCTTCCGTCGGTGTGCCGGACATACGCGTATTGGGGGTTGGCGTGGAGTAGGTGCACTGACTCCACGAGAGGGTCCGTCTTGTGGCCCCTCACATGCCTTCATACAAATACCGGACCTGGGGTGGAATGCCATGACGGCATGGATACGCCTGAGGTGGATTTACGGGGAAAGACAAACATTCGTTCATGAGGCGTGGCATTAGTGGCAGTACACAATAGCGACCGTATCGAATGGAGCACATCTGGGAGGACTTCCTGCCAGCGGGAGATAGGGAGGCCCTTGGTCCTTAGAGCTAGGGTGACTGCTTTCCATACTGTCCCGTTCTCTCGCTCCACCTGGCCGTTACCCTGGGGGTTGTAGCTGGTGGTACGGCTCGTGGCAATCCCCCTGGACAGCATGTACTGGCGTAGCTCTTCACTCATGAAGGACGCCCCCCTATCCGTATGGATGTAGCTCGGCATACCGAACAGGCAGAACAGGCTGTTGAGGCATTTAATGACCGTGGCGCTGGTCATGTCTGGGCAGGGGAAGGCGAATGGGAAACGGGAGTATTCGTCCACAATGTTCAGGAAGTAAACATTGCGGTCGACTGACGGGAGGGGGCCCTTGAAATCTAAGCTGAGCCGCTCAAAGGGCCGTGTAGCTTTGATTAAGTGGGCTCTATCTGGGCGGTAGAACCGAGGCTTGCACTCAGCGCAAGTGCGGCAGTTCCTGGTCAGAGACCGAACTTCGTCAATCGAGTAGGGTTAGTTGCGGGACTTTATGAAGTGGAACAGCCGTGTGACCCCTGGGTGGCAGAGGTCGTTGTGGAGGGTCTGTAGCCGATCCCCGGTGGCGCTGGCACACATCCCTCGTGCGAGGGCGTCGGGGGATTCGTTAAGGGCCCCTGGCCGGTAAATGATGTCATACTCGAAGGTGGAGAGCTCGATCCGCCACCTGAGAATCTTATCATTTTTAATCTTCCCCTTCTGTTTATTATTAAACATAAACGCTACCGACCGCTGGTCGGTAAGTAGGGTGAAGCGTTTGCCGGCTAGGTATTGGCGCCAGTGGCGCGCTGCCTCCACGATGGCTTGGGCCTCCTTTTCCACGGAGGAGTGTCTGATCTCGGCCCCTTGGAGGGTCCTCGAGAAGAAAGCTACGGGCCGCCCCACCTGGTTGAGGGTGGCCGCCAAGGCAAAGTCAGACGCATCACTTTCCACTTGAAAGGGAGTGTTCTCGTCCACTGCCTGTAGCGTGGCCCGCTCAATATCCTGCTTAATGCTTTTGAAGGCGGCATGGGCCTCAGCAGAGAGCGGAAAAGAGGATGCTTTCAAGAGGGGGCGGGCTTTGTCGGAGTAGTTGGGGACCCATTGGGCATAATAAGAAAATAACCCCAGGCACCTTTTCAGGGCTTTGGGAGTGTTGGGCAGGGGCAGCTCCCGTAGGGGGCGCAATCGGTCAGGGTCTGGTCCGATTTCCCCATTCTCCACCACACTGCCTAGTATGCAGAGGCGCGTGGTGTTGAAAACGCACTTGTCCTAGTTGTAAGTGAGGTTGAGTTTTTGTGCGGTTTTCAGGAAACTCTCGAGGTTCGAGTCGTGATCCTGGTGGTTGTGACTGCAGATGGTGACGTTGTCGAGGTAGGGGAAGGTTGCCTGCAAGTGGTGGTCATCGACCATGCGGTCCATCTCCCTCTGGAAGACCGAGACCCCATTCGTCACCCCAAAGGGGACTCTGAGGAATTGGTAGAGGCGTCCGTTCGCCTCAAAGGCGGTGTACGGGCGGTCCTCTGGTCTGATAGGGAGCTGGTGGTACGCTGACTTGAGGTCGATGGTGGAGAACACCCGGTATTGGGCAATTTGGTTCACCATTTCTGATATGCGGGGTAGCGGGTAGGCGTCTAGTTGGGTGTACATGTTGATCGTTTGGCTATAGTCGATCACCATCCGTTTCTTCTCGCTACCCCTCACCACCACCACTTGGGTGCGCCACGGGCTGTTGCTGCGTTCAATAACGCGCTCCCTCAGCAACCTGTCCACCTCGGTCGCGATAAACCGCCTGTCCTCCCAGCTGTACCTCCTGCTTTTGGTCGCTATTGGCCGGCAGTTGGAAGTAAGGTTCGCGAATAGCGAAGGCGGCTTTACCTTCAGGGTAGCCAGACCGCACACTGTGAGGGGCGGCTGGGACCCACCGTAATTGAGCGTGATGCTTTGGTGGTGGCACTGGAAATCCAGGCCCAAGATCACGCTCGCACATAGACTCTTCATGATTAGTAATTTAAAATTATCGTATACAGTTCCGTTAACGGACAATTGTACCGCGCAGCAACCCATAATGGTCGATGTCTGGGTTTTATCAGCCATAGAGATGGTGCCCCGAGCAGGGACCACCGTTAGAGAGAGTTGTTGTGCTAGTTCAGGGTGGAGAAAACGCTCCGTGCTTCTACTGTCAATTAAACATTTAACCCCGCACCCGTTTACCTCGATGTCCACCATTGATTTGGATAGCGGGTGCGGTCTGGTCTGGTCCGCTGTGACCGATGCCACTGTAGGGCCCTGATCGAGACAAGATGGCGTCCACGCTGTCTGCTCACAAGATGGCGGACCCCACGAGGTCGGGCAAGATGGCGTCCAAGATGGCCGCTCCCACGGCGCACACGCGGCAGTGGCGGGTTTTCCAGCGGGGTTCCCTCTGCACACCTTCCCGAAGTGCCCCTTCTTACCGCACTTAAAGCAGGTGGTGCCTTTCGCCGGGCACAGGTTTCTGGTGTGCTTCGGCTGCCTGCAGAAGTAGCAGTTGGGGCCCCGACGCGTCGCGGCTGTCGTAGGGCTTCTGGGGGGAGAGCGGGGCCCCGACGGTGTCGGGCTGCCGGGCGGGGAAGATGCCTTCCAAGATGGCGGCACCCTCAGTGCACACGTGGCGGCGTGGGTGGCGTGGGCTGAAGAGTAGGCGTCCGAGTTTCTCTGGGCCACATCCAGGGATCGCGCTGTGTCCACAGCCTGTTTCAGGTCCAATCTCGTTTTTTCCAGTAGTCTCTGCCGGATGTAAGTGGAGCTGAGGCCTGTGATAAAGGCATCACGAACAAGCTCGTCAGTGTACACTGCGGCTTTTACATCTTGGCACTTGCAGTCTTTGCCAAGCGTTTCCAGGGTGACTAGGAACTCATCCAGCAATTCCCCAGGTCGCTGTGTGCGAGTAGCGAGCAGATGCCTAGCGTACAACTCTTTCGTAGGCTGCTGGTAATGCACCTTTAGGATGTTGCAGGCGGCCGGGTACGTGTCGGCGTCTTGGATGAGGGGGTAAACCCGGTGGCTTACCCAATTCCGCAGGATTCCGAGTTTCATGCTTTCAGCGTCCGTAGCGTCTGTGATGGCTGCGGAATTGTCCAGGAAGAATTCCATACACTTAAACCAGTGTCCGAATCGTGCCGATGCGTCCGAAGCATGCGGGTCCAAATCCAAACGTTATGGTTTCAAGAGTTGATCCATTGCGTTGAAAATTGAGTCAATAAAAGTGATGTGCCTCAATGAATCCGAGACTCAATGTTAACGGAGCAAAGCAAGGCTTTTATTAACTCAGAAAGTAATACACAGTGGAGAAATGTCTCTCATCCAGAGATCTGCTGTACTGCCTGTGAGACACGCTGGGGCCTGCTTAAGTAGGGGCCAGGTATGGGCGGAGCCCTACACACAATACAATACAGGTAAGGAAATGAAACTGAAGCTAAACTCCCCTGCTTGTCACAGACACAGGCACAATCAAACACAAAGAATACAGAGTGCCTGATGAATGGCATATTTCATCACACTACACACAGAGAGAGCGGGGCATTACACACACAGAGAGAGCGGGGCGTTACACACAGAGAGAGCGGGGCGTTACACATAGAGAGAGCGGGGCGTTACACACACAGAGAGCGGGGCATTACACACAGAGAGAGCGGGGCGTTACACACAGAGAGAGCGAGGCGTTACACACAGAGAGAGCGGGGCGTTACACACAGAGAGAGCGGGGCGTTACACACAGAGAGAGAGCGGGGCGTTACACACAGAGAGCGGGGCGTTACACACAGAGAGAGCGGGGCATTACACACAGAGAGAGCGGGGCGCTACACACAGAGAGAGCGGGGCGTTACACACAGAGAGAGAGCGGGGCGTTACACACAGAGAGCGGGGCGTTACACACAGAGAGAGCGGGGCGTTACACACAGAGAGAGCGGGGCATTACACAGAGAGAGAGAGCGGGGCATTACACAGAGAGAGAGAGCGGGGTGCTACACACAGAGAGAGCGGGGCATTACACACAGAGAGAGCGGGGTGTTACACACAGAGGGAGCGGGGAGTGACACACAGAGAGAGCGGGGCGTTACACAGAGAGCGGGGCGTTACACAGAGAGAGAGAGCGGGGCGTTACACACAGAGAGAGCGGGGCGTTACACACAGAGAGAGCGGGGAGTTACACACAGACAGAGCGGGGCGTTACACACAGAGAGAGCGGGGCGTTACACACAGAGAGAGAGTGGGTCGTTACACACAGCGAGAGTGGGGCGTTACACAGAGAGAGAGCGGGGCGTTACACACAGAGAGAGCGGGGCATTACACACGGTGAGAGCGGGGCATTACACACGGAGAGAGCGGGGCGTTACACACGGAGAGAGCGAGGCGCTACACAGAGAGAGTGGGGCGTTACACACAGAGACAGCGGGGCGTTACACACAGAGAGAGCAAGGCGTTACACACAGAGAGAGCGGGGCGTTACATGCAGAGAGAGCGGGGCGCTACATGCAGAGAGAGCGGGGCGTTACACGCAGAGAGAGCGGGGCGTTACACACAGAGCGAGTGGGGCGTTACACACGGAGAGAGGGGCGTTACACGCAGAGAGAGCGGGGCGTTACACGCAGAGAGAGCGGGGCGTTACACGCAGAGAGAGCGGGGTGCTACACGCAGAGAGCGGGGCGTTACACACAGAGAGAGCGGGGCGTTACACAAAGAGAGAGCGGGGCGTTACACACAGAGAGAGCGGGGCGTTACACACAGAGAGAGCGGGGCGTTACACACAGAGAGAGCGGGGCGTTACACACAGAGAGAGTGGGGCGTTACACACAGAGAGAGCGGGGCGTTACACACAGAGAGAGCGGGGCGTTACGCACAGAGAGCGGGGCGTTACACACAGAGAGAGCGGGGCGTTACACACAGAGAGAGCGGGGCGTTACACACAGAGAGAGCGGGGTGTTACACAGAGAGAGCGGGGCGTTACACACAGAGAGAGCGGGGCGTTACACAGAGAGAGAGAGCGGGGCGTTACACAGAGAGCGAGAGCGGGGCGTTACACACAGAGAGAGCGGGGCGCTACAGAGAGAGAGAGAGCGGGGCGTTACACACAGAGAGAGCGGGACGCTACACACGGAGAGCGGGGCGTTACACACAGAGAGCGGGGTGTTACACACAGAGAGAGCGGGGCGTTACACACAGAGATAGCGGGGCGTTACACACAGAGAGAGCGGGGCATTACACAGAGAGAGCGGGGCATTACACAGAGAGAGCGGGGCGTTACACACAGAGAGAGCGGGGCGTTACACACAGAGAGAGCGGGGCGTTACACACAGAGAGAGCGGGGCGTTACACAGAGAGAGAGCGGGGCATTAAACACAGAGAGAGCGGGGCGTTACACACAGAGAGAGCGGGGCGTTACACAGAGAGAGGGAAGGGCATTACACAGAGAGAGAGCGGGGCGTTACACACAGAGAGAACGGGGCGTTACACACAGAGAGCGGGGCGTTACACACAGAGAGAGCGGGGCATTACACACAGAGAGAGTGGGGCGTTACGCACAGAGAGAGCGGGGCGTTACATACAGAGAGAGCGGGGCGTTACACACAGAGAGAGCGAGGCGTTACACACAGAGAGAGCAGGGCATTACACAGAGAGAGCGGGGTGTTACACAGAGAGCGGGGCGTTACACACAGAGAGAGCGGGGCGTTACACACACAGAGAGCGGGGCGTTACACACAGAGAGAGCGGGGTGTTACACAGAGAGAGCGGGGCGTTACACACAGAGAGAGCGGGGCGTTACACAGAGAGAGAGAGCGGGGCGTTACACAGAGAGCGAGAGCGGGGCGTTACACACAGAGAGAGCGGGGCATTACACACAGAGAGAGTGGGGCATTACACACAGAGAGAGCGGGGCGTTACACACAGAGAGAGCGGGGCTTTACACACAGAGAGGGCAGGGCGTTACACACAGAGAGAGCGGGTCGTTACACACAGAGAGAGCGGGGCGTTACACAGAGAGCGAGAGCGGGGCGTTACACACAGAGAGAGCGGGGCGCTACAGAGAGAGAGAGAGCGGGGCGTTACACACAGAGAGAGCGGGGCATTACACAGAGAGAGTGGGGCATTACACACAGAGCGGGGCGTTACACACAGAGAGAGCGGGGCTTTACACACAGAGAGGGCAGGGCGTTACACACAGAGAGAGCGAGTCGTTACACACAGAGAGAGCGGGGCGTTACACAGAGAGCGGGGCGTTACACACAGAGGGAGCAGAGCGCTACACACAGAGAGAGCGGGGCGTTACACACACAGAGAGCGGGGCGCTACACACAGAGAGAGTGGGGCGTTACACATGATGTGCCTCAATGAATCCGAGACTCGATGTTAACGGAGCAAAGCAAGGCTTTTATTAACTCAGAAATTAATACAGATTGGAGAAGTGTCTCTCATCCAGAGATCTGCTGTACTGCTGTGAGACACGCTGTGGCTTGCTTAAGTAGGGGCCAGGTATGGGCGGAGCCCTACACACAATACAATACAGGTAAGGAAATGAAACTGAAACTAAACTAAACACAGGGAATACAGTGCCTGATGAATGGCATATTTCATCACATTCATCCCTTCTACAGATTTAGTCTGTTCGGGGGTTTGATAGTCCTCTGTGACCGACGTAGCTGTTGTGGTGCCGCGGGTGTTGACTGGGTGTCCCTGGTGGCCTCCTGGGTCTCTGCCGGGGGCGCCGCCAGGGTTGTTGAAGGGGTAGTTGGTGGGGGCACCGTTGGTCGATGTTCTTCCGGGGGTGGTGAAAGGATAGTGGGTGGGTAAGAATTGCTGTGATCGTTGTTGCTGTTGTTGTCGTGGTTGTTGTCGTTACCGGCTGGGGCGACGTCTTTTATGGACACGGTGTCCTCCCTTCCGTCGGTGTGCCGGACATACGCGTATTGGGGGTTGGCGTGGAGTAGGTGCACTGACTCCACGAGGGGGTCCGTCTTGTGGCCCTTCACATGCCTTCGTACAAATACCGGACCTGGGGTGGAGAGCCATGACGGCATGGATACGCCTGAGGTGGATTTCTGGGGAAAGACAAACATTCGTTCATGAGGCGTGGCATTAGTGGCAGTACACAATAGCGACCGTATCGAATGGAGCACATCTGGGCGGACTTCCTGCCAGCGGGAGATAGGGAGGCCCTTGGTCTTTAGAGCTAGAGTGACTGCTTTCCATACTGTCCCGTTCTCTCGCTCCACCTGGCCGTTACCCTGGGGGTTGTAGCTGGTGGTACGGCTCGTGGCGATCCCCCTGGACAGCATGTACTGGCGTAGCTCTTCACTCATGAAGGACGCCCCCCTATCCGTATGGATGTAGCTCGGCATACCGAACAGGCAGAACAGGCTGTTGAGGCATTTAATGACCGTGGTGCTGGTCATGTCTGGGCAGGGGAAGGCGAATGGGAAGCGGGAGTATTCATCCACAATGTTCAGGAAGTAAACATTGCGGTCGACTGACGGGAGGGGGCCCTTGAAATCTAAGCTGAGCCGCTCAAAGGGCCGTGTAGCTTTGATTAAGTGGGCTCTATCTGGGCGGTAGAACCGAGGCTTGCACTCAGCACAAGTGCGGCAGTTCCTGGTCAGAGACCGAACTTCCTCAATCGAGTAGGGTAAGTTGCGGCACTTTATGAAGTGGAACAGCCGTGTGACCCCTGGGTGGCAGAGGTCGTTGTGGAGGGTCTGTAGCCGATCCCCGGTGGCGCTGGCACACATCCCTCGTGAGAGGGCGTCGGGGGATTCGTTAAGGGCCCCTGGCCGGTAAATGATGTCATACTCGAAGGTGGAGAGCTTGATCCGCCACCTAAGAATCTTATCATTTTTAATCTTCCCCCTCTGTTTATTATTGAACATAAACGCTACCGACCGCTGGTCGGTAAGTAGGGTGAAGCGTTTGCCGGCTAGGTAGTGCCGCCAGTGGCGCACTGCCTCCACGATGGCTTGGGCCTCCTTTTCCACGGAGGAGTGTCTGATCTCGGGCCCTTGGAGGGTCCTCGAGAAGAAAGCTACAGGCCGCCCCGCCTGGTTGAGGGTGGCCGCCAAGGCAAAGTCAGACACATCACTTTCCACTTGAAAGGGAGTGTTCTCGCCCACTGCCTGTAGCGTGGCCTGCTCAATATCCCGCTTAATGCTTTTGAAGGCGGCGTGGGCCTCAGCAGAGAGCGGAAAAGAGGATGCTTTCAAGAGGGGGCGGGCTTTGTCGGAGTAGTTGGGGACCCATTGGGCATAATAAGAAAATAACCCCAGGCACCTTTTCAGGGCTTTGGGAGTGTTGGGCAGGGGGAGCTCCCATAGGGGGCGCAATCGGTCGGGGTCTGGTCCGATTTCCCCATTCTCCACCACGCTGCCGAGTATGCAGAGGCACGTGGTGTTGAAAACACACTTGTCCTCGTTGTAAGTGAGGTTGAGTTTTTGTGCGGTTTTCAGGAACCTCTCGAGGTTCGAGTCGTGATCCTGCTGGTTGTGACCGCAGATGGTGACGTTGTCGATGTAGGGGAAGGTTGCCTGCAAGTGGTGGTCATCGACCATGCAGTCCATCTCCCTCTGGAAGACCGAGACCCCATTCGTCACCCCAAAGGGGACTCTGAGGAATTGGTAGAGGCGTCCGTTCGCCTCGAAGGCGGTGTACGGGCGGTCCTCTGGTCTGATAGGGAGCTGGTGGTACGCTGACTTGAGGTCGATGGTGGAGAACACCCGGTATTGGGCGATTTGGTTCACCATCTCGGATATGCGGGGTAGCGGGTAGGCGTCTAGCTGGGTGTATAGATTAACCGTCTGGCTATAATCTATCACCATCCGCTTCTTCTCGCTACCCCTCACCACCACCACTTGGGCGCGCCACGGGCTGTTGCAGCGTTCGATAATGCACTCCTTCAGGAGCCTGTCTACCTCGGTCGCGATAAACCGCCTGTCCTCCCAGCTGTACCTCCTGCTTTTGGTCGCTATTGGCCGGCAGTTGGGAGTAAGGTTTGCGAATAGCGAAGGCGGCTTTACCTTCAGGGTAGCCAGACCGCACACTGTGAGGGGCGGCTGGGACCCACCGTAATTGAGCGTGATGCTTTGGTGGTGGCACTGGAAATCCAGGCCCAAGATCACGCTCGCACATAGATTCTTCATGATTAGTAATTTAAAATTATCGTATACAGTTCCGTTAACGGACAATTGTACCGCGCAGTACCCCATAATGGTCGATGTCTGGGTTTTATCAGCCATAGAGATGGTGCCCCGAGCAGGGACCACCGTTAGAGAGAGTTGTTGTGCTAGTTCAGGGTGGATAAAACTCTCCGTGCTTCCACTGTCAATTAAACATTTAACCCCGCACCCGTTTACCTCGATGTCCACCATTGATTTGGATAGCGGGTGCGGTCTGGTCTGGTCCACTGTGACCGATGCCACTGTAGGGCCCTGATCGAGACAAGATGGCATCCACGCTGTCTGCTCACAAGATGGCGGACCCCACGAGGTTGGGCAAGATGGCGTCCAAGATGGCCGCTCCCACGGCGCACACGCGGCGGTGGCGGATTTTCCAGCAGGGTTCCCTCTGCACACCTTCCCGAAGTGCCCCTTCTTACCGCACTTAAAGCAGGTGGTGCCTTTCGCCGGGCACAGGTTTCTGATGTGCTTCGGCTGCCCGCAGAAGTAGCAGTTGGGGCCCCGATGCGTCGCGGCTGTCGTAGGCCTTCTGGGGGGAGAGCGGGGCCCTGACGGTGTCGGGCTGCCGGGCGGGGAAGATGCCTTCCAAGATGGCGGCGCCCTTGGTGCACACGTGGCGGCGTGGGCGGCGCGGGCCGAAGAGTAGGCGTCCAAGTTTCTCTGGGCCACATCCAGGGATCGCGCTGTGTCCACAGCCTGTTTCAGGTCCAATCCCGTTTTTTCCAGTAGTCTCTGCCGGATGTAAGTGGAGCTGAGGCCTGCGATAAAGGCATCACGAACAAGCTCGTCAGTGTACACTGCGGCTTTTACATCTAGGCACTTGCAGTCTTTGCCAAGCGTTTTCAGGGTGACTAGGAACTCATCCAGCGATTCCCCAGGTCGCTGTGTGCGAGTAGCGAGCAGATGCCTAACGTACACCTCGTTCGTAGGCTGCTGGTAATGCGCCTTTAGGATGCCACAGGCGGCCGTGTACGTGTCGGCGTCTTGGATGAGGGGGTAAACCCAGTGGCTTACCCAATTCCGCAGGATTCCGAGTTTCATACTCTCAGCGTCCGTAGCGCCTGTGATGGCTGCGGAATTGTCCAGGAAGAATTCCATACACTTAAACCAGTGTCCGAATCGTGCTGATGCGTCCGAAGCATGCGGGTCCAAATCCAAACGCTCGGGTTTCAAGAGTTGGTCCATTGCGTTGAAAATTGAGTTAATAAAATTGATGTGCCTCAATGAATCCGAGACTCGATGTTAACGGAGCAAAGCAAGGCTTTTATTAACTCAGAAAGTAATGCACATTGGGGAAGTGTCTCTCATCCAGAGATCTGCTGTACTGCTGTGAGACACGCTGGGGCTTGCTTAAGTAGGGGCCAGGTATGGTTGGAGCCCTACACACAATACAATACAGGTAAGGAAATGAAACTGAAACTAAACTAAACACAGGGAATACAGTGCCTGATGAATGGCATATTTCATCACAACACACAGAGAGAGAGCGGGGCATTACACACAGAGGGAGCAGGGCGTTACACTGAGAGAGAGCGGGGCGTTACAGAGAGAGAGCAGGGCGCTACACACAGAGAGAGCGGGGCGTTACACACAGAGAGAGCGGGGCGTTTCACACAGAGAGAGCGGGGCGTTACAGAGAGAGAGAGCGGGGCGTTACACACAGAGAGAGCGGGGCGTTACACAGAGAGAGCGGGGCGTTACAGAGAGAGAGAGCGGGGCGTTACACACAGAGAGAGCGGGGCGTTACACACAGAGAGGGAGCGGGGCGTTACACACAGAGAGAGCGGGGCGTTACAGAGAGAGAGAGCGGGGCGTTACACAGAGAGAGAGCAGGGTGTTACACACAGAGAGAGCGGGGCGTTACACACAAAGAGAGCGGGGCGTTACACACAAAGAGAGCGGGGCGTTGCACACAGAGAGCGGGGCGTTACACAGAGAGAGAGAGCGGGGCGTTACACACAGAGAGAGCGGGGCGTTACACACAGAGAGGGAGCGGGGCATTACACACAGAGAGAGCGGGGCGTTACAGAGAGAGAGAGCGGGGCGTTACACAGAGAGAGAGCGGGGCGTTACACACAGAGAGAGCGGGGCGTTGCACACAGAGAGAGCAGGGTGTTGCACACAGAGAGAGCAGGGTGTTACACACAGAGAGAGCGGGGCGTTGCACACAGAGACCGGGGCGTTACACAGAGAGAGAGAGCGGAGCGTTACACACAGAGAGAGCGGGGCGTTACACACAGACAGAGCGGGTCGTTACACACAGAGAGAGCGGGGTGTTACACACAGAGAGAGAGCGGGGCGTTACACAGAGAGAGAGAGCGGGGCGTTACACAGAGAGAGAGCGGGGTGTTACTCAGAGAGAGAGGGGCATTGCACACAGAGAGAGCAGGGCGTTACACACAGAGAGCGGGGCGTTACACACAGAGAGCGCGTGGCGTTACACACAGAGAGAGCAGGGCGTTACACACAGAGAGAGCGGGGCGTTACACACAGAGAGAGCGGGGCGTTGCACACAGAGAGAGCGGGGCATTACACAGAGAGAGAGCGGGGCGTTACACACAGAGAGAGCGGGGCGTTACGCACAGAGAGCGGGGTGTTACGCACAGAGAGAGCGGGGCGTTACACAGAGAGAGAGTGGGGCGCTACACACAGAGAGAGCGGGGTGCTACACACAGAGAGAGCGGGGCGTTACACACAGAGAGAGCGGGGCGCTACACACAGAGAGAGCGGGGCGTTACACACAGAGAGAGCGGGGGCGCTACACACAGAGAGAGCGGGGCGCTACACACAGAGAGAGCGGGGCGCTACACACAGAGAGAGCGGGGCGCTACACACAGAGAGAGCGGGGCACTACACACAGAGAGAGCGGGGCGCTACACACACAGAGAGCGGGGCACTACACACAGAGAGAGCGGGGCGCTACACAGAGAGCGGGGCGCTACACACCGAGAGCGGGGCATTACACACAGAGAGAGCGGGGCGCTACACACAGAGAGCGGGGCACTACACACAGAGAGCGGGGCGCTACACACCGAGAGCGGGGCATTACACACAGAGCGAGCTGGGCGCTACACACAGAGAGCGGGGCGCTACACACAGAGAGCGGGGCGCTACACACACAGAGAGCGGGCCGCTACACACAGAGAGAGCGGGGCGCTATACACACAGAGCGGGGCGCTACACAGAGAGAGTGGGGCGTTACACACATAGCGATAACCAATTTCAGATGCACTCCAATCGGAACTCATCATTCACACTACCTCCTTCCAGTTCTTTAAGGGGAGGCTCAATCATTCAGCCTCATTCTGAACATTGGTGGCTCTGAAGGTGACCTCGAAGCAACTCAACAGCTACACCTCTATCCCCATGGCTGATCCCAGTCCCAAGGAGAGAGCTCGCCATTTCAGTGACCAGGCATTGGTTGTGGCAGTCGAAAGAAGGCGGGCAGTGCTGTTCCTGGCCACTGACAGGAGGCCATTACGCCAGGTCTTCAGGGCAATGTGGAGCGAAGTGGCCCAGGACGTCGCGGCCAGCAGTGTGGTCCTCAGGACGCTCACACTGTGCTGTAAAAAATTCAACGACCTCACTCGGGTGGTTAGGGTGAGTACATGCTTCAACAAGTCCTACATACCAGCATCTGAACCTCAGTCTGTACACACTGCACACACCACCACACCCCCACCACTCACCCACCAAGCATCTCCACCTACTGAAACTCACATCCACATCTCACGCCTTGCCTACAATCACAGCTATTCAACTATGGCAGGCACACCTCCCAAACACACAGCTGCACATTCACTCACACACTTTTCTTTCTCTTGCAGGCCAAGCTAGCGCACAATAGGAGGGAGCAGCAATGAACATGTCGGGGTGAAGCGGACATCCAACATATTACAGACCTGGAGGAGTGAGTGCTGAGAGTCATTGGGCACCAGGTAGTGGGCGCCGTGGCCATCGGTGACATAGACCCCTTGGGGACAACAATGGTACTTTCATCCCCTCTCCTTCTCTCATCCCACTTCCCCCTCATACCACAAGCCTTTCCCACTTTCCAGCTCCTGATACTATCTGCAGTCCTTGCTCCCTTCCTGCCCCTCTGCCCTCACCTTAACGCGAGTCTTGTGCCTTTATGCTTTCAGGTAATCAGCAACTAGCTGACCAGCCTGTCCCTGAGCCTCCCAGTGAGAGTGAGGTGGGAGAAGAGGAGGAGGAAGAAAGCATCGCGTCACTGCATGTCTCACCCGCAGGCACTCCCTCAGATACTGGGACTTAGAGGAAAGTTAGTAGAGGGATCAGCACTGGGTGATGCACTGGGGACGAGTGGGCTGCAGCAAGGCCAGAGGGAAAGGTTGGCTTGGGAGCCAGCTCCCCGGGGAGCGAGTTCGCACGTGAGTTCTGCTGTACAGGACTCTGCTGAGGACCTCGATGGGGAGGCATTCACAAGAAGGGTGCTGGGCATGCACACTGAGATGATAGGTGCAATGGCAAGGGTACTAAGAGCCTGTCGGCAATGGTAAGGAACGTGGTGGAGTCCACCTCCAACATTGCACAGAGCTCTGAGCACAGCATGGAGCCCATTTCCAGTCTGCAAAGGATGGTGGACTCCCTGAGAGACCGTGGGGACCCAGACCTCATGCCGTGTATTATGGGCGATGTGGCAGCTTCCATTGCAGCACAGGCGGAAGCCACACAATGTCTTAGTGCTGTAATGCAATCAGTGTTTGCTGCCACCGAGTCTCAGACTGCTCTCATGCAGTCTCAGCTTGATGCCACATAAGCTTTGACTGCTGCCATCGTCACTGGGTCCACCACAGTCCACTGGGTATCTCACAGTGTCACAGCAGGCCAGCAATCTGTGCTCCAGCAGATTGGTAGGAATGCTGAGGTGCTGCCCCAGGGGAGTGGCAGTGTGTCCATTGAGCAGGAACCTGCTGTCCTCTTTCAGGATGACAGCATTCCTGCTCCCACCACTGCCCCGCTGCCATTGCCCTTGTCGCTGCCTGTCATCCAGCCAGGCCAGACTGACGTCGCCCAGCCTGAGGTGGTGCAGTCTACAGCTCAGAGCTTGTCGAGGGCGTCCTGCAAGGCCATCTGTAGTCTCTGGCACCGACACTCAGCAGCCTTCCACCAGCCCTGCTGCAGCCACTGGGCACAGACTTCGTTGGAGCAGTAGATTAGGAAAAGGGATTGTAAAGAGGGGAAGTAAGGGTTTGCACAAGAGTGATTAGTTGACATTGTTGTATATATATGTGTTGACTGAATGTTGATAAATTTATTAATGGAATTTTGCAGAATTTGTGCTGTCTCTCATTTCAGCTTTACGCTGTGATATGGCATGCGAAATGGATGGAATGATGGGATGTGGTGAGCAACCGGGATGTTGGGGTAGAATTTATTGGAACCGCAGTCTGATGAGGCGGTCACGGACGATTGGTGATCATATTAGGGGGATCGGTAGCTGGGAGGCAGGATTTGTAGCTGTGTTGGGGGATTAATAGTTGGTAGCTGGGAAAAAAAGACTTGCATTTATATAGCGCCTTTCACAACTACCGGACATTCCAAAGCGCTTTACAGCTAATGAAGTACTTTTGAAGTAGAGTCACTGTTGTATTGTGGGAAACACAGCAGTCAATTTGCGCACAGCAAGCTCCCACAAAGAGCAATGTGAAAATGACCAGATAATCTGTTTTTGTTATGGTGGTTGAGGGAGAAATATTGGCCAGGACACCGGGGATAATTCCCCTACTCTTCTTCGAAATAGTGCCATGGGATTTTTTACGTCCACCTGAGAGGACAGACAGGGCCTCGGTTTAACATCTCATTCGAAAGACGGCACCTCCGACAGTGCAGCACTCCCTCAGCACTGCACTGGAGTGTCAGCCTAGCTTTATGTGCGCAAGTCCCTGGAGTGGGACTTGAACCCACAACCTTCTGACTCAGAGGCGAGTGTGCTACCAACTGAGCCACAGCTGGCACAATGGCTCAGTTGGAGGTGGGAGGTGTTGGATTGATGACTGGTCCATGGTCCTTTTGCTAACTCTACCATAACTCTGAGGGAATTCCCAATCTACCCACACCTACTAGGGCAGCAGTGTAAGGGAGATGGGTACTCCCTGCATCAGAGCTCCCTGCCCACTCCGTCTGAGAGGGTAAGATTCATGGTCAGTGCAAGAAGACTGCTTGAGTAATGAAAGTAAGGTCATTGATGTTCAAGCCTGGATTATGCCTGGACTGAGCTGAGAACTGGAGGGAATGCAGACATACCTAGCGCGAAGTCCGAGCCAGGAACTGCACAGGAGGCTGAAGACAGGTGACAAAGGTTCCTGGGAGTGAAATGGAGTCGGTCCTTCAAAGCCACGTTGGCCGATCTCAAAATCATTAGGGTGTTAATGAACGCCCCCCACCCACCCCCGCCCCCACACCGACCCTCCACTAGCTCCGCCACTGCCTAGTGTCGCAGGTGCTTATCATTCCTGTTCAAATAACGGGACTTCCCCCTGATCCTGCGAACTTTGGTGAGGTCAACGGCAGAGTTCCCAGGGTGGCATCAGGATGCACTCACCATAATCAGACGGGGAAAATGAATTCCATTCCAATTGTGTTTCGTTCCCAGGACATTGGGGAAAAATATCACCATCCTATTGGTAAAAGTAAAGAAGAGGAATGTCACCATACAGCTGGAGAAAGTGGGAATAGAAACCACATTTTGGGGCAGTTGTTGACAGCTTGTCGAATGGTGCATTGAAAGGTCCCATCCCCAGAACAAACTCTTGCAGACAAAACTGTTACCATTTTCTATCTTGCAAAGTTAAAGCTGGGCTGCCTGGTTGGTCGCCTTTCCTTCTGAAAATCTATGAATCAATTCAGGTCAAGTCTAACCAGTCCAGTATCCAGTACCTGGGCTGTCAACATACCAATGCCTCATTAAAGGAGGAGTTTTGTACAACTGACCCACCATATCAGGAGGAACTTAGTTTCCCGAGAACAAGTTTCCCACGCTTCAATTACAACTATAGGGTTCACATCCTTGACCCTCTGGACAAAGGCAAGAGATTGATCTTGTCTCTAGAGCATGCCAAAGGCATTTACTATTATGGGAGGACATGCTTGACAACAGACTGTCAACTATTTGGCCTGTAAATTAAGCATCCTGACCAGGGAAATAGTTTGGACTTCTACATATTGCAAACAGTTGGATACTGGCCCCCTGCATGAGGTATTGATTATGCACAATTAGAATAATGACAAACACCCACCAACAGGCAAGCCTCTGTTGCTGCATCAACCAGGTAGAATTTTTCAATCTTTGGGTGCATGACGTGAGTGGTTTTTGATCGCTAAATGTTATTGTAGTTGTTGGCAGACCCACTCACATAGCTCTGATCAGGATAGGAATAAATCTTATCAACACATCCTCCTGCACATATCTGTGTAGTGCAGGAAAACTGGGAAGCTTGGTTCATAGAAATACACGCAACCATTGCCTATCCTAACTTGGGGGGGGTGGGGGGGAGTGGGCCTCATTACACTTGTTTTTCAGGCACAAAATGGGGGCACAAAAGTCCAATTTTGTAGGCTGCCCTAAATACATCTGATACCATTTTAGTTCTGGTGATATTCGGGCATCCCCAGCGGCCATTTTAAACAGGCGTTAAAGTCCCTAGCATATGCTAATGAGAAGCCTGTTTAAGGACCCCTCTTGGAGATTCAGCTGCACTGGGCACTCAGGTTTTTTTGGGTTCCTCAGTCCCCTAACCAGCGCTCTTTAAAAAGACCGTTAAAGGCCGCCAACAAACAGCCAAGCGTTAACTTACCTTGATTTGCAGCCAGGAGGAACAGGCATGTCGACACTGCCAAATCTTTCATTAGATTGTTACAATTGCAGCCTTGCGCGTGACTGCAAAACCTGCCCCTGATCATTTATATATTCCCTCAGAGGACGCCTCACTAGTTTCGTGCGTAGGGTTATTAAATGGGTCTTAATGAGTCTGAATAATTTTTTTCTTCCTGTCATTATTCAAATGTGAGCAGAAAACTCATTATCAGCATTGTCAGGAATAATCATTGCAATTTCTCCATCAGGTTTCCTGCTCATTCGAACACACTCCTTTACGATCATTGCACTGAATACTCAAAAATGCAAGTGTTCTTCTGACTCCATGGGGGGAAAAAAAATTGGGTATCGGCCATTTTGGAGCGTTAATATCAGCCGGGTGCAAAGTTTAGCGCCCGGCTCTAATTATTGCCTCCGACTGCAAAATTCACCTCTATCACCCCTGGAGATGATTTGACCACTAAATCAGACACAACACACCTCTCTTAAAGCGCAAACGTCGGGGAGCGAGGCACTACCTCAGAACACTACTGAAGCTCAGGCGATGTCAGTTACCATGGAAGCCAGACAGACTGGCGCTGTCCAGTTCTTAAAGGGGAGGGTCCATCTTGCTGGCCAGCCACACCCTGCTCATTGCAGCCTTGAATCTCGGCCTGGAGAGACCTCTAAAGCAATTATGTTGGAAGCACTAATGGATA
The DNA here is from genome assembly GCF_052327205.1 of Somniosus microcephalus. Taxonomy (NCBI): domain Eukaryota; kingdom Metazoa; phylum Chordata; class Chondrichthyes; order Squaliformes; family Somniosidae; genus Somniosus; species Somniosus microcephalus. The sequence continues at coordinate 258,368,684 of NC_140992.1, read as the reverse complement.
GGCCCAGGGAAAAGAGCTCGGCGCTTAGGAACCTCAAAAGTGGTGCTGAGGGCCAAAACTCCTTAGAACAGCGTTAAATCTCTCCAGACGTCTCTCTCCCTCTCAACCTGCGTGTACCAAAAATTTTGCTGACAACAAAAGGCAGGAAGTGCCTGCCTTTAAATAGCGCTCCCCCAGCCCCTTCCTGACTTGAAAATGTTCCCCTCTACCTGCCATTCCTAGCAGCAGGCGCTAAGGCAGAGGGCGCGACTCAATATCCGGTCCGGGGCACTACTGGGGTGTTGCACGCTCGACTGACATCACGATCTGCGGGTGCAGGAGATCGTGGCGGTAGTGTTTAGCACTGCTGCAAAACGACTGGTCAATTTCGCGAGTGGCACTAAAATCTCCATGCTTAGGCGCTAAGTTTCTAGCACCCCGTTAATGCCCCCCGGAGGCGCTAACGGGAGGTGCTAACCAACCAAATTTTTCCCCCTAGATGCCTGGCCGATGTTTGTTAGCTACAAAATGCCTATCACCTTGAATGCAGTCAATTGTAAGCATTTGGTGTTTTTAGCTTAGAAATAACTACATTCAGCAAACTGAGAGACAAAAGTGGAATCGGATAAGCCGCTCATTATATGCACTGCCTGATATTGAGTCCCATTGACTGCAATGGAGCTGAATATGAGACGTTGCGGATAACTGGCAGACGATCCGATTCCACCCATTCTGTGCCACCGCCTGAGGTGAATTTCTAGGCCTTTTTCTCTCAGACACCATCCTGGTTTGGAAATTTATCGGCCGTTCCTTCATCGTCGCTTTGTCAAAATCCTGGAACTCACTCCCTAACAGCACTGTGGGAGTACCTTCACCACACGGACTGCAGCGGTTCAAGAAGGCAGCTCACAACCACCTTCTCAAGGGCAATTAGGGATGGGCAATAAATGCTGGCCTTGCCAGCGACGCCCACATCCCAGGAATGAATTAAAAAATTATTTCTTTTAATGGGAACAATTGAAAAATGATAGATATGTGAAGAGAAAAAGATTGGTGAAGTCAAGCGTAGGTTCCTTGCAGTCAGAATCAGGGGAATTTATAATGGGGAGGAAAGAAATGGCAGACCAATTAAATATATACTTTGGTTCTGTCTTCACAAAGGAGGACACAAATAACCTCCCAGAGATGCCGGGGAACATAGGGTCTGATGAAAGGGAGGAACTGAATGAAATCAGTATTTGTAGGGAAATGGTGTTAGGGAAATTGATGGGATTGAAGGCCGATAAATCCCCAGGGCCTGATAATCTACATCCTAGGGTACTTAAGGAAGTGGTCCTAGAAATAGTAGATGCATTGCTGGTCATCTTCCAAAATTCTATAGATTCTGGAACGGTTTCCATGGATTGGAGGGTAGCTAATGTAACCCCACTATTCAAAAAAGGTGGTAGAGAGAAAACGGGGAATTATTGATCGGTAAGCCTGACATCGGTAGTGGGGAAAATGCTAGAGTCCACTTGGAAAACAGTGACAGGATCAGACAAAGTCAACATGGATTTACAAAAGATAAATCGTGCTTGACTAATCTACTGGAATTTTTTGAAGATGTAACTGGTAGAATAGATAAGGGAGAACCAGTGGATGTGGTGTATATGGACTTTCAGAAGGCTTTTGATAAGGTCCCGCCTAAGAAATTAGTGTGCAAAGTTAAAGCACATGGGATTGGGGGTAAGGTACTGACTTGGATAGAGAACTGGTTGGCAGACAGGAAGCAAAGAGTTGGAATAAACGGGTCTTTTTCCGAGTGGCAGGCAGTGACTAGTGGGGTACCGCAGGAATCGGTGCTAGGACCCCAGCTATTCACAATATATATTAATGATCTAGACGAGGGAACTAGATGTAATATCTCCAAGTTTGCAGACGACACAAAGCTGGGTGGGTGTGTGTGCTGTGAGGAGGATGCCAAGAAACTCCAGTATGATTTGGACAGGTTGGGTGATTGGGCAGATGCATGGCAGATGCAGTATAATGTGGATAAATGCGAGGTTATCCACTTTGGTGGCAAAAACAGGAAGGCAGATTATTATCTGAATGGCAATAGATTGGGAGAAGGGGAAGTGCAACGAGACCTGGGTGTCCTTGTGCACTAGTCGCTGAAGGTAAGCATGCAGGTGCAGCAGGCGGTTAAGAAGGCAAATGGTATGTTGGCCTTCATAGCGAGAGGATTCGAGTACAGGAGCAAAGATGTCTTGCTGCAGTTGTACAGGACCTTGGTGAGACCACACCTTGAGTATTGTGTGCAGTTTTGGTTGCCTTATCTGAGGAAGGATGTTCTTGCCATGGAGGGAGTGCAGCGAAGATTCACCAGACTGATACCTGGGATGGCAGGAATGACGTACGAGGAGAGATTGGGTCGATTGGGCTTATATTCGCTGGAGTTTAGAAGAATGAGAGAGGTTCTCATTGAAACTTATAAAATTCTAACAGGACCAGACAGACTAGATGCAGGAAGGATGTTCTCGATGGCAGGGGAGTCCAGAACCAGGGGTCACAGTCTAAAGATAAGGGGTAAGCCATTTAGGACAGAGATGAGGAGGAATTTCTTCACCCAGAGAGTGGTGAACCTATGGAATTCTCTACCACAAAAGGCAGTTGAGGCCAATTCATTAAATATATTCAAGAAGGAGTTAGATATATTTCTTAAGGCTAAAGGGATCAAGGAATATGGGGAGAAAGCAGGGACAGGGTACTGAATTTGGATGATCAGCCATGATCTCATTAAATGGCGGAGCAGACTCGAGGGGCCGAATGGCCTACTCCTGCTCCTATCTTCTATGTTTCTATGACTTCACTCAATATCATTTTCTGCCTTCTTGCTTCTCTGGAGTGAAACAGAATCTTTAGGAAGGGGCTCTCTTTCAGTTGGTTATGGAGGTTGTCCTGAATTATAACAGCTAAATTTTGATGGTATTATTTTCTGCCAGTCTTTTTAGTGGCACTGGGTGATTGAAACAAGTGAGGACTAGCAGATGGAGTCTCCGGCCCTGATTTTAACTGGGGGACAGTTTTCAGCGGGTGAGTTTTGGGCCCCGATTTTAACCCCCCACCATTCCGTCCCTGCCCAGTGGGAATGGTGGGTGGGAGGGATTAAAATGTGACAGTCCTACCTCCCAGCTCCAACACGCGCCTTCCCGGCTGTTATTACTGCCCCAAATCAGGCCATCAGCGAGGCTCCCACTAAAGGCAGGCCGGGCCTAGTTAACGTTCAATAGTCGCGGCATAATGACTTCATCAGCACAACGATGTCGAATTAACAGAATGTCAGGGGAAGATTGTGCTGTCGGCAGATCCAAGGTGGGAGGAGCCTACTGGCCAAGGTAAGTGTTAAAGATCTGCTCCTTTTAGCACTCCTTGCGGGTGAGGAGGAGCAGGAGCACTCTTCCCAGGCCCCACAAGGAGCCCTTCGGCCTCCCCTAGCCCCGGCTACCCCCCCCCCGCCCCGCAATCTCTCTGGAAGCCCCAATCCCTGAGCTCATGCACAGCCCTCCTTCCACTGACTGCCGGGGGCCGTCACCATGGGCTCCTGCCACTAAAATCCTACTCCCGACTGCCGGCCAGGCAGTCAATCTGGAGGGGATCGGGGCCAGAAGAGGCTCGAAAAGGTAAGTTTAATTTGTTTTTAATTTCCTTGTGGGGCCAGGAGGAGGAGGAGGAGCGCTCGTTCAGGCCACACTAGGAAATCTTCAGCCACCTGTGCCCCGGGATGGCCAGCAACCAGTTAAAATAACCTGGGCCTCTTTTTTGTTGGAACTGACATCAAGGTTAGGAAGGGTGCTGGAGAGCTCAGGGGCGGGCGATTAACTAGGCAAGGCCGGGGCTTAGAGGCCCTGCTGATTTTAACCCTAAGTACAAGCCTGTCAGCACCTGGCAACTCCAGGACGGGCAAGTAATTTATACGATTTTAACTCTCCTCCTGCCTGGTTTTCATCAGGCGGATAAGGTTCAAATCAACCCCATCACATGAATCTGGTCAAAAAACTGGTTCCATCACCATTCTGTCTACAACTTAGATGGTACCATTTAAAATATTATATTATAGGTGTTATCTGTGGTTCAGTTGGTAGGACTTTCTTCTCTGAGCCATAATTCTTTGGGTTCAAATCCCACTTGAGATTGAGCACAAAATTTCAGTTGACAGTCCAGTGCAGTACTGAGGGAGTGCTGCGCTGTCGGAGGTGCTGTCTTTCAGATGAGACTTTAAACTGAGGCCCCGTCTACTCTCTCAGGTGTAAAAGATCCCATGGCACTATTTCAAAGAAGAGCAGGGGAATTCTCCCCAGTGTCCGGGCCAATATTTATTCCTCAACCAACATTTTACTAAAAAAAACAGATTATCTGCTCATGATCACATTGCTGTTTGTGGGATCTTGCTGTGCTCAATTTGTCTGTCGCTTTTCCTACATTACAACAGTGACTATACTTCAAAAGTACTTCATTGGCTGTAAAGCGCATTGGGATGTCCTGAGATTGTGAAAGGTGCTATATAAATGCAAGTCTTTTTTTATTGCAATGGCATTTTTCTATCTTCAGATTCAATCAACAGCTGACCTTATTTAATAGGCCAGTTATACTGCAATTTCTGCAATGATACAGTGCAGTATTTTACGTCACATTGCTGTGCAAAGTGCAGCATAACTGTGGTTTGAGGTCACCCATCGGAATGCAATTTGAATTATGGTAGGTGGTGGAACATCTCGAGGATGTAGAGTCACACTGTTTTAACTTTGCACTCACTGCATATAACCAATTGGTCCAAAGCAAATTTTTTGAACTTTATTCTTAAAGTTCGAAAGCTGCTATTGGGTTGCCTTGAAGCTCAACGGGGGAAAAATTCATCCCCTTAGCACCTCCTGTTAGTGCCAGCAGATGGCGCTAACAGGGCGCTAGAGCAATATGGCCGGGGCGAAGCGAATCCAGCACCGCACGCCAAATCCCACACCACTGTAGTGCCGCCAGTAAGAGTTATCATCGGGAACGTCAATGCCAGGTGAATTTTGATGTAACACTCGCTGACCACCCGATCTGCTAAATTGGTTGTCGCCACCTACCTAAGCGCCTGGAGTAAACACCGACAGGGAGAGCTGGTGTGAAGCACCAGGAAGCCGGCTCCAGGGACGTTATTTAAAAGGATCATCAGTACTGACTTGCAACTGTCAGGTTAGTGCAGTTTCAGTGGTTCCTTGTCAGTTTCACATACTCCAACAGTTTCATTCAGTAATTTCAAGGTTCTTTTGTACCAGGAGCATTGTGGCAACTAAAAAGTAGCTACATTTATTCTTCAAAGACTCAAACTGCTACACTTGCTAACATTAATGGGTGCTGTACTGGCATGCCACCTCACCCTCCAGGATCCATGGTGGAGGGAGCGGAGGCAGCGAGAAAGACTGGAACATGTGCCCAGAAGGAGGCTGAGGGCCATCAGGGCTCTCAACAGGAGGCCTTACCCTCTGAAGGTAGACCGACAGCACTTCTCCTACCTCCAATTAAGCGAGGGGCAGCGTATTAGAAGGCTTCGCTTCACCAAGGAGGTGATCACAGAATTCTGCCACCTCCTGCAACCAGAAATCCAGCCTCAGGTCAGAGTGTCCACGGCTCTCCCAGTGGCAGTCCAGGTTAGCGTCGCCCTGAATTTCTTCACCAGCTGGTCCTTCCAGTCTGCAACAGGAGACATAGCTAACATCATGCAGTTCGCTGTCCATCGCTGCATCTGGGAGGTCACAGAGGCTCTCTACAGCAGGAGAAGGGGCGACATTTCCTTCCCCATCACCAGAGAGAAGCAGGACGAGCGTGCATGTGGCTTTGCCAGGATAGCGGGATTCCCCATGGTGCAGGGCGCCACTGGCTGCACCCACGTGGCTTTGCGGGCACCCCATAACAATCCTGAGATCTTTCCTAACCCCAACGGCTACCACTCACTTAACGTGCCGTTGGTGTGCGACCACAGACAGCGAATCCTCAATGTCAATGCCCGTTATCCTGGCAGCAACCACGATACCTTCATCCTGCACCAGACTGGTGTGCCAGCACTCTTCCAGCCACCATGTCAAGCTCGTGGCTGGCTGCTTGGAGACAAGAGCTATCCGCTCTCCACCTGGCTCATGACTCCCCTCCACAACCCCAACACTCTTGCCCAGCACTCATATAATGAGAGACATGCCGCCACCAGGAACATCATCGAGCAGACCATCGGCCTGCTGAAGCAATGGTTCCGCTGCCTTGACCGCTCGGGAGGAGCCCTCAGTACTCGGCTGAGCGGGTGTCCCATTTTGTCGTTGTCTGCTGCATGCTCCACAACTTGGCCATCATGAAGGCCCAGCCCTTGCCACCAGGGATTGTGTGACCATTTCAGGAGGAGGAAGAGGGAGAGGAGGAGGAAGAGGAGGAAGAGGAAGACGAGGAGGAGGAACAGCAGCGAGGGAGGAGGCACCCACTCAATCGGCCTTCCAGAAGGGCGGTCCGTGACCGCCTCATCAGACTGCAGTTCGAATCAATTAAAGCCCAGATCCCTGTTGCTCACCACATTCCCATCATTCCATCCCTGTCACAATCAATATCACAGCACAAAGCTGAAATGAGACAACTGACAAAAAAATCCAAACTGAATTAATAAATTTATCAAAACTCAGTGAACACATATTTACACCAAAACTATTAACTATTCACCCTTGTGCCTGTCATTACTGTGCCTTTGCCTACTCTAGTGCTCCTACGAAGTGTTGGCCCATTGACTGCAGCAGGGCTAGTGGAAGGCTGCTGAGTGTCCAAGACTACAGATGGCCTTGCGAGATGCCCTCGACCAGCTCTGGACCTGGAAGGCCCGGCTGTAGACTGCACCACCTCAGCATGGGCGGCAGCAGTGTGGGCTGGCTGGATGACAGGCAGTGACAAGGGCAATGGCGGAGTGGCAGTGGTGGGAGCAGGAATGCTGTCATCCTGAGAGAGAACAGTAGGTTCCTGCTCCACTGACCCACTGCCACACCCCCGGGGCAGCACCTCAGCATCCCTAGCAACCTGTTGGAGCACAGATTGCTGGCCTGCTGCAACACCGTGAAAGCCCCGGTTGACGGTGGTAGACCCAGCCATAATGGCAGAAGTCAGAGCTTGCGTGGCATCAAGCTGAGACTGCATGAGAGCAGTCTGAAATTGGATGCCACCAAGCATAGACTGCATTACTGCACTAAGACGTTGCGTCGCTTCTGCCTGTGCTGCAATGGAAGCTGCCAGATCGCCCATCACACACAGCATCAGGTCTGGGTCCCCACGGTCTCTCTGAGAGTCTACCATTCTTTGCAGACTGGAAATGATCAGCTCCATGGTGTACGCAGAGCCTTGTGCAACATTGGAGGCGGACTCCTCCATGGTCCTTACCATTGCCAAGAGGCTCTTGGGCACCCTTGCCATTGCACCTATCATCTCCATGTGCATGCCCATCACCCTTCTTCTAAAGGCCTCCCCATCGAGGTCCTCATCTGAGTCCTGTGCAGCAGAACTCACGCACGAACTCACCCTCCGGGGAGCTGGCCCCCGAGCTACCCTTTCCCCTTGGCCTCGCTGCAGCCCACTCATCACCGGTGCCTCACCGTGTGCAGATCCCGCTACTATACTAGCCTCTAAAGAACGCGTAGTGCCTGTATCTGAGCTGGTGCCTGCAGGTGAAAGATGCAGTTATGCAGTGTATTCTTCCTCCTCCTCTTCTCCTGCCTCACTCTCTACGGTGCCCTCAGGGATAGGCTGCTGAGGTGCTTGCTGATTATCTGAAAGCATAAAGGCACAAGAGTCAGGTTAAGGTGAGGGAGGGGGCAGGAAGGGAGAAATGCATGCATACTCCATGATTAGCTGGAAAGTGCGAAACGCTTGTGGGGTGAGGGGGAAGTGGGATGTGAGAAGAAGGAGTAGGAATGAACATATCATTGTTGTCCCCAAAGGGGTCAACGTCACTGGTGGCCATGGCGCCCACCACCTGGTGCCCAATAATCTGCAGCACTCGATTCTCCAGCGCAGACAGTGGTTGGGTGTTGGCTTGTCCCCCGCCTGTGCGCTCCTGCTCCCTTCTGCTGTGAGCCACCTTGGCCTGCAAGAGAAAGGAAAGTGTGTGAGTGAGTGTGGAGCAATGTGTCTGGGTGATGTGCCTGCCAATTTGAATAGCTGTCATTATGTGCAAGGTGTGGGATGTGGGTGTGAGTGCTGGTAGGTGGAAATTGTTGGTGGGTGAGTGCTGGGGATGTGGTGCTTTGGGCAGTGTGTGAAGATTGTGGCTCAGATGGTGGTAATGTAGCATTTGTTGAACCATTCACTCACCCTGGCCACCTGAGTGAGGCCGTTAAATTTCTTCCTGCACTGTGTGTGGCTCCTGGGGACCACAGTACTGCCCAAGACGTGCTGTGCTACCTCCCTCCACATGGTGCAGAAGACTTGTGGTGGGGGCTTCCTGCCACTTGCCGGGTAGAGCACCGCCCTCTGTCTCCCCACAGCGAAAACCAATGCCTCCAATGCTTCATCGCAGAATCTGCGGGCTCTCACCCTGGGGCGTGAACCTGCCATGAGTACACATGGTTCAGTCCTCCGGATCCTTCTCCTTGTCCTGCTTCTGCTTGCTGAGGCAGCTGCACAGCCAGCAATGCTGAGAATGAGGTGCTGCAGCATCAATGAACCTCCCCATTAGGTACTGAAATAAGCCTGTGGCAATCATGACTTGCGATTAGACTGCACCTGATATTTGTCCACCCTTTGAGTGCAACGCCAATGAGCTTGGGCTTTAAGATTTGAATTAGGTCGCCAATCATTTTTTTGAGCAGTGAGCACAAATTTTGCGTGCAGTCTAAAGCATTAGCGCCTGGCTCTAATTCTCCAACTTTTCTACTGACACTGCCCATTCCTTGGCTATAATGAATTTCTAGCCCGACTTAGGAAAGAGGTGTCAGGACAGTCTGCTCTTCACTAATTTCCAAACCGCACTGGCACTCTGGTGGCAGATGGCAAACTATGGGCGCTCTGTTTTGCCTGAGCTTAGTGCGTATCTGGGCACTGCCAGTTATAGAGCCAGTGTTAGTATCAAACTGAAACCTGCAGTATAATTGTGGCACTAAGTGAATCTTTGTCCATTTTCTGCAATATATCTGTTACCTGTAATAGACAACATCTTGATTTTAAAAAAGGTAAAAAAGGAAAGAAAGCACTTGCATTTATATAGCGCCTTTCACGACCTCAGGACGTCCCAAACCACTTTACAGCCAATTAAGTACTTTTGAAGTATAGTCACTGTTGTAATGTAGGAAACGCAGCAACCAATTTGCGCACAGCAAGCTCCCACAAACAGCAATGAGAGGATGATCAGATTAGTGATGTTGGTGGAGAGATAAATATTGGCCAGGGCACCAGAGAGAACTCCCCTGCTGTTGTTCAACATAGTGGCATGGAATCTTGTATGTCCACCCGAATCGGAAAACAGGGCCTCGGTTTATCGTCTCATCCGAAAGACGGCACCTCTGACAGTGCAGCGCTCCCACAGTACTGCACTGGGAAGGTCAGCCTAGATTTTGTGCTGCAGTCTCTGGAGTGGGACTTGAACCCACGACCTTCTGACTCAGAGGCGAGAGTGCTTTCACTTAGCCACGGCTAACACCCAATAGCTAAAAAGGAAGACAGATAAAAATTCTGGAAAACTAACCTACACGAACACAACATTTAGAAATATGAACTATGTCCTTTCAAAATGTGAAAGCTGAGCACAATCTCAGCCCTATCTTCCCTTCTCTGTCATGCGACACCTAACAGAGGGAAACATTTAAACAATGCCGATTATGTGCTAATTAATGTCACGCAACCTAATTTATCATTTCAGTCTAAATTTAACCCTACCTTCATTTCCTTGGAAACGCATACAAATTTCTATCACACTGATAACATTTCACCAACCAAAAAACAGGCCTACATAATTATATTTTGATTTGCCATGTGCCAATCCTGATACAAAGTTTAATGCATTTGCTGCAGTATTTGTTGAAAATCATTCATGCAAGTGTTTCAGTACAATATGAATAGCTCACGAATGGATATACATAATCCCTGCTGTAAAAGAGAACTACAAAACCATAGTTTTGACATTTAACAAAATCAAAATGCTCCTTGCTGGGCAAATAAAAGTATAACTTTTCGATTTAAATGAAATCTCAACTACTGGAACTAGTTTTGGCCTTTAATTGCCAATGTATACCAAATACAAGCTAATTCAATAGAACATTATGCACACAAAGAAATAGATAGGTCTGCATGTAATTAAACCATTTTACATAAACACACTGTTGAATTTCAAGGAATAAGCAAATATCATATCCCTTGACATCAGTATTGCTTACAAGCCAATCTTTTTTCATTTTTCCTAACTTGAGAAGATTTTTTTTTTTGATTTACAGTCCGTGAAAGGGTTGCTTTCATCCAGCCTGCCACCCACAAACAATGGCTAAAAAAAGAAAAAAAAAATCCCAAGTTTCCCAAGTACAGATGTTAGAAACAGCTTTAAGTTGTTGCAGAGGAATTGCAGGGGTCAAAGTAGGTGGATTACTTTCCTCAGCTGTGAAAACTAGGGGTGATTATCTGGTGGTAGGCCTGGTGAGGTTGGAGCAGGCCAACCGCTGGGCCAAGCCTGTGCCTGAATTTAAGGAAAAACAAAAAACCCCTTTGATTTTTGTCCTTCTTAAAACCCTCAGCTCTGAAACTTGTGAGCAGGCAGCATTCTTGCAAGTGCTCCAGTTGTGGCTTGAAGGCCTGCCCACCAGCTGGGCATCCTGTTCTGTACCTGCGTCAGTGCGTTAGCAGGGGATTAATTCAAGGACCTCAGATGTGGAGAATCTAAAAATACCCTTAATACCTGCCTTTCAGTTCAGGGTCTTAATTTCACGTGAATTTATGAGCATTCTGTGATACGTTTGGCACTTTATAACTTTTCCGTTCAGTCGAGAAAAGGCGACAAAGACACATCATCATTAAAAACATTCAAAGCCAAAATCCACATGGTATCTTTAATAATGGGAAACCAACATTTTCAGCAATTTATAGTACTGAAGTCATTTTTTTTTTCTACTTGGCTGCAAAAAGCTGGAAGAGAATGAGGTTCTTTGTTGCATGTCTGCAAAACGCCACCTAATTACAGCAGCTATTAATTTTTACCAAACTTTGTGTAACTTTTATTAAAGATGTGTATAAGCTATTTGTCCAACTGCACATTAAACCATGTCCTTTCACAACTTTGGCTCTTCATTCCTCATAACGCACAAGCTTCATACATCAACAATGCTTATCGTTGATAATGTACCTATATTGCGCAATAGCAACATTGAGCACTAGTTTTATGCAGGTTACTCAGTTGTCAAATTAAGTAATAAACTGGAATGATCAAGGCCTGAGTCTCCCGTTGGAATGATAGCTTTGTTATAAGGTGAAGTTGAGAGATGGAGCTTTCATACAGAGCTAGTCTCACATTGTTTGTGAATAGCTGCATACAGTTTAGTAGAAAGTACCAGACATAACCCTCACCTCCCTCTCGGTCAAGTTATTAGCGGGAGGAAACATTAGGTATTTGTACATAGGTTACAGAATACTGATTGGCAGACAACCATTCTCTGTCGTTTTGCCCTACCATTTACTTGTAGTGATAATTGGACCTAATCAAAATTGGTTTCCTGTTTTGTGATGTGTCAAGCTTCTTTCAATTAATGCAATGGCTACGACTGAACACCACCTCAGTGATCCAGACAATAGACATACCTAAACCTTTAGCTCCAAGTTCAGGGAGTCTCTTGCAAACCTTGATATCTAAAAAGCATATTATTGGTGCAGTATACTGGAACATATAACAGAGTGGACGATCTGTTCCAATAGCCTCTTTCTCTGAAATAGATTCACAACAATAATGAATGTTTCTTCCTCTCCAGGGAGCTTGGTAAACTCATGAAGGATCACTATTCAAGATAAACTTGTCTCTTTATCCCAGTGAATGTTCAAAACAGTTGTCTTTGTTGAGCCTTTTTTTAACACAGTTGCTTTGCCACAATGACGTTTACAAGGCCCCAGTATCTCTTCAGTTTTCTTCTACTTCCAAGCATTTAAAAAATATGATAGATTCTCTCTTAGGTCCAGTTTCAAACCGTAATTTGAGTGCAAATGGGACAAAAACAACATCTTCGATCATCATTAATAATTACCCTTGAAGAGATTTTAATTTGACTTGATGTTCTCAGTTACCTCCAACACAGAGATGAAAGCAGAGCACATCATTATCTCATTTATCAATAATGGAATCAATCATTAGGAACAAACTTAAGGATTACTTATATGAAAGTCACCTAGTAAATTGCAATGCAGTTTCCAAAGTGGCCAGATCCTGCCTAAGCAATCACTGATGTATTTGAGAAAGTGACATCCCAAGTAGATGTTGAAAAGCTCTATGATGTAGAGTACCAAAACTTCCATAAAGCCTTCTATAAAATTGCACATGAAAGGCTGTGACATTAGCTTAAGGCATTGGGTACCCTAGGTAAAACTTGGAGGTGGATAAGAATTGGCAGAAAGAGAGGAGACAGTGGGTACTAGTTAGAGGAGTGATGTCGAGTTGGAGAAATGTACAGAGTAAATTGCCCCAAGTATCAGTGCTGGAGCCAGAGCTGTTTCCAATCTACATGAACAAACTGGACTCAGAAATGTAATGCAAGTTGGCCAAGTTGGTCAGGTTCACAGATGGCACCAAATAAGGGTGGGCACTCGAGTCTGATGAAGTAGCCAAGGAGCTAATCAAAACTTGCAAGTTGACATAGCTGTCAGAATATATTTAATACAGATGAGTGCAAGGTGTTGCACATTGGAAGAAAAAAAATGTGAACATAACAGACCTTGGGTGTAATCAATCACTTTGTGATTGATTGATTGATTACACTCCCTTGGAGGGGGTCAGAGCTTGTTCCTAGTGTCTGGTGTTGCTAAAGTGTTAATGAAGGAAAATGTGTTATATGGGCAATCATATTCAATGCTCACCAACACTTCCAGAGAAAAACCTGGCCTACATGTCTCGTCATTGAGGCTCAACACCACAAACTTCTGAATAACTGTATCAAATCAGGAACGTATAGCCTAGATTTTCCAACTGAGCATAAGCTCAACCAGACAGAAAGAACATCTACTTAGCCTTTAGTGTGCTGACTTGATGTGTATTTCCAGGATCAGCCTCATCATCATTTGGAACGTTCCCGTTGGTGGGTGGGAAGTCAGGTGCTGCTGCAGGACTTAACGATCAACACCAGCTTATAGGGGTAGTCCTGATGGTTTGCAGATCTGGAAGTCAGCAAGCTTCTTTACAAAAGCAATGGCTATAAAGGACTGCAAGAGACCAAGAGAGTGGCCTGTTTCTCAGATGGGACTAATGACATTGTCATGGAGGATGTGGAGGCTGGGAAAGGGGTCTTCTTTGGTGGTGAGCACCACAGTAATTCTGATAGCCCCCTAAATTGTAAGAAGTTCTTCTGCACACACAGCAGATGGATCAAGCAAAAGACCAGGGGCTAGATTTTCAGTATAGACAGTTTTGGGGCGCTAACCTTAGCGCCCGCCCGAAGTTAGCGCCCGCCCCAAAGTAGCGCCCCGTTGCCGGAAATTCAGTGGCTTCGCCCTAAGAGATTGGTGGAGTGCTAAAAGAGGCGTTCCACTCCTATCTTTAGGCGCTAAGCCGGCGGTCCAGAGGGATAGCGCCCAGGCGGGGCGCAGCGCGGGTGCGGTCATTTTTGGACTGACAGCAGACCCCGTGGCGCCGACCAGCTCTTAAAGGGGGAAGGGATGAATTGGTCTGCTGCCACGCCCTGCACACTGCAGCCTTGCAAAGAGGCCTCAACACTGCTGCTCAGCCCCAGGGAGTCATGGCAACGCCAGAGAAGGCCCGTCAGCGTGCCCTGCGCTTCTCAGAGGGTGATCTGGACATAATGGTCACAGCTCTGGAGGTGAGGCGCAAGATCTTGTTCCCAGAGAGTGGGAGGAATCCAACCCACCACGACTACACCAAAGCCTGGAAGCAGATCGCCCAGAGGATGACGTTCACCGGCGATGCCCCCAGGACCCACAAACAATGTCGTAAAAAATACAACGATCTGACCAGGATTGTGAAGGTGAGTAGCCTTTCCAGTCTCCTCCTCATTCTTGCATGTACACCTGACATGATGGGCAAAGGGAGCTGAAAGTCCTATTGGCCAGCCCTCAGCCAGCAGCATTGGGACAGTCATGAGCATCACATGGCCATTCGGCACTCTACACTTTGTCCAAGCTATTCCACCATGGGAGGCAGTGCACACTACATCAGGGCTTCACTCTGTCCACGCTATTCCACCATGGGAGGCAGTGCATACTACATCAGGGCTTCACTCTGTCCACGCTATTCCACCATGGGAGGCAGTGCACACTACATCAGGGCTTCACTCTGTCCACGCTATTCCACCATGGGAGGCAGTGCACACTACATCAGGGCTTCACTCTGTCCACGCTATTCCACCATGGGAGGCAGTGCACACTACATCAGGGCTTCACTCTGTCCACGCTATTCCACCATGGGAGGCAGTGCACACTACATCAGGGCTTCACTCTGTCCATGCTATTCCACCATGGGAGGCAGTGCACACTACATCAGGGCTTCACTGCGCACTTACAGCCCGTCCTTTCTCTTGCAGGCTAAAGTAGCGGTTAATCGCCAGGCGCGTGCCAGGGGTGGCCGCGCCAAGCTGCAGAAGCTCACTCGGCTGGAGGAGCGCGTGTGTGTGCTCATGGGAGCCCGTGTGATTGTCCCCACAGCGTGCGGAGTATCCGACCCTCCACTGCCCGGCAATGGTAAGGACCTCGCCTTTTGGCCCTCTCGCGTCGCACTGGCCCATCCAAGCTACCTCCTTTGCCACTGTCCCACCAATGCGCTGAATTCCACCAGTCCTAACTCCCTCGCTGACGCCGTCTCCTCACTCTGAAGCTACTCTTGTGCATTCCTGCTTTCAGCTGGTGACGACCAGGACCCTGAAGCTGCCAGTGACAGCACCTCCGACCAGGAGGAGGAGGAGGAGCAAGCCGGACCATCGGGGGAACAGTCACGTCCCGCAGGAGAGGAGGAAATGCTTGACACCTCCTCACTGGATGAGTGCCTGGAGGAACTGTCGCAGGGCAATGCAGCTTCTGGGGCCAGTGGCGTCCAGCCACCCAGGAGCCGTGCGCGTGGCCCGCGGCCTTCCCCCCCCCCCCCCCCAAAGGGGGGAAGGATCAGAGGGGAGTGCTGCTGTTCGGCACACTCGCCGCCACCAACGCGGCAAGGGTCCCCTAGTTCGGCCCCCTCCTCCCCAGCGGGAGAGTCGCGACTCCAGTCCGGACACCTTCACCTCGGAGGAGGTGCGGAAGCTGGATAAGATGGCCGAGGATTCGGACCGGTGCCACACGGAGCTCATGAGCGTTGTGGGGCGCATGCCTGAGGCCATCGAGTCGCTGGCGACCAGTGTGCGCGAGTTCGGGGCAGCAACTGCCGCGAGTGGCCGCATGCTGACTGATGCCGTCAAGACCCTGACGGCTGTGATGCGCGCGCGCGCGCGCACACCAGGACCACAGGGGCACTCACTGCTGCCACACGCGCTGTCTCAGGCAGGCATCGCCAGGGCAGCCGCCGCGCTGGACCATCCCAGCAAGCCGCCCCTCGGCTGATTGTTGCGGATCCTGCAGTGCGGGCCCGGCCGAGTACCACCGCGCCACAGCACCAGCCAGCGCATCCCACACGCCAGCTGGCCCACATTGCGCCATCCGTCGCCGCCATTCCCCCACTGGGGCGTCAAGGGCAAGCGGCTGCAGCTGATGGTGGCCAGGCTCAGGTGCGCCACTCAGCAGACGGCCCCTCGAGGCCCAAACGCCGTGTAGGCCGCCCCCCAGCGGCATCTGGCAGAAGGGCATCTGAGCCTCGGGCACCTTTCCCCAGCCTCGCAGCAGCCACTGGGCAGAGCTTGCGAAGGAGCAGCAGGCCGGGCAGGGGAGGCAAAAGGCTGGGCAAGGTCTCGCCCTCGCGGGCCACTCAGTAGAGGGTGTGCGCAGCTTTCCTTTTTATATGGCGGTGGCCATCTTTATTTTGCCCATGGTTGTGTTGTTGGAGGGCTTATTTTTTGCGTTAGGCCGACGTTGAGGCCCGGTTTGAAGAAAGGTGGAGTGACTCCTCCCCAGTTTGTGGGAGTGAGTCGTTTGTTGGGCTTTTTGTGGGGCCCGTTTATTGTTTTTGGGGATTCATGTGGGAAGGGCTTTTCATTTTTGTGTAATAAAAAATTATCTTTATTCATGCAGTCTCCATGGTTGTTCTTCTTAGTGTTTGTTGGCTTCGCCGGCTGAGGGGTTGCGGAGCGGCTGCATTCATCTTCCCTCATGGCCCCTGGCCATTCCCTGACAGGGGGCTTAGAAGTACCGTGTAATAAGGTGGCGTCGTGCGGCCCTTGGCCCTGGTCGCTCCCTCCTGGGAACGTACTCCTGCTCCTCCTCCTCCTCCTGCTCCTCCTCCTGAGGTGCTGGTCCAACGTCAGGTGGCAGTGCCTGAGTCCTGCGGATAGCCAGGTTGTGTAGCATGCTGCAAACCACCACAAATTGGGAGACCCGGTCCGGCGAATACTGGAGAGCTCCTCTGGAGCGATCAAGGCAGCGGAACCGCTGCTTGAGGACCCCAATAGTTAGCTCGATGATGTTGCGGGTGGTTTGATGGCTCTCGTTGTAGGCCTCTTCAGCAGCGGTCCTGGGCGCGCGGAGCGGGGTCATGAGCCAGGTGCACAAAGGATAGCCTTTGTCCCCGAGTAGCCATCCTCTTGGGGGAGGCTGTGCCTGGAACATGTCATGCACAGGACTCTGCCGCAGGATAAAGGCATCGTGGCTGCTGCCTGGGAAGCTGGCATTGACTGCCATGATGCGCTGCTTGTGGTCACAGACCAGCTGCACATTCAGAGAATGGTAGCCCTTCCTGTTGCGATACTGCTCGCCATGCTCCAGAGGGGCCCGCAAAGCCACATGCGTACAGTCAATGGCGCCCTGCACCAAGGGGAATTCCCCGAGTCTGGAAATTCCCAATGCGCGCTGATGCTGGCTCTCCAGGGCCATGGGGAAGGAGATGAATTGGCTTCTCCTTCTGAACAGTGCTTCGGTCACCTGGCGGATGCAGCGATGCGCGCCGTACTGGGAGATGTTTGCCATGTCCCCAGCAGCGTATTAGAAGGAGCCGGTGGCATAGAAGTTCAATGCCACCGTCACCTTCACTTCCACCGACAGAGACGTCCTGCACCTGAGCTTTGGCCGCAGATCTCGGCGAAGCAGGTGGCAGATCTCTGCAATCACCTCCTTTCGGAATCGGAGCCTTTTAACACATCGCGCGGCACTCCTGTTTAGGTAGGAGCGCTGCTGGCGGTATAGCCTGACTGGGTAAGGCCTACGTGGCCGACGCCTGTAGCCCCCTCTGCCTCTAGCCAGGGCTGCCCCTCTCACAATGCGTCTGCGAGCCCTACGGACATGGAGCTGCAGCTCCGCGTTGGCACCCCATGCAACCCCCATCAAATCCTGGCAAACACTCTAATTTCCAAAAGGCCACTTGCAGCGCTCTGGCCTGAGTCCAAAAATACCTGGCTCTTGCTGCTTGAAACCAGTTAGCTATCCTCTTTGTTGTGTCTCCAGAAATGCGTTGCACAAGAGTGTTTTCTGAAAAAAGGCTGGCCTTTATACTGGAGAGTACGTCCCCTTTAATTTGCGCCCCCCGGGGCCCGCGCTGGTTGTGTTGCGTTCCTTTTTCCAAACGCTCTGGCCGCCAGCCGCACAATGGGGCGGTCCGACTGAAGTTTGGAATCGGGGCGCACAAAGGGCGTTGCACGAGGATGTGACGTCATTTTTTGCGCGCGCATCCGGGCGGGCGCTAAACTTTGCGCCGGCGCTAACGGGCAACTTAATTTGGGGCGGGGCGCAAACTGCGCTGCGCCCGGCCGCTACACGCATAGCGCCCGAAAAACACTTCTCTTAAGGTGCTAACTGCTGGCGCAAGCGACTGAAAATCTAGCCCCAGGTTTATAAGTACATAAAGTCCATCACATGCCTTCACTAAAGTAAAGCCCTGTGGAAGCATAAAGTAGGCACTCGCACATTAAAAATGTAGCTGTACTGAAGTTTTTGGACATGTGGGTAGTGTTCGTGCAAAGGTTTGGGGGCATTTTTCACCAAGTGCCATGAACAGGAGATCTGTGGAAAATTTATGTCAATATAGATGAAGGCATATTTATAGAGGTTACAGTCAAGATATAGTTATGACTGTTAACGTAGTGAGGTCATTTCTAGTTAAGAGAAGGTCTCCTGTATCAGAGCTTGATGAATGACTCTCGAAGCCAGTATCAGGTTCTCTTCCACAGCCTCGTAGTACTGCTCCTGGTTTTTTGCTGGTGGTCTTCTTGCTGCACCTGGGAGTCTTCCTCCTCCAAGGTTCCAAAAGGTGATGCCGTTTTGCATGGAGATGTTATTCAGCCTTCAGCAGACTACCAAGATCCTGGGAAATGAACATTGATATGCATAATTTAGTGCCGCTGGTTGCAAATTAGCTGAACATTTATGGAACCTTTTCCTCTTCATGTAAAGGGTGGCATTGTGTCATGGAGCACACTTGGGTGCAATCTGTAACCCCTGGGCCTTGGGGAATTCTGCCACGCTAAAACTTCACAACCCTCTCTTGCTGTTGGCTGTCCACAGGGAAGGAGATGAAATTACTTGCACGATAAAACCTTCTATGAACAGTTGTTGGCTTATGTTGCTGATGCTCCCCAGTGGTAACTTGGAATGAACCTGAAGCATAAACTGCATTTAAAGGCAGTTGTGGCCTTGACAACCACCAGCAGTGCCATGCCTGTGGAGAAATTTGGCTGCAGGTCAATTTGGAGCAGGCAACACAACTCTGTAATGGTGGTCTGGTCATGGTTAATTGAAGCATTGGCAGGCACTGCTTCTTCAACAGCTGGAGGTGTGTATACTTCTGCCTGTTGATTCAGTTGAGGGTACCAGTGTGTGAGTGCAGGGGCACCTCTGGTGCAGCCCAACCAGCCTTGCATCCCTCAATTGGTCCACTTCTTCTTCCAAAAGACACAAGTAATAGATAATTTCCAATGAAATACTCATTGTGCTAATGTGGTGGTGGTTGAAATATGGAAGACCCCCCATAATTTTTGCAAATCTCCCAAAAATCTAAGTGGCAATAGAAAAAAAAACAAGAGGAAAAAAGGTGCAGAAATAGTCTCTCAATGCTCTTACTAATCTTCTACTAGAACTCTTC
This sequence comes from Somniosus microcephalus, assembly GCF_052327205.1. Taxonomy (NCBI): domain Eukaryota; kingdom Metazoa; phylum Chordata; class Chondrichthyes; order Squaliformes; family Somniosidae; genus Somniosus; species Somniosus microcephalus. The sequence continues at coordinate 258,349,318 of NC_140992.1, read as the reverse complement.
AACGCTGCCTTGGAAAGCAGCACAGTATCCACTGGACAGCCATTTTATATGGGCTTGTAGACAAAACAATATTATGCTGAAATGAGTAAGAGGCCACTGCCAGTATGATGCTGGTTTCATTTTGACCTTATTTGCATGGAACCAACCATGAACTGGCAGGAGTTTCTGGTGCCCCTCATACCTAGTATCCAGAAATTGGGCATGATGCTAAATGAGCAGATAGCTGGGGGGAAAAGTTCGGTATCGACCATTTTGGGGCGCTAACATCGGCCGGCCGCAAACTTCATTCGTCTCCAGCTCCCCTGGAGGTGATTGGAGCACTAAATCAAGTGCTACACACTGCTCTTAGGGCGCTAACGTCGGGGAACGAGGCGCTACCTCAGAGTGCTACTCAAGCTCAGGCACTGTTAATTACCTTGTACTCAGACAGACTGGCGCCTTCCCGTTCTTAAAGGGGAGGGTCCATCATGCTACACAGCCACACCCTGATCATTGCTGCTTATGACCTGGGCCTGCAAGGAGGTGCAATTCTTCAACCAGGAATATCATGTCTGCTCAGAGGCCCAGGGAGAGAGCTCGCCGGTTCAGCGACCAGGCATTGGAGGCTCTGGTTGTGGCTGTGGAATGCCAACGGGCAGTTCTGTTCCCAGAAACTGGCAGGAGGCCATTGCCCCGGGAGTTCACAAGGATGTGGCCCATTACGTCTCGTCCAGAAGCGTGGTCCAAAGGACTCCCACCCAGTGCTGCAAGAAGTTCAATGACCTCACTCGGGTGGTCAGGGTGAGTAGGTGCTTGAAATACCTCTACATCCCACCATCTCAACCTCACTCTGTGCACAGACGATGTAAACTGCCAAATCCCCAACACTCACCCAACAATTACATCTATCTACTAAAAGTCACATCCTCATCTCACACCTTGCAGACATTAATGGCTATTCAACTATGGTAGGCACATCTGCCAAACACATGGCTGCACACTCACTCACACGCTGTCCTTTTTCTTGCAGGCCAAGCTTGCTCATAACAGGAGGGAGCAGCTACACAAGGGAGGAGGTCACTCGGAGCTGCACCCCCTCACACAGCTGGAGGAGCAAGTGCACAGAATCATCGCGAGCCATGTCATGGGCGTTGTGGCAGTCGGAGAGATCGACCCCCTTGGGGACAGCAACAGTATGTTCATTACCTCTCCCTCCCCTCTCATACCATTTCCTCTTCACAACACGAGCCCTTCCCACTTTCCATCTAAGTATACTGTCTCCATTCCTTGTTCCTGTCCTGTCCCCTTCCCCTCACGTTAAACACACTTTTTTGTGCCTTCCTGATTTCAGATAATGAGCCACCATCTGAACAGCCTGTCCCTCAGCCTCCCAGTGGCAGCGACGCGGGAGAGGAGGAGGAACACCAAGCTGGAGCCTCACTATCTGCGTCTCCTGAGGGCGACACATCGGATACTGGGGCCACGCGGTCGCTGGAGGGGAGCAGAGGAATTGGCTCTGATGTGGGTGAAGCTCCGGGACCCAGCGGGCTGCAGCAATGCCATGGGGAAAGGGAAGCTCGGGGGACATCTCCCCGGAGGCGCTAATGGGAGACGCTAACCAATCGAATTCCCCCCCCCACCCCCCCCCCCCGGTGTCATAATCTCTGCTCGAATTTCATTGGGATTATAACAATTATTTAGGTCAAATTTTCATGAGTGCCTTCGCCAGCATGGCAATCTGGCTTTATTTTTAAAGTGGGCCTGCATCTTAGCAGTGCCTACTGGTTGCCGAGACCTTGTGGAATGGCCAGTGCTCCTAAAATGACACTATGGCCTAGAAATTGGGTTGGGGCACCAAAGTGGCGCAAAAGTCGCCTGAGCGCAGGATTTAGTGCAGCGATCAGAGTAATTCCGATCGCCAGAAATTCAGTTTCAGTGCCGCTCGAGGGACACGGGGCGAGGCTCAAGGCACTTCACGTCCCTCTTAGGGCGCTGAAACTGATTATCGCAGCGCAACGTGCCGCAGCGCCACACGCTGCGGCATGGCACGCTGCAGTACTGCAGGCCTTCCTCCCACTGTTAAGGGGGAGGTGCCTGCAACAGCGCGATCCCCGATCGCGAGTGCCGGCAAATGAGCCCGGCACCAAGGAGAAGTGCCGGGCTCTCGGGAAACAGCCGGCAATGCCGCGGGGGGGGGGGGGGGTTAGGAGGCCGGGGACGGAGGTGCTGGCAGGCGGCCGCTCCGCACCTCCACCTTAACTTGCGCCGCTGCCGGCACAGTAAGGCCCTGTGAACCGGGCGCGGGTAGCGAGCGGCGCAACTGCGGCGTCCGCTACCAAATATCGCGAACGGGGCACGAATGGGGCGCTGCGCACACCGATGACATCATCAGTGACGGCGCAGCGCAAAAGCCTAACACCACCATTAGCGCCCCTACTGAATATCGCGGGAGACGCAGCCAGTGGCGCTACAGCCACTGACTGCCTCTTTAGGCGCTAACAGGTGGCGCTACTCACCCAATTTCTCCCCCTATAACTTTCAAAAAGGAATTAGATATATGCTTGAAATGGAAAGCAAATGCAGGGCTATGGCAAAGAGCAGGAGAGTGGGACTAATTGGACATCTCTTTCAAACAGCCGGCACAGGCATGACGAGCCGAATGGCCTCCTTCTGTGCTGTAAAATTCTATTTCTAGTTGGAAGTCATTCTTCATCTTTGAAGATCAGGATATTCAATCGATGTACCAATTTCAACTTCCATGATGCTTCGCTGAGAATTAATAACCTTAATAAACCTTCAAATTCATATTCTCATCTATTTGGGCCATATCCCGGTGGCAACAGATTCAAAGACTACTGTCCTGTTTAAACGTTGGCAATTCTGCTTTTCACGGGTTGCTTTTTTCACAACTCATTCCAATTACATCACTGACTCTTCTAGTTCTCTTGAACTTCAGATTTTTCTTTGGCTTAAACGACATGAATTTTAAAAATCATAGAACAACGGATAATTGATCGAATCCAAGAGCCTTTCATTTACTCCAGGCACATTTTTTCATCAGCTCAGTCTAACCTCCCCCAAGATTTTATTACTTGGATCTCCAGTCATCTCTGCCACAATTCACAAAATTTGGCATAAATCAAAATGATCACCCTTAATGTTTATTCAGTGACCCTTTTTCTTCTTGAACGCCAATTATGTGGTTAGAGATTGCGATTTCTAATATATCAATATTACAGCTGAATCATCTGGTTTTAATCTCCCAACAATACTAAAGCTTTACTAGAAAGCTATAGGGGGAGAAATTCATTATCACCCCGTTTGGAGGCAGTAACTTTTGAAAGCTGGGAAACTTAGTGCCAGGCGCTAATGAGTCCTAGCTTTCATGAAATTGGGTTTAGCGCACCAGGAAGAAAGTGGAGCGAAGCGCTCCGCTTCCTTCCTGGACCGCAAAAGGACGCAGGCGAGGCAGTAGTCCCGTGCAGCGCTGTCGTGTTCCGAGGCTCCTTCCCTCCCTTAAAGGGAAGGACCATCGCTGAAGGCTCTGCATTGGGACCAGTTAGCTGGTCCCCGACGGCGGCTGGGATCCAGCTCGATCAGCCCCATGCACTCCAGCAGAGTGCCGGGCTGATCGATTGCGGCTCAGGACAAGTAAAAAAAAAATTGAGCAAAACCATTTCAGAAATGTATGTACTTACCTTGCCAACATCCCCTTTAACTTTCACCCCCAAAGTGCCCGGCCTCCTGATCAACGCCTCCTGCAGCTGTCGGTGTTTTCGCCCGGCGATGCTGCAGGGGGCGGAACCGAAGTTGGGGTCCGGGGCGCTACTGGGGCGATGCGCATGGCAATGACGTCACGATCTCCAGGCGAAGGAGATCGTGGCGCCAAGTCTTACCGCCGCCGCAAACCTCTCACCGAATTTCGCAGGACTTGTTCATCTCGCCGCGCCTGGGCGGTAAGTCGTGAATGCCTCCCGTTATCGCCCCCACTCCCTGGAGGCGATAACGGGAGGCGCAAAGGAGGCCAATTTCCAGCCTCAAATCTCTTATGACGCTACATTGTTTGAAACCAGGAACTAGCTGTAATGACAAACGAGAAGCTTGACAGAAAAGTACAGTGGATGTCACAAATCTAAACCTCTTATCTGATTGCTACATGAAAAGGTAACATATGATCAGTACACAAGGAGTACATATCAAGGGATTAGTGAGAGGCAAGTGTGATGCCAATTCATAACAAAGGGTGTAAGGATAATCTCAGGAAGTATAAACTTATGAGTTTGATATTGGTGGTGGGGAAAATAATAGATTATCTTGAAAGAGAGCAATAGTGAACACTCAAGAGAAGCATAAGATGATAAAAATTCATCAGGACGGCTTTATAGTGTCAATTCTTGCTTGAAAAGTCTATCAGAATTCTTTGGTGACATTGACAAAGGGAACTCAATGCCTAGACTTTAGCAAAAACGATGATAAAGTAACACAAGAAATCACTTCACAAAATAAAAAGCTATAGAATAGGAGGGAAGCTTTTGAAGGGGATAACTAATTGATGGAGTCAGACGGAGCAAAGAATAGTTGTTAAGGGAGCAGTATCTGCAAGGAAAGAAGTGGCTAACAGGGGGGATTGGTTCTGAGGCCATTGTTGTTTTCAACGTGTATCACTAAATTTTGAGGGTGGGGTGGTAATAAAGATCTCCAAGTTTGTTGATAGCAAAGTAGCAGGGGTCATAAACAGCGGAGAACAAGCTGACTGGTTACAGAGGAACCTGGACAGGTTGAGGAAATTAGGCCAGAAAGTGGGAGATGTCACTTAATGTATAGAAAGGCAAAGTTATCAAGCTGGTGAAGGGAAACAAAATAAATGGAAAAATGATACAGTAGAGGGATCGGGGGTGGGGTGGGGGTGGGGTTTGATGGAAAACATCCTTAAACTGCCAGCTTAATATGACAAATCGGATCTTAAGATGAAAAGGCGAAGGGATAGTGCACAAATCCCAGGAACTGATAACTTGTACAAAGCACTGGTCCTCCCTCACCTTGGCTATTGTGTCCAGTACTGGGAATTGCAGTAGGCAGGTGTATGCAATGTACACTATTATATAAGTTTTCTTATGGGGTGGGTATGGTTACCAGCATGATTGGTGGATCAGGAATGTGCGTTATGACATCTCCTCTGTGTTGATCAAGGACGGCAATCTTCACTGACACACAAAGATATCACGATGCACAGTCACACTTCTATCAGCCTGTTTGCCTCCTGAATTTCAGATTCAATTGTGCCAAATATGTGCCATGGAGGAAAATTGGGCATGTGCTCTGACCCGCCCAAATCTCCGATTACCGCTGTGCCCAGGCGATCCAGTGTGCCTTTTTATGTCTAGTAGGCAGAAGTGGCCTCAGTTTGACGTCTCATCTGAAAAAGATGTCATCTCCAACAATGCAACTATGAAGGAGTTTTAGTACTGCACTGAAGCGTCATCCCGGATTATGCATCAGGTCCTGGAGTGAGGTTTGAACTCGTGATCTTCTGACTCAGGCAAGAGTGTTATTAATTGAGCCAAGTTGGCACTTGTCATTCTATTCTCTTGCTACTGAAGTGATTAAATTGGTATCACAGACATTTCACCTGGGTTGATTTTTTTCCCCTTTCTCCTCACCCCATTTGGTATATCCTCACACAGCTCATTCTGAGATCAGGAATTCTTTCCTGAAAACTATAGAGTTCAAACCTCAGTACCTCTGCTCCACAGCACAGTATTAATATGCTGACCAACTGGATCACTGAGCAGCATCTCATTTATGAATGAACTTAATACATATACATTAATGTCATTATTGGACTTTTAAAGAAAGAAAGAAAAACTTGCATTTCTTTGCTTTCATGGCCACAGGACCTCCCAAGGCGCTTTTCAGCCAATGAAGTACTTTTGAAGTGTAGTCACTTTTGATGACCATAAAATAGCTAAAGGAAACCATACTGATTATTGATGTAAAAAGACTACTGAACGCTTAGTTTGAGTATAAAACAAGCCTTTAATCAACTGTTTCAACACCATGAGATTTCTAGTTACATCACTAGTTCCTGGTTACAGAAACATCCTGAGCAAGCTGGGCCCACGCCCGAGTATTTATACTCCTTGGACGGCGCCACCAGCTGGCTGCCCAGTGTTACTTCATGAGTTATTTCTTCACGACTGATGAGATTCATGACAATTATAATCTCAGGTGCCAAGCAGAACATTACCCATATGGTCAGAATGGAGATAAGCAGCCCCAAATTTCCTTGTGAGTTCCGCCCAACTCCCGTGGGTGTCTGATAAATTGTCCTGGAAACAGACAGGATCCTGGATACACTGGGGCTTCTCAGTTGGCATTGTAAGAGGCAGAAGCTTCACTTTACAAGGCCAACCTGTACCTATTTTGTGCTCCTCAGAATGTGCTGATCTCAACTGGGGTAGTAATAGGAGCGTTACTATTGTCCTCAGCATCCCTTGGCTAGGGAGTGGATAAATTAGTCAGGATTTCTGCTCCGGATCTTAATCCAACTGTCCCCCTGCTGCAACTTGTGTGTTTGTGTGTGTAGGGATGAGTTCAGGATTGGTTTCACTGTGATGCCCTCCCTTTCACTGCCAACCCCTTTCAGAAGAATGATCACTTGGCTGAGATCAGTGATGGGCTGTCAGTACCTGTGAAACTAGCAACAACAAATTTGCATTGATATAGCACCTTTAACGTAAGAAAAACTGCCCAAGACGCTTCACAGGAGCGTAATCGGACAAAAAAAATGGACACTGAGTGAAAGAAGGAGACATTAGGACAGGTAACCAAAAGCTTGGTCAAGGCGGTAGGTCTTACAGGAGGAGAGAGAGGTGGAGAAGCGGAGGGGTATAGGAAGCTAATCCCAGAGTTTAGGGCCGAGACAGCAGAAGGTACAGCTGCTAGTGGTGGGTTGAAGCCAGAATTGGAGAAACACAGAGTGCTTAGAGGGTGTTAGCGCTGGAGGAGGCCACAGAGGTAGGATGGGGTGAGGACATGGAGGGGTTTGAACACGATGATGAGAATTTTAAAACCGAGGCTTTTGGGGACCATGAGTCAATGTATGTCAGCGAGCACAGGGGTGATGGGTGAACGGGACTTGGTGTGAGTTAGGACACGGGGCAGCAGAGCTTTGGAGGAGCTCAAGTTTATGGAGGGTGGAAGAGGGGAGGAGTGAGAAAAGATCAGAAATTGGAGAAGAAAAGAAACATATCCAAATCTCTACTCCCTCAATATCTTTTTCAATATCTGCTTTTCATGAAACACTATTTTCATGTTTTGTTTATTTTGTTGTTGTTGTTTTATAGTGGCTGACAGAGGGAGCCAAAAAACTGGGTACTCGCAATGAGCTAATAGCATTGCAGATATGATTCCTTCTGCCTACACCACAACCCTTTTAGAACTGCTCACCTGATGACTCATGTCACATGCTGCTCCCAGTACACTGAATGCAAAAGATAACTTTCCTGTTTTCAATCAATGCTGGATTCACATACAGTAGCATGTGCAAAATCATCGGAACAGACTGCATCTTCTACCCACTGTGTTGTGTGGTGCTAGCTATGTACGCATCAGAAAATCTAATTGACATTCCACCCACCAAGGAAGAAAAAGAATTGGTTATAGTCATTCTGCTTTTCACTTCCTCATCTCCTCAGCTAAAAGTCTTACACTGATGGCCATTTTCATTTAAATTTCTAACAAGAGCCCAGTGTTATTTCATTACAATGTAATATTGTTTTAAATTTGCGCCAGGACAATTATGAAGATTTATTTCTCGTCAATTGAGTTACTTTACCAGCACTGTGCCTCCTTTCTTGTAAAACGACACAAATACTTGGCAATACTGCATTAATAACTGAGTTGCAATCGCTTTTATGAAAATAAACATGTCTGGACTTATCTCTGTACGAAGGGCAGACACTTTCACTGCGCTCTGCAAGTGAGAAGACATGTGATTCTTCTCCTCATTATCAATATAGCGCCACTTCCGAACAGATTAAAAGCAATTACTGAAACTTGAATGTAACTGAGAATATTCAATCCATTAACTCGCACTCTGACGCTAAAATGACCTCTGTCACTGCTGCAATAAAATATGATCATTTTTCTGTGAGAAGAAAGCTGTCTCTATTTTGTTTAATGCAACACTTCCCAGAAGCTTATGGATCATAAACTCCCCTACATGTCGGTCCCATAATGACTGGTTAAAATATAGCTGATGCACCATGGTGTGTAGTTAGACATATTATAGCAATGGCATGAAAACCCAAGAATGCTAAAATAAAAACAGAAGATGCTCAAAATGCACAGACTTCTGTCTGAAAACCTTAACCCATTTTTAAGTAAAGAGAAAAAACTCCAAATGCTGGAAATTTGAAATAACTACATAGGACTACATGGGATATACGGCACAGAAACAGGCCATTCGGCCCAACCAGTCCATGCCGGAGTTTATGCTCCACTCGAGCCTCCTCCTGTCTTTCCTCATCTAAATCTATCAGCATAACCCTCTATTCCCTTCTCCCTCATATGCTTATCTAACCGCCTCTTAAATGCATCTATACTATTCGCTTCAACCACTCCCTGTGGTAGCGAGTTCCACATTCTCACCACCCTCTGGGTAAAGAAGTTTCTTCTGAATTCCCTATTGGATTTCTTGGTGGCTATCTTATATTGATGGCCTCCAGTTTTGCTCTTCCCCACAAGTGGAAACACTCTCTCTGTGTGTCTACTCTATCAAAACCTTTCATAATTTTAAAGACCTCTATTAGTCCACCCCTCGGCCTTCTCTTTTCAATAGCAAAGAGACCCAGCCTGTTCATCCTTACAGAAAATGTTGGAAATACATCGCAGGTCAGTCAGCATGTGCAAAGAGGAAAAACGGGTTATTGATGTACCAGGTGCGTAACCTGTTATTAGAACTGAAGAATGGAAAATACACTGGCATTTTAGAATCAAAATTGAGAGGAAGAGGGGAAATGTAGATAGGCAACAGGTACACTAATCACAGGGATGGAATAAATGGGTTGAATGACCTGCAAACTGCTCAGTAGAAAACAATAGAAAATTGATTCTTTTCTCTTTCTGATGGTGACTGGCTTCCTTTGCAGGTATAGCACTCTCTGCCTTAATTTGATACTTGAACCAAATGGTTAGAATTGTTTTCTGGAGGCTCTTTATATAGCTTTATATATATTGGAACTATACATACAGGATGTACATAAATATGTAAATCTATATGGAATGTTACAGCGCAGAAACAGGCCTCTGTTGCATCAAATCTACACCAATATTTTTCTCCACAAGCCACCTAGTCTAATCCTACTGTCTGGCTCCATCCCATACACTTGAATATTCCTTATTAGTTGCCCTACACCTACTTATCAACAAAGGAATATGATTCCTCGAGGTTTAATACCAATGCAAATTGCTCAGTACAACCGTACTAACAATAATTATGCAGACCGATTTGTACCTCAGATGAGGCTGGTGGAGCTGGTCAGGTCCCAGAGGTATCATTGATTTATCTAAACATTAGTTATATTGACAAGAAAAGACCACAGGGCTTATTTTAAATCAGCCTGCCCTACGTAAATGGGGCGGTAGCAGAGTAAAATTAGCTGCTGTGAAGTTAGCACCATATTCCCGCTCCGCCACCATAGTAACAGACAGGCCTCTGCCTGAATGAGGCGGGATCCTCGTTACTGTATGTAAATCAGGGTCCTAATTGACTGGCACCCCATCCACCACCTTAGAAACATTTGTCATGAATCTTACCATTCACGTAGAAATGACTCATGAGATAACACTGGGCGGCCAGCTGGTGGCGCCGTCCAAGGAAAGTATAAATACTCGGGCATGGGCCCAGCTTGCTCAGGACGTTTTTGTAACCAGGAACTAGTGGTGTAACTAGAACTCATGGTTGTGAAACAGTTGATTAAAGCCTTGTTTTATACTCAAATCAAGTACTTAGTAGTTTTCTTACGTCAACATTCAATCCCTCCACCACTGGCGTACTGTGGCTGCAGTGTGTACCATCTACAAGATGCACTGCAACAACTCGCCAAGGCTTCTTCAACAGCACCTCCCAAACCCGCGACCTCTTCCGCCTAGAAGGACAAGGGCAGCAGGCGCATGGGGACACCTCCACCTCCAAGTTCCCCTCCAAGTCACACACCATCCTGACTTAGAAATATATCGGCTGATCCTTCATCGTCGCTGGGTCAAAATCCTGGAACTCCCTGCCTAACAGCACTGTGGGAGTACCTTCACCACACGGACTGCAGTGGTTCAAGAAGGCGGCTCACCACCACCTTATCGAGGGCAATTAGGGATGGGCAATAAATGCTGACCTTGCCAGCGACGCCCACATCCCATGAATGAATTAAAAAAATGCAATTTCGAGGGACAACCAGTTGAGACGAGCAGTGAAGAGGGAGAGGCCCCAAAAAGGTAAGTGAAAAATAATTTCTGTGCGACCAAGAGAAAGCAGGAGTGCTCCTCTAGGGTCCACAAGAATAATGTCGGCTTCTGACATCCGAACTCCTCCGCCCTCTGCGATCGGACCCCTTCCCCCGGGCCTACCTTCCTAACAACCGGGTTGGCCTCCAGCCCGCCTGATATGGCGTTGACCTGGAGCGGACGAGCTGCAACGGGACACCCGCCCGGGTTGTGTACTTTGCCGGCGTCATGGTAATAAGGCCCGGCCCTCAAAGTGAACCTGGCCTCCCACCTGCAGCAAGGGGCGAAATGCAGAGGCTGCCTGCCCGAGAGTTAAACCCTTTGCTCATAAATTTTACCTCAGTTATATTTTTGCTGTTTTCCTATTACTGTAATGCAAAAGGTAGAAAGAAGCGCATTTATCTTTTCATTATATTTTTTCTCGTGAGAAGTTTAAGCATTAGGAAAAGATGAAGACGTCCGAATTGTATGTGATTTGTAAATTTTAAACATTGCAAATACTTACTGTAATACATGAGTGCAAACATTCTTTGGGAATATTTTTGTGTTAAATATCAGGAGTAAATTCCAATTCAGTAAAGAAATGGAGAAAATGAATAAAGGTGAATGAGTTACACTTATGATAATTGATGTAGATAATAATTAAGGGCTGAATGTGATAAGGTCTCAGGGACATTTTTCAAAAGACTATGCTTTAATTAACATGTTCAAATCAGCAAGGAAAGGGTTACAAGTGGAGCAGACAGTACCTGACTGTGGGTGACACTCTGGAATTTTATTGTGTGAAATGCTTTCAGAAATGCCATCTGCCAGGTCAAAAGAAGATCACAGGGTGAAAGCCTGGCCCAGTCCCAGGGAAATCTGAGCCTGAGGAGTTTCAAGTCACTTGGCTGAGTGCCCACAGCTTGGCTTATCACACTGCCAAACAAGTCAATCAGTGCAGGGAGTTTCCACTTCCAAGAAAGGCAGGCAGGAAGGTAGGCCTTTCACTTCTTTCCTCAACTCATTATAGCTTCTATCACACAGGATACTGAGATCAAGAATGTTTTTTCCAGAGAAAAATAAATCATGAGCTTTGCAGAAATGATGGCAAAGCCTACAGTCTCACGAGCAAAGCAATAAACGACGTGCAATTAGTGTCTTCCACAGTGTTGTTCCTGTTTCAGAACATCGTTGCACACCTGCCTATTAAATTGTCATCGCTAAATGCAATTAAAAGGTTTCTGTGGTACTCTTGAAAAACGAGAGAGAGTTCTGAACCTTTCAATTGTACGGACAGGTGATAGTTATGATTCCCGCCAAGTGAATCCACTCCAGAACTGTTTGCTCTCTTTTACACTTTTGAAGTTTATTTAATCCCTTTACAAACTTGCCTATAACAATAAGCAAAGAAACACAGCAAATGTGAGGACGGAATATAATAATATATATAGAATAATAAAGCGTACCACTGACATGACCAGAAGTGTGCCCCAGTTGTAGAAATGAGGAGATAATGAGCTCTGGCTAATGGCTGCCCCGATGGACTATAGTCAGGTCCATCTGTATGGCTGCTCTCTTTTCTCGGTCACGATCTCTCCTGTGAATCAATGTCTGTTATGCTACGACTGGAGATCCAAGGTGTCACCTGTCTGCAGGTGCAGCTCTAACTCAGGCCCCCCTGCCACTGCCCTGCTGCCTGCTGCTATGAATTTCACCACCACTACAGTAGAGGGTTGCCAACTCTGGTTGGACATGATCCTGGAGGTTGCATCACATGACCTCCCGTCAGTGGTTGCCAGACACATCCACCCTTGTAGTGCACCGTCTCCCCATGCCAATTGAGGACTCTTGACTGTCACTCAAAAGTCTTTTTACATAAGAACATAAGTAAGAACACAAGAAGTAGGAGCAGGAGTAGGCCATTCGGCCCCTCGAGACTGCTCCGCCATTCAATAAGATCACGGCTGATCTGATCTTGGCCTCAACTCCACTTTCCTGCCTGTTTCCCTTAACCCTTGACTCCCCTGTCTATCTCCGCCTTGAATATATTCACTGACTCAACCTTCACAGCTCTCTGGGGTAGAGAATTCCAAAGATTCACGACCCTCTGAGGGAATAAATTCCTCCTCATCTCCGTTTTAAATGGGCGACCCCTTATCCTGAAACTATGCCCCCTAGTTCTAGATTCCCCCACGAGGGGAAACATCCTCTCAGCATCTACCCTGTCAAACCCCCTCAGAATCGGCAATATTTTTATAACTGATTAAACAAAAGTGTTCAAATAAAATAAAATACAATTTGTTTGAACGCTCCTATGATTTTTCTCCCTGAGCTGCTCGTAGCAGCATCCTGGATATTAGTCTTCAATTCCTGGAGACTCAGGACAATCCGGGAGGGTTGGCAACCCTACTGCAGTAACATTTGCATAGAACTGAACCTTTCTTCTTTATTTTAAATATGATAGGAATGAGTGAGAACCAGCAATATAACTCCCAGACATTTATTTTTCACTATCTGTACTCGGGTAGTGTTCCCAAGATAATTTTCCTTTAATAAAGAAGCACTTTTGCAGGCACAGTGATAAACAGATTAATGGACTGGGTCTAGATTTAATACAAGTGTTTTCAGGTCTTGCTAAAATAATAGTCTAATGTATTATGCACTAAGCTATTGGGTTTAATAACCATGCCAGTGGATAATTTGATCCCTTGGTTTCCCCCCTTGTTTTTTAAAAGAGGTGCAATAGCTTTCTGCCTTAACAATGTTTCACTGTATAAAATGTTCCTGCACTGAGTCCCAAGGGTATGAATGTAGAATAAAGTTCATGGCATGCTGTTCAGGAAACTGGCCGACTCCAAATCTCCAGTTGAGAGTAAATCTGACTAAAGGTTGGCCAATACCAGCAAACTGAAGTGACAGACTCAGTGTCCTGGCAGACAGGAGAAGACATCTCCTACCTCCATGATGAGGCAGAAGCACTGGAGGAAAAAGGCCAGACCTCGGAGAATGGGCTCAATCAGTAAAACAAACCTAGTTGGAAATACAAATCATATTACAGTTACAAGCAGCTATAGCATGTCTTCTATAGAATCACAGGCAACCTTTTTAAAATTGAGAAACTTAGATCCACAGTGCAGGACACCACAAAGGCTCATACAGTAAGAGAGAAGGCGCCAGGAAGTAATAGTTGGGTGATCATCCCATACTATTTTCAGTGCATACCCTGGTGGTACAAGGGTTCATATCCCTGAAAGTATGTACATAAGGTCGATTTTCAGCTCATAGAAGTGTGGACTTTTCTATGGAAGATGATGTTTATGGAAAGCACAAATGAAGAGTATTAAAAAATAGCTCAAATTATAATAACTACCAGTAGACCTGCTTTGCTTTAATCATTCAAAAATGTCCTCCTCACCTCAGTACTGGACAGGGTTTACTGATACAGTATTTGGGAACGCTTTTTACTGAGCATATTTGAAGGGTTGGGTTTATGCTGGCAAGATTCAGCCATGTCGATATAACTTCGAAGTCAACTAAATATGGAATCGCCCCATTGTACCCACGAAACCTATTCAATTCACTTGCTCCATTCACCATGGTTCTGCCATATACAGGAAACTTTCTGATATCCGGCACTGACGGGACCGAGCTGGTGCCGTAACATCAAAAGTGCCGGACATACCAGAGTTAATGTTTAAACATAGGAACTGAGAAGCTCCGTGTGAATCAACAAACCCTGTTGCTTAACAACAGCTTCAAAACAGTCGGCTGAAGCTGTTGCTATAGCTACAGACCTTGCAGTGCTTGACTGGGGAAAAAAAAGCAACGAGAACTAAAAAAAATATAGAAAACGGCTCCTGATTTTTGCCGTTAGATCAAGTATTCCAGACATATAACCTCCGGATAAACCAAAGTTTCCTGTACTACGCCTTTAATTCAGAGGTAGTGTGGCGCATGCATGGATGGATTAAAGGAGCTGCCCCATGTTATACTGGGATGTCCTCTGTATCTCTGTAACGCAGTTCCACATGGAACTATTGGGGGGGGGTGGGGGTGCCCATGTGTGCTCGCAGACATAAACTTTGAATTGCAGCACCAAATAACCTGGGCATGGAATGTATGGACAGTGAGGGAATGGAGCAAGTGAATTGAATAGGTTTCGTGGGTACAATGGGGGCGATTCCATATTTAGTTGACTCCGAAGTTATATCGGACTGGCCTGAATCTTGCTAGCATAAACCCAACCCTTGAAATCAGCCTGTTTTACATCATAACTGATTCAGATAGATTATACAGTGTATTGATGGCCATACTGTGGCTGATATTGGTGCTCATTAGACCAGTGAGTGCCAGTATAACAGCAGCATTAAAATCACTGCCAAACTGCCACATCCCCTTTAAATATTGCTTCCTTTCCTCTTTATTCAATAGCTGTGCGCCCTTATTAGATTTTTAACCAGTGGCAGTCAACAATCACACTCAATTAAATACTAATTACAAAATGTGACACATCATAAAAAAAATGATGTACATGGCATTAATTAGCATTGGCTGCTGTAACTAAAGTTCATCTAAGATCCGATAAAATCAACAGCTGCAGAATGCAAGCAAACATAACTTGCTGAAGAATTTAAAACGGATTCCCTCAGATTATACGAGTTATTAAGAAAGGCGTTATCCCAGCAAGTCCACTTGGAGTTTGTGACTTCTTCAGAAGGTCAAAGGGTCACATTGTGCACATGTTCGCCATCACCACAAGTGCCACTGCCCTCCACCTCTGTGAGCAAAGGAAAGGCCACTGACAGTGATAAGAATTCAAGAGCTGTAACCTAAGTGTCAGCTCAGCTCCTAATGCCTCAGCTGAACTTCAAAGTGGAGGGTCTGTGCTGATTTGAAAAAGGATCTGCAGGGCATGTCAGGTGGCTGGTGTCCATGGTGGGGAAGGAGTCACATGTGACATGAATCAGTCATTCATGAAAGATAGACTTATGAAATAATACTGAGCGGCCTATGGGTGGCGCTGTCCAGGGAGAGTATAAATACTCGGGCACGGGCCCAGCTTGCGCAGGACATTCTTAACAGGAACTAGTAAGGACACAACTAGACCTCCATGTTGTAAAACATTTGATTAAAAATTTGTTTAACACTTGGACCAAGTGCCTGGTAGTTTTCTTACGTCAACGTGCATAATGTTCCTCCTTGAATCATTCTTATGAGGACATCTCACTCAAAAAGCATGGAAGCAAGGATTAAGGTACTGTTGTGCTGTAGTAGGCTGGGCCCATTTAGTAGCTACATCACTCCAGCCCTGGATCCGAGTACGTCCCAATCTTCACCATCATTTCCCAGGGCCGTTCAAACGGCCCAACACTGTGCTGCATAAGGCCCACCAGCGGTAAGTGTTGAATTACTATGTTGGACGCGGAGAAGCAGGAGTGCTCCTCTGAGGCCCACAACAATAATCTGGACCGCTGCTGCCCTGGGACCCCCAATCTCCGCAATTGCAACCCCCCCCACTTCCTCCTGCAATTTACCTCGCCGGCGGCCGTCCTGGCCCGATCCTCAGTCCTCAATCTGTTAAGGTCTATTATGACGGCGGTCTGGCGCCCGGCAGCGTGCCTGTCAAATTCGTTGCCGGCGCGGGCGGCTAACCAGCCTGCTCCGCCGATCGCTCAGCCAAAAGTCAAAATCAACCCAACCCCCCCATTGCGTTCTGTGCTTCCAGCAGATAGAAAAGAATGAGATGTCTTGACTCCTAATGCACAATGCATTTACAATTTCACTGGAAATACATAACAGGGGAAATCTTCACAAGCACATTTATGCTGCTGCAACATGCAGTGACCAGAAGAATGCTCACTTTGTGGTGAATCAAGGCTTATTTGGTTAACAAATCAGAATCACAATTAGCACTGTCTGAAATCCAAACACTAAGGGGGGTTTACAGTAAATGCTGGAAACACTCAGCAGACCAGGCAGCATCCGTGGAGAGAGAAACACAGTTAACGTTTCAGGTCTGTGACCCTTCGTTATTTCAGATTTCCAGTATCCACAGTATTTTGCTATTGTACTAAGGGGGTTAAATTGGTTAAACCCTGAAAACAGGCGTGGGGAGCGCAGTGTGCAATTACCCGCACCTATTCACGGCGTTGCAGACAGCACGTTAAATTGGTGCTGGCTGCTGTTTTAAATGATTTCTGCATGGAGCCAGTGCTACCCACGCTGTTCATTGGCTGCACACAACAGCAGGGGGTGGGGTATCGCGAGTGGCTAGCGCTGCTTAATGGCAGCCTGCACCTCTTAAAGGGGAGGTGCATTGTGGCTGCAAGAACTGGTGGGAATTCTTTGAAAAGTGAATGTGGCCTGTGATACTTTGAGGAATGGCTGAGCACGCGAGAGGGGGGTTGGGGGGGGGGGGTGGTGGGGGGACTGCAGGGTGGGGGAGTCTGAGGCAAGGGAGGCCGCGACTTTACTTGTGGCACCCAGAAGATCACTTCTGCTGTTCCAGGTCCCACAAAGGAAAGTTTTACACTTACCAGAATGGCCCCTTCTGTCTTTAGGCCAGGTGCAGAGCAGCTTCTGCCCCATGGGAAAGCCACAGCTGCGTCCATGTTCAGGCCCCGGTTCAAATTACATCGGGGTGCTATTGATGTAGTAGGACGCCAATGCTTTAGGCAGGTGCCTCAGCTGCCTGCAAAACCGTGCAGGTTATTATCGGAAATGGTTGGATCTGTGTGGGTAAGTAACCTGCTCATTTTTAACTGGCCAGCTTCGGGGGGGTGGGGGGGGTGGGGTGGTGATGGGGTGAAAATCAACCCCTCCAATTCTAATGGGGGGATTGTCCTATGAGGAGCGATGAGCAGACTAGGCCTATATTCTCTACAGCTTAGAAGAATGAGAGGTGATCTCATTGAAACATACAAAATTCTTACAGGGCTTGACAGGGTAGATGCAGGGAGGATGTTTCCCCTGGCTGGGATGTCTAGAGCCAGGGGTCACAGTCTCAGAATAAGGGGTCGGCCATTTAGGACTGAGATGAGGAGAAATTTCTTCACTCAGAGGGTGGTGAATCTTTGGAATTCTCTACCCCAGAGGGCTGTGGAGGCTCAGTCATTGAGTATATTCAAGGCAGAGATCGATAGATTTTTGAATATTAAGGGAATCAAAGGATATGGGGATAGTGCAGGAAAGTGGAGATGAGGTAGAAGATCAGCCATGATCTCATTAAAAGGCGGAGCAGGCTCAAGGGGCCAAATGGCCACTCCTGCTCCTATTTCTTATGTTCTTATGTTCTAAACAGCAGCTATTTTGATCACTTATGTTTTAAAAGCAGATCAATGTTCCCAAATTCCACTGAACAATTGATTGCATCTTTTCATAAGAACATACATAAGAACATAAGACATAGGAGCAGGAGCAGGTCATTTGACCCCTCGAGCCTGCTCCGCCATTTAATGAGATCATGGCTGATCTGATCATGGCCTCAGCTCCACTTCCCTGCCCGCTCCCCATAACCCTTGACTCCCTTACCGTTCAAAAATCTGTCTATCTCCACCTTAAATATATTCAATGACTCCGCCTCCACTGCTCTCTGGGGAAGAGAATTCCAAAGATTCACGGCCCTCTGAGAGAAGAAATTCCTCCTCATTTCCGATTTAAATGGGCGACCCCTTATTCTGAAATTATGCCCCCTAGTTCTAGATTCCCCCACGAGGGGAAACATCCTCTCTGCATCTACCCTCTCAAGCCCCTTCAGAATCTTACATATTTTAATAAGATCCCTTCTCATTCTTCTAAACTCCAATGAGTATAGGCCCAACCTGCTCAACCTTTCTTCATAAGACAACCCCTTCATCTCCGGAATCAACCTCGTGAACCTGCTCTGAACTGCCTCCAATGCAAATATATCCTTCTTTAAATAAGGAGACCAAAACTGTACGCAGTACTCCAGGTGTGGTCTCACCAGTGCCCTGTACAGTTGTAACAGGACTTCCCTGCTTTTATACTCCATTCCCTTTGCAATAAAGGCCAACACTCCATTTGCCTTCCTAATTACTTGCTGTACCTGCATGCTAACTTTTTGTGATTCATGTACAAGGACCCCCAGATTCCTCTGTACCTCAGCATTTTGTAATCCCTCCCCATTTAAATAATAATTTGCTTTTTTATTTTTCCTACCAAAGTGGATAACCTCGCATTTTCCCACATTAAACCCCATCTGCCAGATTTTTGCCCACTCACTTAGCCTATCTATATCCCTTTGGAGATTCTTTGCGTCCTCCACACAATTTGCTTTCCCACCTAACTTTGTATCATCAGCAAATTTGGCTACATTACACTCGGTCCCTTCATCCAAGTCATTAATATAGATTGTAAATAGTTGAGGCCCCAGCACTGATCCCTGCGGCACCCCATTAGTTACAATTTACCAACCTGAAAATGACCCATTTATCCCGACTCTCTGTTTTCTGTTAGTTAACCAATCCTCTATCCATGTTAATATATTACCCCCAACCCCGTGAGCTCTTATCTTGTGTAGTAACCTTTTATGTGGCACCTTATCGAATGCCTTCTGGAAATCCAAATACACGATATCTACTGGTTCCCCTTTATCCACCCTGCTCGTTACATCCTCAAAGAACTCCAGCAAATTTGTCAAACATGATTTCCCTTTCATAAAACCATGCTGACTCTGCTTGACTATATTATGACTTTCTAAATGTCCTGCTACCACTTCCTTAATGATGGACTCCAGCATTTTTCCAATGACAGATGTTAAGCTAACTGGTTGATAGTTGCCTGCTTTCTGTCTCCCTCCTTTCTTAAATAGGGGCATTACATTTGCAGTTTTCCAGTCCACTGGGACCTCTCCAGAATCCAGGGAATTTTGGTAGATTACAACCAATGCATCCACTGGGCTGGATTTTCATTGAGGAGGTGGGACTACAACTTTTGGGGTTGTAGTCCTGCCTCCGTCGAGTTCTAGCCAACCCACATGATTTTGACTTGATTGACCTTGTTGAGCCCACCCAGCGGGCTCAGCAGGCCAATTAAGGGCCATCCGGCAACAGGTGATGTCACAGATTGAAATTTCATCTGTCAAGACCTTTTGACAGATGAAATATCAGCATTTCACAGCTGTTTGAAACTGTCAAACACTGACAATCTGTACTCCAGGTTCATTCCTTCCTCTCAGGATGATTTAGAGATCTCCCTGGAACAGAAAGCTGAATGCTGCAGATTTTGACAGCTGGTGGCCATTTTGCTTTCTGTGCCGGTGAGATGAGGGACTCCCAAGACCTGAAGGAAGGAAGGCTGTAAAGGTAAGTAAAGGTTAGTAGAACCTCTTTAAACACTTTACACAGACCAAACACACTTACCTCTGCACTCATGCACCCATCACTCACCTGAACACCGGACATCTCGACCTCTCCAAGCCCTTCATCCCGACAGCCCGCCTCGCTAACTTGGTGTGGTTTGAAGCCGTCAGGAATCCTACATTTCAACAATGAAAATAGGGATTAGGCTAAAAACTGCCTGTTAACTACCTTGGCACTAATTGGCACTAATCCCCTTCCTGCCTCGGGGAGGCAGGTCCCAGTGCGGGGCGGGTACCCACCTCCTTTGAAACTGGCATGGAGGCGGGTTGGGGGTGGGATGGGGTCGGGACCCCCGATTTCAGGATTTTAAACCCCCCACACGCCTCCAATCCCGACTCCACGGCCCAATGAAAATCCAGCCCACTATCTCTGCAGCCATCCCTTTTAAGACTCTAGGATGCAGGCCATCGGGTCCAGGGGACTTGTCCACCTTTAGTTCCATTAGTTTGCCTCATACTTTCTCTCTAGTGATAGTGATTGTTTTAAGTTCCCCCCCCCCCACCAACAACCTGACCCAATGACTGGATCTTGGATTGTGCTTACTTCTAACTAAAGTCAAAATACATCATAAAACATTGGGTATAAACCGGAATGACAATGTTTTCATTGTAAGATAAGACAGTGGTATTACAAGTCTCAGAATACAGTCTAATACATTGTTGCGATATGTTTTCATTGAGCCTAATGAAACATGGCATCCACTTTTTACATCCAAATTATGGTCTGTGTTTAACAAATTATGGGCAAGGGAAGAATGAATAAAAATACTTGGAACAGCAATTAGGGATTTTTTTCAAGTCATTAATCTCAAATTGATCATGTGCTAATTCATCATGGCTGAAGTTTCATATCAACAGAAACCACAGTAAAATAAAGGGGATGAAGAAGATAAAGCGATGCAGAAAAATCAACATGTGTAAATGAATTGCACAGAAAATAATAACACAGGGGTATAAATCCAACGTCATTGCACTGTGTTACAGGCATAAAACGGGCACCACGACTAATTTAGCAGGGCAGGGGCCTGATCTACATGGGCGTTCGGGTCATTGCTAAATTGGCCGGGGCCTTTTTTTTAGGCCGCCTGAAAGGAGTACAGGCCTCATTCCAATTTTGAAATGAGGCTCCTTCGAGCATTTTTGATCTGGATTGCTAAATTCAGCTGGACTTTGGACCAGGTCTTGAGCAGGGCTAACCAGCGATCCTTAAAGTGGCCCAAAACTTTGAGAAATGTTGTTTCTTGTGGAGTGGGACGGAACAGACGTGCTCCTCCTATTTTCACAAAAACAACTTTGGGCTGCTGTCTGCCTCTGTTTGCCCCCCACCCCCACCCCTCCCAATGTTTGAGTCGTTTGCTGTGGAATCTAGTTACAGGAAAATCTTTTTTATCCGGCACCGACGGGACTGGCGTGGTGCTCGTTTATCAAAAAGTCCGGATTACAGAGAGTTATAGTTAAAAGGTACGAGAGCGCCGTACACAGCAACAAATCCAGGCTTCCCTGTTGCTTAGCAACAGGTGCAAGAAGCCCGGCCACAGACTAAGCGTCCCTGTTGCTTAGCAACAAGTGTAGGAACCCCCGATTACACAGCCAAGAATCAAGAAACGGCCACTAATATGAAGAAAAACTTAACTGAACCTACTCCTGAATTTTGCCGGTTAACCGAGATTTCTGGTTGTTTGGGTGCCAGTAAATCGAGAGTTTCCTGTAATACACCAGAGAGTATAAATGCTAACTGGAAGTGCGCTAAAAGGCTGAGGGTTTCAGAAACAGAAGCTTAAGCCCTTTACTTAGCCGGAAAAAAAACACAAACCATGTTCAAGTCCTAAACACGTTTGCAAGCAAAAATTTTTTTGCATATAACACAGTTTAGTTTTGGTTGCCTGTCTGCAATCTTCTTGGAATGTCACTACCTTCAGTCACAGTTGCGGGTTGCCATCATTTTGTCCACCAAGGGTTTTGTGCCGTTGTTCATCATATGACTGCAAGAGGGACATTTAACATGATAGGATAGTATCTATTGTTGGAAAAGTAATCATATGGTTGCTTAATGCACTCATATCAAATATCTGTTATTTTAAGAGGGATGCGAAGTCTGGGTTAACATAGCGGACAGAGGAATTTGATATAAGCAAGTTAAATGTTCATTGATAATACCGACAACAGTAATTTCTACCCTTACGACACTTTACCAGGAATCTAGTGGGCTCACCTGGCAAGAATGTATTTGTTTTTCACAGATTCTTCTGGTTTTAAGAGCACTAACATGCCTACATATAGTTCAACCAATGACAGAATTGATAATTGAAGTAGAGTTGCGTAATAAAAGAAAAAAAGAATGAACTTGCATTTAGAGAGTGCCTTATCAGCAATCTAGGCTGACACTTTAGTGCAGCATTGAGGGAGTGCTGCACTGTCGGAGGTGCCGCCCTTTCAGATGAGACGTCAAACCGAGGCCCCGTCTGCCCTCTCAGATGACCGTAAAAGATCCCATGGCACTATTTCAAAGAAAGAGAGTGTCCTGGGGCCAATATTTATCCCTCAACCAACATCACTAAAACAGATTATCTGGCCATTATCACATTGCTGTTGGTGGGAGCTTGCTGTGCACAAATTGGCCGCCACGTTTCCTGCATTACAGCAGTGATTACACTTCAGAATTACTTGATTGGGATGTCCTGAGGTTGTGAAAGGTGCTATATAAAGGCAAGTATTTCTTTATTTATCACATCTCAGGATGAATTAAAGTGACTCACGTATAATGAATCACTTTGACATCTAGTCTTGCTATGTATGCAAATGTTAAATGTTTTGAATTACTAACTTTGTAAATTTTGTTCTCCATCAATATAAACTGTGAAAAGTAAACAAATTTAAACAAATTTTAAACAATTGCCTCACAAAAATGTACACTTGTGTTATAATCCCTCTTCCTGTAAAGGACTATGTGGCAGTGGGTTAAAATAATAAACTTTTAAAGGGCAATTTTCCCAGTACACATCCGTGACAGGGAACCTTGCCTCTGGAACGCATTCAAAAAAATATTTCCTCCTTACTTCTTGCAGTTTAATATGATGAGGTGAAAGTTTTCTATCTCTTAACGACATAGGTCTCCAAATAATGTTTTAATTCAAGGAGCGAGGTCCAGAATGCAGGGTATCAGCAAGGTGGAAAAGATAAATCAGGAAATAGTGACTAGGTGATAACAAGCTTGGGTTAAAAATGTTTTTGAGGACTGTAGAAGGAAGGAAAACATTGAAGGAGGTCTTACATTTTTGAGGTGCTGCGAAAGAATGAGTTAGAGTAAAAGTGCTTTGAGTCTTGGATTGTGTCGCTGAAGGGGACGGATGTTTGCACTGGAGCTGGGGGTGGGAGGGGCGGGGGGCGCAGTGCGATACTTTGATACTGGAGTTGCTCAGTCGTCCCGGTCTCAGCCTCTCTCCCCACCTCCCCCTAATCTGCCTTTGCCATGGACTGTATGCATTTTCAGGCCTTAGCCTGATGTGAAATGGAAAATTCTCCCCCTCACCCCCATCTTACTATGAATAACACAACAGGACTGGTCTTGTAAAGTAAGAACCTCACAGATATATTGGCAATACAGTTTCCCTGTTACTTAACAAATTTCCCTCTCCAGAACTTGTTACTCTCAGTTATTTACATTATAAAATACCTAAAAAATGTTTTTGCCTTACTTTCCATGGAGAATTTGAAGTACTTGCATGATTATAAAAGATATTTTTCTCATCATGACCTCTTGCTGTGGATTTTCAGATCTTTCCAAAGATGCTTTTGATGGAGCACTGTACCAAGTTTTTACCACCATCTAGTCTCAAGCAACTTGCATTTTGGGTGGTCTCTCGCCATGATCTGGCATAACTCGAGGCCCGAAATGCGTCAAGAATCAACAGGAAATGGGACTGAGGCTCAGCCAGGAAGTGGGAGACTGGAAATGATAGGAGGCCACAAGGGTTTAGGCTGGTATTTGGATCAGGAGTGGGAGACTAAGAGGGTCATTTTTAACCCCCAAAAATAGGTGGGTTTGGTTCGGGTGGGAAGTAAAGATTTTAGAAGTTTCAAACCTGAACCCAACCTGCCTCGAACCAGCCCATTTCCGGTTTTAACGGAGACGGAATGGGACGGGGGATGGGGAGGCAGGCGACCAACCTACTCTCAGGAGGCGGGTCCTTTATTTAAATTTTTTAACCTGGAAGAGCGCGTGGGTTTGGGTGCAGGTGGGGGCTAAATCCGGCAAAAATGCGAGCGTGTCGGGAAACCGGCTCCAACCCGCCAACTTCCGTGTTTAACTCGAGCATGTTAGGCTGGTTGCGCGCAACCCGCTCGGGAGAGGCGGGTTGCCTATTAACATATGCTAATCACTCAATCAGAGCGATTTTTCAACACAGTTTTAAGTTTAACATCGCATCCATGGGTTTTCCGAGATTCCTGAAACTCAATGAAAGGCCAGAACACAACGGCAATTAAGGGGGCTGATTAAAACTCAAGGAAATACTGCAATAAATACTCAATACTCACAGCAGCTTTCTTGCCTACTAGTGGGAAAGGATTTGTTCACAGTACTTTTGCTGAATGTTTATTTTCTACACTTTTGAGGTTTTCTGAATCACATCAGGATGGGTGGTGGCTTGGCTGCCTTAGATTGGACCTCGGACGAGGAGCAACATGACCAACAGCAGCAGCAGCCTGCTGTTGAGAGACCTGCAGTTTAACAGCAGAGAGGGGAGCAGCAGAGGGGTGCCGCTTGTAGGAGGCACTACCCGTGACACTGGGTGTACAGGCAGAGGCTGAGTTTCCTTGACATGTCTGAGCAGCAGTGCTTCAGGAGGCTCACATTGTCGCGTAGGTGGTGGTAGATATCGGCAGCCTCCTAGAAGAAGACCTGCTCACTGCTGGACCTGTTGGTCACGCGTTACCATTGACTGTCAAAGTGACCACCACCCTCAACAGTTTTGCCTCCAGATCCTTCCAGGGTTCTGCCGGAGACATATCCAGGATCTCCCAGTCGGGCGGCCCACAAATGCATGAGACAGGGGACTGATGGGTTGTTTGACAGCGCCAGCAATTATGCGAACTTCACCTGCGATGGCGCCAGTTGGAATTAGCGGCCACTCGGGTTTGCATCTCTGGCTGGCTTCCCACAGGTGCAGGGTGTCACCGACTGCACACAGGTGGCAATCCAGGCACCTCCAGATCAACCAGGAGTATTCGTCAACAGCAAGGGCTTCCAGTGCAGCTGGTGTGTAATCATAGAAAGGTATTTCTGCAGGTGTATACAAGATTCCCAGGGAGCTGCCATGATGCTTTCGTCTTGCGGCTGTTCAAGCCCCCCAACCTCTTTGAACCTGCAAGCGCATTTAATGGGTGGGTGCTAGGAGACAAGCGATACCCATTACAAACTTGGTTGATGACCCCCCATCATGAACCCAACCAATGAAGCCCAACAGTGCTACAATGAATGCCATATGATCACCAGATGTATGATCGAGCAAGCCATCGGCATGCTGAAGTTGCGCTTCAGGTGCCTAGGCAGATCTGGAGGCGCCTTTTAGTACACAGCAGCCAGGGTCTCCAGAATGGTTGTCATGTGCTGCGCTCTGCACAACATTGCGCAGCAGTGAGGTTTAGACCTGCAAGAGGAACAAGGCGCAGATCGCAGATCGTCTGTGGATGATTCCGAGGAGGAGGAAGGTGACGAGGGCAATGCAGCACCAGCTGCTCACATTGCTGCCTGGATGCCTTTATTAATGCAAGGTTCACTTAGGTTGCACCAGTGGACCTATGTCAGAACCATATGCAATGGCCACTCTTCCCGCCCGCCCAATGCCACTGACAGAAAGCAGTCCTGCAACAACCAAGCACCCCTTGCACCTCCTCCCAATGAACCCGTCAATTCATGTCTTCCCATTCATCATCAAGCAAGTTAAAAGACGACTTGCCACCCAGCACCCAAGAATGGGCAAGACGGGAAAGTGGTGCAGACTAATAAAATTTATGTGTTTCTACTAAAGAATGGAAACATAACAACATAACATTTTCTCATACACCCATGTGCATACCCTTGTGTAACTACAAAGCTTTACTCTACCTTTTCCTATCTCACCTACATGGTGCAAAACCTGTGGCTGCTCAGAACCCCGCTCTGATGAGATACTCTTGGCCGATGACCTCCGGGTTTTGGATCCGTCAGGGCCCCGCCAAAGACTGCTCCGCCGGAATCTGTGCAGGGCCAGACTCTGCAATCGGGACACGAGGCAGCATATTGGGCACTGACTGAAGAGGGGGCAATGGGTGAGAAGTGGAAGTGCTTTGAGTTGGAGCCCCCACTTCCATGTCTCCTTTCACCATCATCCCTCTCATGGGCCAGCTGCACTTCTGCTGGAGAGCACTTTGGTGCAGATCATTGCGGGGCTGTAAGGCTAAGGCTCAGGTATCTGTCATCCTATTTAAGGCGGCAGTCATGTTGGCATCCAGAGCGTGCACGGCCGTGGTCCATGAGTTCATGGACTCATTTGATTGCCGTGTTTGATGCTCCACAGAGTTGGCCACTCTATCCATGCAAGAAGACTTCACAACGCCCTGCTTTAATACTGACTGGATGGGTTTCCCGGGCCTAGGCTGAAGAAAGAGGTCAAAGAGGTAGGTTTTAAGGTGGGCCTTAAAGAAGGAGAGGGAGGTGGAGAGGCAGAGAGGTTTAAGGAATGAATTGGGCCTAGATGGCTGAAAGCACTGCTGCCAATGGTGGGGAAATGCACTTTGGGGTCAGAGGAAGACAGAGTTCTCGATGTGGGGGGGGGTTGCAATGCTGGAGGAAGTTACTAAGATAAGACCATGAAGGAATATAAATGCGAGGATGAGAATTTTAAAATGGAGGTGTTGGAGAACCGGAAGATACTGAGGATGGGGGACAGGGAGTGGGGACAGGGGGTGGGGACAGGGGGTGGGGGGTGGGGGACAAGGGGTGGGGGACAGGGGGTGGGGGTGGGGAGGTGATGGTGAGCGGGACTTGGCGTGGGACAGTATACAATCAGCAGAGTCTTAGATGAGCTGAGGATGATGGAGGGTGGAGGATAGTTGAGTCTGAAGGTGACAAAGGCATGGGTGTGAGTTTCAACAGTAGATGGGCTGAGGCAGATTCAGAGGCAGGTGATCTTACAAAAGTGGAATGAGGCAGCCTTTGTGATGGAGAGGGTATTTCAGTCAGGACCCGATCTGACTCCTGAGTGAGGAGCTGGAGGGGAAAGTCTCACACCACTTCAGGTTGCCACTGTATTGAGTAAATCCAGTGTAATGCCAAATCTGGTTCACAAAGTTAGGCCTTTGTGGACACCTTTTAAACCTAACTAGCTTAAAAATATGTTCTTTTTTTTTCAAATCCACGTGCTATGACAGGAAATGTTAAACTGCTGAAGATTGAAGGTAATCTTATCAGGGTTTAGCTGTAATTTCAGTTCTTTAAATCACCATTAATTTGCCATGATAAAGAACAAAGTGCTTGAGCAACAAAGAAAGGGGAAGTGGCAAGAATCATTAGGTAAACATTGCACTAGAAGCAATGACCCAGGACACCGTTGATAGACACCTTAACCAGAAAACAATCTCGCTCGCACTGCCACCTTGATTCTTGCCTCAGTGGCAAACAATAGCCCATACAAATCGACTCTGACAGCAGGGCTGAAAGGTAGGAGAGTGTGGGTCCCAGGCCACAAAGGAAACAATAGGAAACAGGAGGCGAGAAGTAGCCAGTTAAAACACATTTTCAATCAAGTAGCCTTTTCATGCCACAGGATGCGTGCAAATCAAACTATGAGTGAAGCAAAATTAACAAGAAATGACTGCAAATGGAGTTGCCTCAAGTGGAATCTGTCAAGCTTAATGTGTTATACAGGAAGCCATGCTATGCTGTGTTACTGAGTAGGGGGAAATAAAAGTGTTCAGCCAAATTAGGTGAAAAAAAGCATTAGCTACTTTACTTGAATTACAACAATGACTTACATTTTATTTACATACAACAGGGATGAACCGATGAATTTTTTAATATTCTCTTCGGTAGGGA
The DNA here is from genome assembly GCF_052327205.1 of Somniosus microcephalus. NCBI lineage: Eukaryota > Metazoa > Chordata > Chondrichthyes > Squaliformes > Somniosidae > Somniosus > Somniosus microcephalus. Next base: position 258,321,401 of record NC_140992.1, on the reverse strand, counting down.
ATTAGCTATTCTCTTCAAAATAGGAAGCAGAAATGTTTCCCTCAGAAGAGGATTACTTTCTTTTGCCTCATGATTTTTCTGCTTGGGCCTCATGAGACTCTTTTCCTGAGAGACCCCACAACCATCACCAAGAACCACGGAGCGCTGTCCATAGGCAGAAAACAAAAGCACGCGATCAATCATACGGGATGAGGTAAAAGGCCAGGGCTGGCTTTAGCTCCTCTGTGGTTTAGGCAAAATGCAAACTCTAGAAGGCAGGGCCTCTTGCAATGCTAGACCTAGCACACAGTATATCCTTTTATTTAATTCCCAGTTTCTCCGCTGAAAGGACAGGCTCTAATTGGGGTACAGTTCTGCAATGGCAAAAGCTCTTCCGTGCCTCACCCAAGTAGCTATTCTTTATGTGAAAGCCTAAATAGCGTGTGCAAGAGGCTGTTCAACTGTGGAAGGCATCTTCTCTTCTTCTTCTTAGGCAGTCCCTCGGAACCGAGGATGACTTGCTTCCACATTAAAAATGAGTTCTCAGGTGACTGATGAGTCCAATGCGGGACCTACAGTCTCTGTCACAGGTGGGGCAGACGGTGGTTGAAGGGGCAGGTGGGTGGGGTGCTTGGGTTGACATGCGCTTCTTGCGCTGCCTGCGCTTGGCTTCTGCTTGCTCCCAGCGAAGAGACTTGAGGTGTTCGGCGCCTTCCCGGATGCTTCTCCTCCACTTTGTGCGGTCTTGGGCCAGAGATTCCCAGGTGTCGGTGGGGATGTTACACTTTTTCAAGGAGGCTTTGAGGGTGTCCTTGAAGCGTTTCCTCTGCCCACCTGGGGCTCTCTTGCCGTGCTGGAGCTCCGAGTAGAGCGCTTGTTTTGGGAGTCTCGTATCGGGCATGCGGACAATGTGACCCGTCCATCGGAGCTGATTGAGCGTGGTCAAAGCTTCGATGCTGGGGATGTTGGCCTGAGCAAGAACGCTGACGTTGGTGCGCCTAACCTGCCAATGGATTTGCAGGATCTTGCAGAGGCAGCGTTGGTGGTACCTCTCCAGTGCTTTGAGGTGCCTGCTGTACATGGTCCATGTCTCTGAGGCATACAGCAGGGCGGGTATCACTGCTGCCCTGTAGACCATGAGCTTAGTGCCAGGTTTGAGGTCCTGGTCTTCAAACACTCTCTTCCTCAGGCGACCGAAGGCTGCACTGGCACACTGAAGGCGGTGTTGGACTTCATCGTCGACATCTGCCCTTGTTGACATAGGCTCCCGAGGTATGGAAAGTGGTCCACGTTGTCCAAGGCCTTGTCATGGATTTTGATAATCGGGGGGCAGCACTGTGTGGCGGGGGCAGGTTGGTAGAGGACCTTTGTCTTACAGATGTTTAGTGTAAGGCCCATGCTCTCGTATGCTTCGGTGAAGGTGTTTACGATGGTTTGGAGTTCGACCTCCGAGTGAGCGCAGACACAAGCATAATCTGCATACTGTAATTCGACGACAGAGGATGGGACGACCTTGGATCTGGACTGGAGGCGACGGAGGTTGAACAGTTTCCCGTTTGTTCCGTAAATTAGCTCCACTCCAGTGGGGTGCTTACTGAGGGTGAGATGGAGCATTGCAGCAAGGAAGATTGAGAAGAGCGTTGATGCGATGACACAGCCTTGCTTGACCCCTATTCGTACATGAATTGGGTCTGTGGTGGAACCGTTGGTCAGGATCATGGCTTGCATGTCGTCGTGAAGCAGGCGGAGGATAGTGACAAACTTTTGAGGGCAGCCGAATTTGAGGAGGACACTCCATAATCCCTCACAGTTGACAGTGTCGAAGGCCATTGTGAGATCAAAGAAGGCCATGTACAGTGGTTGGTGCTGTTCCCTGCATTTCTCTTGTAATTGATGTGTGGTGAAGATCATGTCCGTTGTGCCTCTTAGTGGGCGGAATCCACATTGCGACTCTGGGAGGAGCTCTTCGGCCACTGGGAGAAGGCGATTGAGGAGGATTCTTGCGATGACTTTCCCTGTGGCAGATAGCAGGGAAACTCCACTGTAATTACCGCAATCGGACTTGTCACCTTTCTTGAAGATGGTCACAATTATGGCGTCTCTGAGATCCCCTGGCATGCTCTCCTCCTTCCAGATAAGAGAAATGAGTTCATGAATTCGCGCCAGTAGTGCTTCTCCGCCATGCTTTAGTGCCTTGGCGCGGATTCCATCTGCTCCTGAGGCCTTGTTGTTCTTCAGTTGTCGGATGGCCTTTTCAACCTCATGCTGGGCTGGGGTTGTGCTGAGATGGTGGCGGGTAGCATGCTGTGGGATGGAGTTGAGGACACTCGTGTCGAAGACAGAGTCGTGGTTAAGGAGATCTTCGAAGTGCTCCTTCCAGTGGGCACTGACTGCTTCCCTGTCCTTGATGAGTACCTCTCCATTCTTGGCCCGCAGTGGGGTTGGGCCTTGGGTGCTTGGGCCGTAGATGGTCTTGACTGCGCTAAAGAATCCACGCACGTCATGGTTGTCGGCTAGCTGCTGGATCTCCTGCGCTTTCTCCACCCACCATCTGTTCTTTAGGTCGCGAGTTTTTTGTTGGACCTCGGCCTTCAGGCTTCTGTAGAGCTGCTTTCTTGCTCTCGAATTCTGTTGCTGTTTCCAGATCAGGAATGCCTTGCGCTTGCGGCTTATTAGCTCCTGGATCTCCTGGTCATTCTTGTCGAACCAGTCTTGGTGTTTCCTGGTTGAGTGACCGAGCGTCTCTTCACAGGTGCTGATTATGGAGGCCTTGAGTGCAGACCAGACGCTGTGGGCACTCTGTGTCTCTGCATCACTGGGAGTCGTCAGGTTGTTTGTGAGGCGCAGGCTGAATAGGGCTTTCTTAGCGGGGTCTTTGAGTGCTCCAAAGTTAATTTTCCTGCGGCATTATTTCTGCTGCCGCCGCTGTTTTGGGGCTACATTGATGGAGATGACAGAGCGGATTAGACGGTGGTCTGTCCCGCAGTCATCAGCTCCTGTCATGGCGCGGGTGATGCGGATGTCCTTGCGGTCCCTCACTCGGATGATGACGAAGTCCAGCAGATGCCAGTGCTTGGAACAAGGGTGCTGCCATGAAGCCTTGTACTTGTCCCTCTGACGGAACAAGGTGTTGGTTATGACGAGGCCATGTTCTAAGCATGTTCTAAGGTGGAAGGTGTAGTGTATGTACACGTCTATCTTTAAGGGAACTATTGAATGTAACCGTTCACCTTTAAGGGAACTACTTTAGGTGTGGCACTATTTGTTTGGCTTCTGTATACTGTAATACCGATAGTGACCACACCAGTATATAAGTGTTGTGCCAGGAGTTATTGGGCAGATTCGCCCGGACCTTCGAATAGTAAAGACCTGTTTGTTTGTTACTTCTGAAGTCTGTGTATTTATTAACTGCACAAACCACAGACTTTACAGTGGCGACGAGTCCGATCGTACCCTGCGGCAAGATTACCAGAGCAAGAAGAGCGTCGAAGAGAGGCAACCGCCCTCGTCGTGCTGCTGGAAGAAAACACGAGGCTGCAGCAGGAGAAAGGTGGAAGACTTTAGCAACAAAAGCTTCCGTCTGCAACAGGCACTGACTACCCTTCTACCACAGTGCGGAGTGAGCCGATCAGCAGGGAACAAGGCGGCCGAAGAGACTGTGAGTAGGGGAAGGTGTAGAAGTATCCGGAGGATAAGGGCAGAGCACTCGACCTCGGTCGAGGGGGAGCTGTGCCGACCAAAAGTCGGGTCCAACGGCGTCGGGTGACAGCCAGACCGCGATCGGCGGGAAAAATCCGGGCAGCGACCGCAGCCACGAAGCGCTGAGCCTGCGAGTAGGCGCAGGAAGAGAAACCCAGCCGCAGCCGGGGAGGGAAACACCGGTCTGCGAGAGGGCTGGGGAGGCGAACGGGAACCGTGCGGGTGAGAGCCGGGTGCGGAGAGAGAGACTGCGAGGAGCCAGTCCAGCGGCTGAGCTGTTCTCCACCAACGGGGTACTCAGAGCCGGCAAAACCGAACGTGCGGGAGTGGGTGAGAGACACAGCCGAAAACGGGGTGGTAGACTGCGCGAGAGCCAGTCCAGCGGCTGAACTGTTCTCCACCAACGGGGTACCCAGGGCCGGTAGCACCGAACGTGCGGGTGAGAGAGCGACAGAGCCGGGTACGGAGAGAGAGACTGCGCGAGAGCCAGTCCAGCGGCTGAACTGTCCTCCGTTAACGGGGTGTACCCAGCGCCGGTTGGGCCGTGCGGGCGGGAGGAAAAGACATAGCCGAGTAAGGGGAGCTGTGCGGAAGCCAGCCAGCGGCTGAACCTGTCCGCTGTGGGGGAAGCGTACCCCTTCTACCGGGAAGAAACGCGGGAAGCCGCCATTAGGCGGAGAAGACGCCAGAAGCGGGGAACCGCCATTGAAGTGGGCGGGGCGAGAAAGGAAGAGCGGGAAACCGCCATTTTCACGGGGAAACCGCCATCTTGATTGACATACCGCCATTGAAGTGGGCGGGGAGAGAAGGAAAGAGCGGGAAACCGCCGATTTCGCGGGAAAACCGCCATCTTAGAAACAAACAAATAAATAAGAATACTTAAAGAAATACTGGTGCTGCTCCCAAGGGAAGAAAAATGCCTAAGCGAGGGAATATTAACGACTTTAATTCGGAAATAGAAGACTGGGCCACGTACGTGGAACGCATAGAGATCTATTGCAAAGCCAACAAAATAGAGGAAGACGACAAGGCGATAACATTGCTAAACTCGATGGGGGCAAAAACATACGGGCTCTTGAAGCATCTAATAGCACCAAATAAACCAGCGGATCAGACCTTCGAAGAGATTGTGGCTGTGCTGAAGGACCATTTGAACCCCACACCGCTGATGCTGGCTGAACGATTCAAATTCTACGCAAGAACGCAGAAGAAAGACGAAAGCAATGCGGAATACTTGGTCGAACTGCGTAGGCTAGCGAAATACTGCCAGTTCGGAGGGAATCTGACAGAAGCGCTGCGGGACAAGTTCGTATGCGGATTGTCCAAAGAAGGGATGCAGAAGCGACTACTGGAAGAGAACGACCTCACACTGGACAGGGCTGTCCTTATAGCTGCATCGCACGAAGCCGCAGCGAAAGGAACGGCGGAAATGCAACTAAAGGCGGCGGCACTTGGGGTGGACCAAATTACTTCAAGCACAACAAAATGCTACCGTTGTGGGAAGACCACGCATGACCAGAATCAATGCTGGTTTAAGAACCAAGAGTGTAGGAAATGTGGCAAACTGGGTCACATCGCGAAGGTATGCCAGTCCGGGAAAAAGACCAATAATCAAAGGAAGCCACCACAAGAAAAGTACAACAAGGTACACAAGGTGGCTGAGAAGAGTTCAGACGAACAGAATTCAGACTCAGACCCAAACAACCAGGAGCTGGGTAGGCTGAGAATCCACAATGTGGGTAAAGAAACGGATCTACAGGCCATCTGGGTCATACTAAAAATAGCTGGAGTCCAAGTAAGAATGGAGCTGGACACTGGATCAGCTCTATCAGTCATCAACCGAAGGGACTACCACCGGCTATTCTCTCACATACCTTTAAGAAATACCAAGTTCGTATTACAGACATACACGGGGCATAACGTATACCCCGTGGGGAAAATAAGAGTCAAGGTGAGAGATAGGGGTAAAGAACACCCAAGAATGAACTTGTACGTATTACCTGAGGGAGGACCACCACTTCTAGGACGGGAGTGGATTAAGAAAATAGACATGGAATGGCATTACCTAAAAGCCATAATGAGGGAGGACTCGGTGCAAGCTATTAGCTCAGATTCTGAAATGGATGATGATAAGACCAAGTCGAATATGGAAGACAAGGCTAAAAGGGACTTGCCGACGATGGGAAAGAAAACGAAGACATGCAGAAGGACTTATGGTACCAAGAAGAATAAAGCTGCAGAGCAGAACTCCAGGTTGACAGAGAATTCTGAGCCTGTTCAAGCAAAGGATTCATCCATGACGGAAGAACACCGAGCTCGGACGCAAACTTATGTCAAAGTACGACAACAATTAGAACAGTTGAGTAACCGTCTCGTACAAGAGATGAAAAATATGGAAAGGTTCTGGGACACCGAATGGGAGAACCTGGAAAGACTACAGAGACAGCTAGCTCAAGCAGAGAGCGACCATAGAGCCATCGTGGTCAAATACCAATCACATTCCCCTGATGCTGTTCAGGAACTAGAATATTTACAGAATGAACCAAAGGAAGAGGAATCTTCAGGGAGCCAGGATTTTATTCCAGTTCTTCTCTACGACTCCTTACAAGCAGAGTGTGAGAAGTTGAAAGAACAGTATGAACAGGCCCAGGCTACAATTCTGGAGGGGGTTAACTCGGCAGCCTCCGAAAAGCTAGTTTCAGTAGAAGCATATGAACAACTAAAGGTTGAACATGAGCAAGAAGTCCAAAGGCTGCAGGAAATTCTTGATGAGCTCAAGGCCAAGACAGACTCATCGGTAGGAGATCCATCCATAGATGAGAAATTAGAGGTGAAAATCATGGCAGAGCATGAAAGACAGGATGTCCAAGAACTTATAAAAACATTGAAGGACACCCAAGACAAATATGAGGCGGCAATGACCGAGGTTCAACAACTTGAAGAACAGATTCAACTGGGAATCCTTTCAGTGGAAGAACAGGACACTGTAAGAATGGTCCCTGAACATGAACTAGAGAGCATCAGGGCGCAACTTTTCCGAGCGCTGAAAGCCAAAGTTCAAGAGGAACGTAAGGTGGAAGTATTGGAGAAAGAGGTGGAGGAAATGGAGAAGACTCTGATCCACCGTGTTCCCAGGGAAGAGTTAACGGTCAGCCAACTCCTTCATATGCTGAAGGACAAGACTCTGCAAGGGGAACAATCTGAACACGAGCTTCAATCTTCAGGGGGAACGAGTTCGGAGCTCTCAAAAGTCACGGAGATAGCTGAGGTGGCAACACAAATTTTACAAGGATGCCAAAAGTACGTTGAATCACGTCAAGGTGAACAGAAGAATGTGGAAACCGTTACTTCAGTAGAAGGGTTAAATAGCCTGATAACGCAATTACCGATGGAAAGGAAGGTATTGAACTCACAAATGCGGTCCGTCGTGAAGGAATGGCAGATAACCCAGGAAGAGCGGGATGAATATGAATGCATGAAGAAGGCTTTTCAAGAAAGATGTTTAGGGAAGGAACCACCGTCAGCTAACGTCCAGACGGGTGAGGAGGAAGAAGAAGTCTCTCTCGCTGGCCGAACTCAGGACGAACCCGAATATTACCATGACCTGTTGAGTGACACTGAATATTACGAGGATGTGGTCTGCCCAGCTTGTGATGAAAACTCTCAAAGTGCTGAAATCCGGAGGAAGCACTTAAGGTCTAAGGAACATAGAGAGTTGGTGGCGCTACAGCTGGCAGCCGAGAAAGGAGCTCCGAGAGTTTCAAAAAGGCAGAAAAGAAAAAGAAGAAGCAGAAGATAATAACTGTCTAAAATATTAGCACTTCTACCATTCCAGGCGGGACATTACGAAAGGAGCTAAATTAGTTGAAAAACTGGAAAATGTCAAGACAGCCAGTTGGTTGTAAAAGTCCGCACTGCTGGTTCAACAGGACGAAGGTTCAAGCTGTTACGTCAAGAAAAGGCTATGGAGGAGTCACGCTAGCCAGGTAATCTGGCTACACCAAAGAAATGTTGTTCGGAACGAGTCAAGATCAGAGACTGAATCTATGAACTGTTTCCGCAGAGACTGAACCTGTGAACTGTTTCCACCGAGATTATATTTGTAAATTGTTTTATATGACATTGACTCCACCGAGATTATATCTGTAATTTGTTTTATAGGAAGTTGAAGATATGTATGTTTAACGGGGACTCTGTAAGTAATAAGCTAAAAAGGGAGGATTGTAGTGTATGTACCCGTCTATCTTTAAGGGAACTATTGAATGTAACCGTTCACCTTTAAGGGAACTACTTTAGGTGTGGCACTATTTGTTTGGCTTCTGTATACTTTAATACCGATAGTGACCACACCAGTATATAAGTGTTGTGCCAGGAGTTATTGGGCAGATTCGCCCGGACCTTCGAATAGTAAAGACCTGTTTGTTTGTTACTTCTGAAGTCTGTGTATTTATTAACTGCACAACCCACAGACTTTACAGAAGGCATCACCATTGAGTTCAATCCGGTTCTCACCTAACATTCACGCATGCACTTTTCCTCCTCCCTCGTCCAGGGCACTGAGGCCAATTGTACAATTTCTCTGCTCTGCTGGCTGAGATAAGCATGGGTATGAAAGCCATACCGACCAGAAGATACTTGTTTCTACTCCTGCTTAGGACTACACCAAGAAGGGGTGGTGAAGGGAGCTTTGGTGTTTGTTGAGTTACTTCTATTCCAGCAAAGTCCCAATAAAGGTTAAGCTCGTGCTGTAGGCGACATGTGTCCAACCAGTTCTCCTTCATGGCTCAGAACTCCTAAGGACATAACAAAAGACTTCATTTGATCCACTCGAAAGATCCAGGACCAAGCCGGGAAGTGGATTTGTGGAAGAAAAAGAGGGAAAAACCAGTTGTAGAGAAGGCTACATCGACCTGTCACTGAGTACCCTGTCCCGGGAGTCAGCCTCTTGGCAGGTACAACTCTTTGCCAAAGATAAATTTAAAATAAATAGAATTTATATCAAATATAATGAAATGCTCCTGACTCTGGGCAGTGCACGGGGGTCAGAGGCGCAAGGAACAGGTAGGTGGAAGTCCCACCCCAATACACCTCTGCCGATATGGTGGGACCACAAGAAATTCAGGCGCCTGAAGCCTGCTGAGGGCACAGACCTGGATCAGTGAACGGGGTGTTGCTTCTGCTCAGGCACAACCTTAAGCCGGGTTTTCCTCTGCATCTGGGAGACACTCCAAAAGAGTCAATGCTGCAGCGAACACATAAAATCATAGAATGCATGTGAGATGCTCAAAAAAAAAGTGTATTAGAGACACGAGGCTTTTGGGGGTGAAATTGGTCTTTGGCAGTCGTGCATACCGACCGGGCGATAGTGAATCGCCAGGAATTTTGGGCCTAGCACTCCAACTCAGGAGCTGTCTGTGTGTGCGTTTAGGAAAGGCAGTGTTTTATTCAGTATAAATCAGCTGTGATGAATAATTCAATGTGAAACAGACAATGTTGGTTTATTTCCTGCCCTTAAGGCCAGGTTGCAAGAGCAGAACAGGCATTGGAAGACCTCAAATACTAGCTCAGTTCCACATAGCGAGACCTACACAACTTTCGTGACAACCAGGATCTTCCAGTACACATTTTAGGCCGGCCTAAAGCAGTCTCAACCAAAAAGAAGCCAGGGCTTTATTTAAATATTATAATGCATTGAATTAAAGCCTAATGTAATTTTCATAGGCTTAGAACAAAATGGAGTTGAGCATTCCCTCTGCCCATCTGGAGTTATTAAAAGGATCAGAAGCTTTTCCGCCTTTTTATAGAGTGCATTAGGACTGGCTCCAGCTATTAATTTTTGTTTGTATTTTTATTTTAAAAAAAATAATTTTTTATTTATAAAAAGAAAACATTTCGGAGAATGTTTTTTCCTTTCTCCCAACAGCATGCAATGTTTGTCTGGAACCTAAAATAGCCGAGTCTTGTCTGCTAATTCCCCGGAATGACAAATATAATTGAAGCATTTATAAGACTTCAGTGAAGTAGGAAGAGCTAAGAAAAGTGGGTTCATGAAGAAGGAGCTTGTGCTATAGAAACTTTCACAGGAGCTCAGGGAGCAATACCACATCTTAGTGAAGAGTCCCTTAGTGGTCAACAGGTCCAATAAAGTTAGCGATGGGGGTTTGTTATGAAGTATCACAAATATATGTCATTGTTGAAATAGTGTAAGATGAAAGAATCAAGGCGATCAGCAGGAGCTGAAACTGGACTGCACACGCCTTTCCATTATGCCATCAACCATATCGACAGGCCCTGGCATAACCACCCAGCAATCATACCTTTTGTCAGTTACTCACTCCTGCCTTCCACCCTATCACAGACCTTCCCTTTTGTTCTTTCCTCCCCGCCCCTCTTCCCCTGCCTCTGCACTTGCTTAAAATCTGTTACATCTCTAATTTATTTCCAGTTCTGATGAAAGGTCATCAACCTGAAACGTTGGCCGCGATTTCACTAACCTCAGCGGGTCTGTGGCATGCGACATCGGAGGAGAGTCTCAACCCCGCTGCTGTCTCCATCCCGGTCTCTGAAATGAGTTTACCTTAATTGGGCTTGTTAAGCTCGCCCAGCGCGTTTCCCGGCCAATTAGAGGAAGCAGGTCTGGTGACGTCATTTGATGACGCATCATCAGCCGGTTTCCTTAAAGGGACCATGGCCAAATTAATTTTGACATTTGCGCTGTCAGTGTTCTACAGCACTGAAGTGCTGCAAACACTGACAAGCACTGCACAAAGGTGCTTGTGGAGGGAGTCACAGCACGCAGGGAGGTCCTCTTCCCTTCTCATGGGCAGAAGAGACCTCCCCAAGAGATCAACACAGCCTGGTTGCACATTGCAGAGGAGGGCACAAGCAGGGATGTGGTCAGGAGGACCTGGGTGCAGTGCCGCAAATGTTTCAAGGATCTCAGTAGATCACGAAACGTTGTACAAAGCCACACTCAACCTCATCCTGCTGTGCCTCTCATGACATGCCCATCACTCTGCCTTCCCTACCCTACTCCTGCACGTCCTTACTCACACCAACTTACCTTGCACCTCCACCCATCCCTCTCTATCTACATTATCACTTCCCCATCTCACTAGTCACCCCTCACACTCACCCTCATCCTAGTGCAATCATACCAATTAACAACACACAAGGTTCATGTAAACTTTCTGTTAATGTGGTGTCAAATATTGAAACCTTTATTTTCAACACTTTGTGTTCTTGGACAGATGTGTGTGCACATTTGGAAATGGCTTAGTGAGTTGCAGTGAATGGTGAGACATAACAGTATCCCCCGCAATAGTGATGAGTGTGAAAGGAATGGCTTGGGCATTGTAGGAATGCTTTATGGTGTTTAAAAAAAAATTTTTTTTTGGGATGTGGGCGTCACTGGCAAGTCCAGCATTTAGTGTTGGTGTGGGGTGGTGCCAACTTGGCGCATCATGTGGCAGCCAGGGTGTACAGCGTCAATTGAAGTATATCTGGCCATGGTGAGGCCATCCCTGGCCTCTCGGGCAGCAATGTGGTCGGGTGCTGATGCCCTCTGTCCTGTGCAGCATCAGGTGATTGCGGAAAAGGTTGTTGTTGGTGCTGCTGGTGTGCCTGGTGTTGCTGGTGCTGGGGCAGTTCATGGTGGGATTCTGAGGACCAAGGTGAGAGAGTATAAAGGGCAACCATGCTGATGGAATAGATGGCAGGTGAAGTAGAGATGATTAAAGTGATCTGTCAATGGTGAGAAAGGTAATGAGGTCAGACTGGATGGAGACTTGTGTAAAGACTTGCAGCATGGTGAATCTGTTGTGGAAATGCAGTGAGGAAGAGTTTGTGGCTGAGGGAAGATATGTCTGTAAGGTGGGAGCTTTTACTCTACATTTGAAGCTGTCAACTCAACAGCTGATTCAATGGCCACTGAACTCCCGCCTCAGCTTGACAGATGTGGTCCACGACCAGTGAGGACCCCGTGGACGAGCTGTCACATGCAGAAGGTGAACTGAAATTCATTCTTAAGTGACTCTAAACAAGCCACTAATTACCTGAATTAGGTCCCCTGCTGTGAACCCGCCGCTGTGTGCCGGGTCTGCTCAGCGCTGACAGACCTGACATCGGGGAAAAGCACGTGGCGGCGGATTCACAGCGAGGTCCCAAGCCGCTGGGGAAAGAAAACACTTTCCCACCCGACCCACCACCGATTGCGTCCGCTGGCTCCCCCCGCAAAATCCAGCCCGTTAACTCTGATTCTCTCTCCACAAATGCTGCCTGACCTGCTGAGTATTTCCAGCATTTTCTGTTTTATTTCAGATTTCCAACATCTGCAGTATTTTGGTTTTGTAATAGTATAATAATGTTGGCCTATGTCTAAAGGTGGAGCGCCTTTGTTTTCGTCAGTTGCCAGTGAGATACTGTTGTGTAGCAGCAGGCGCAATATGTAGAATGTTGCTTTCATGCCCTGGATTTGTTACTGGCCTGCTTTTCACAGAGATTAATGACAGACCAAATAGAAATAGCAATAGTCTTAATACAGAATAAGTTACCAAGGAAAGCCATTCAAGCAAATAATGTAATGGGTTCAAGAGCCACCTACTGATGTCTTTTGTGAAATAGGAGGATAGAGGAATAAGATTGAAAGGTGGAATTGAAATCAACCAAAAAGAGTGATCATAGGTAGAAAGGAGGTGCTAAATAGGTTGGCAAAGTCAACAAGTTACCCAGTCCAGGTGGGATGCGTTCTAGGGTGCTGAGGGAAGCTAAGATGGAGATAGCAGAAGCTCTGACCACAATCTTTCATTTCTTTTGGATATTGGAGTGGTACCAGAGGACTGGAGGATTGCAAATGTTACACCCCTGTTCAAAAAATGGGAGAGGGATAAACCTAGTGACTACAGGCCAATCAGTCTAATGTCAGTGGTGGGCAAACTACCACAGAGCATTGTCAAGAACAAAATTAATTCACACTTGGAGAAGCATGGGTTAAGAAGGGACAGCCAGCATGGATTTGTTAAAGGCAAATTGTGTCTGACTAACCTGATTGAGTTCTTTGATGAAGGAACAGAGAGGGTTGATGAAGGTAGTGCAGTTGATGTTGTAGATCTGGACTTTCAAAAGGCATTTGATAAAGTACTGCATAACAGACTTATTTGGAAAATAGAACCACTGATGGGATAATTACCAGTCCTAGCCCTTTTCGAGCTACCCCAGATCAGGCATATTCCCCAGACGGTCACCTTCAATTAAAGTTAGAGATAGCCGAATTCTATAAGACGCTTAATTGGGTCTAAAGGTCCAGGCTATCTCTCTCTAAAGGAAAGGAATGACTTGAAGATGTTACCGTCTTCCAGGTAGCACTTTTAATAAGTTTAACTAGACTGTAACCTTCCGGATATTATGAGGGTCCGGAAACCCCCCCCAGAATTCTGCAACTCCTCACAAAAGAGTGTACAGAAATTGAGTTTGTGAGTTTGATACAGAAATACTATTTGAGACAATTCTAAAAATATATAGATTTATTAAAGAACCGACATGCAGTTAACAGCTGTTGAGTCAATCGCAACTTTAACAGTTCAAAATACAAATAGCTTACATTTCTTATTCTCAGAGATCCTTATTCTCAAATCTTAACTTTATTACATTTATACATTTCTTATTATTTATAATCCAGAATATCCACCAAAATCAAATAAGAGTACCTTTTTGATCCCTGAGACTCAAAGAATTAAAAACATACAGAGCCTGCCTCTGAAGTTGAGAATCGCTTGCCCCTTCCAGCGACTTCTGACTTTCCATCTGAAAAGCTCTATTTTTACACCTTTTTTTTAGTGGTTTATTCTTTGAAGTTTTCTGCTGATGTAAGCTAATTATCTTTAGTCATTCTTTCTGTTGACTATTTTCTATCTTACTGTTAGTTCAGCTGCCAACTCTTAGAATCCTGTCTGCTGTATGCATAATTATGTCTCTACCTTTAGGTGTTCAAATTTTATCATAAAAAATGGTTATGACCAATATATCTATTTGATGCCATTCTTACTAAGTTCTTTCATTCAATTTCTAAATCACCTCTGCTGTTTGAAAGCAGATGTCGTGTCTACTAACTTTTCCATTTTCAATACAAACACAATGGAGTCGATTTTCATTGACCCGTGGAGTCAGGATTGGAGGCATGCGGGGGGTTAAAGTCCTGAATTCGGGGGTCCCGACACCATCCCATCCCCAACTTGCCTCCATTCCAGTTTCAAAGGAGGCGGGTACCCGCCCCGCACTGGGGCCCGCCTACCTGAGGCGGGAAGGGATTAGTGTCAATTAACTGCCTGTTAACAGGTAGTTAACAGGCAGTTTTTAGCCTAATCCCTATTTTAAAGCTTGAAGTGTGGGATTCCCGATGGCTCCAAACCACGCCAAGTTAGAGGAGTCGGGCCGTCGGGTTGAAGGACTTGGAGGGGTCGAGATGTCGGTGTTCAGGTGAGTGATGGGTGCATGAGTGCAAAGGTAAGTGTGTTTGGTGTGTCTAAAGTGTGTAAAGAAGTTTAAATTACCTGTACTTATCTTTTCAGCCTTCCTTCCTCTAGGTTTCGGGAGCCCATCATCTAACCGGCACAGAAAGCAGAATGGCTGCGAACTGTCAAAAGTGACAGCCTGCAGCTTTCTGTGCCAGTGAGATTTCTAACTGAGTCTGTGTAGAAGGACTCAGGTTAGAAGTAAGACTGTCAGTGTTTGACAGCTTCAAACAGCTGTGAAACACGATATTTCATCTGTCAAAATGTCTTGACAGATGAAATTTCAGTCTGTGACGTCACCTGTTGCCGGGTGGCCCTTAATTGGCCTGCTGAGCCCGCTGGGTGGGCTCAACAAGGTCAATCACATTAAAATCATGTGGATTGGCCGCATCTCGATGGAGGCGGAACTACAACCCCGAAAGTTGTAGTCCCACGTCCTTCCCGACTTCTGAATGAAAATCACCCCCAATGTGATTGCTTGGTGCATCTATTGAAGTCATATTTACAAAAGTCTTCTGTTTTGTACTTTTTACAATGTGTAAATCAAAACCACTTCAACCAGGGTGTTCCATGCATTTCTTAGCTACTTCAATTGGTTGTATTACAAACTTATGCTTCCTGTCTTTCATTTGATGTTACTTTTATAAAAGGCACATGGGGCTAAAAATTCAGTTGGGCGCCATTTGGGGCGCCAAGCTCGCCTGGGCGCCGGAATTACCGCTGTGAGCGGAGCCACTTGCGCCATCCGGATATTCAGTTTCTGCGCCCCAAATGGAAGCGGGCCGCTAATCGAGGCTTCCCGCGCCCCGCTTGGGGCGCTGAAACTGAATATCGGCGCGCTGCGGTACTGCAGGCCTTCCTCCCACTGTTAAGGGGGAGGTGCCTGCAGCAGCGCGATCCCCGCTCGTGAGTGCCGGCAAATGAGCCCGGCACCAAGGAGAAGTGCCGGGCTCTCGGGAAACAGCCGGCAATGCCACGGGGGGGGGGGTTTAGGAGGCCGGGGACGGAGGTGCTGGCAGGCAGCCGCTGAAAAAGCGGCCGCCCCGCACCTCCACCTTAACTAGTGCCACTACCGCCACCCTGTGAACCGGTCGCTCTTTGCGGCCGGCGCTGAAGAGGCGGGCACGACCTAATATGGTGATCGGGGCGGTAGCGGGGCGCTGCGCACACCGATGACGTCATCGGTGGCGGCGCAGCGCTACAGGCTAATGCCGCCATTAGCGCCCCGCTAAATATCGTGGTGGGTTTGGCCAGTGGCGCTAAAGCCACTGAGTGCCCTCTTTGGGTGCAAACTGGCGGCGCAGGCCACTGAATTTCTAGGCCATGGTATTTTAATGTTCTGTGCTTCTGTTCGAAGTGTTATTTTTTAACACTTTACTTGGGCATTGCTATTGTGTTTCTTCCAATGTTCAGACATAGAGGAACCTCCAACCCTTTGCTTCAATAAGGCCATTGTCTTAGTATTTACAACCAATTCCCATTTTAAAAGCTTGTGTGGTGTTTACAACTATTGTGTTAACACTTCATCTTATCTCTGAAGCCTGTATTGGCAGCGTGTGTCGTTGAGGCTTTTTAGATTTTTAAACCCAGTGGCCTAGAAATTGAGTTTGCGCTGCACCAGGGCTTTAGCGCCGGAAGTTAGCGCCGGCGCTAAGTCCCTTTGCGCGCGCCAAAAATTCAGTAGCGCCGCGCCCAAACGGCTGCCGGCGCTACTGAAGGGTTTTAGCGCCTGAAAACTGGCGCAACACGCTGCATTGCGGCGCTATTCCGGCGCTGCGGTGCGGCAGGCTCGGGAAGTGCAGGCCTCCTCCTTCCGTTAAGGAGGAGCTGCCTGCACCCGGCCGCGGCCCGCGCAAATCTCTTCAAAAATGAGCCCGGCACCTCGGACAAGTGCCGGGCTTGCATCTGTTCCGGGGGGGGGGGGAGAAGCCCGGGGAGGGAGCTGCGGGCAGGCGGCCAGCGGGAAAGCGGCCGGCCGCCGCGCCTCCTTAAAGCGCCGGCGCAGACTCCGGCAACACTCGTTTGCCGGAGTCTTAGTTGCGGCTGCCACTGGCGAGGCGGCCGCAACTGAATTTCGGCTTGGGGCCGGGTTACCACGGCAACCGGGATGCTGCGCACACCGATGACGTCATCGGTGCCGGCGCAGCGCTACCGGTCTACCGCCGCGGAAGGGCGCCAGGCAATTTAGGAACCGGCGCCAATTGCAGCGCTATGCCCTCTAGCGCCGCAAAATCGGTGCTAAGGGCACTGAATTTCTAGGCCAGTATGTCATGTATTAATAAAGTCAGAATTCTGTTCATATGATGGTGTATTTTTCTGAAATATGGCTTTTCCTTCACACCACATGCTCAATTTCGAAGTTTGCGGATGATACAAAACTTGACAATGTAATAAATAGTGATCATGGCAGTAGCAGACTTCAGGAGGACAGAGACGGACTGGTGAAATGGGCAGACACATGGCAGATGCAGTTTAATGCGGATAAGCGTGAAACGATGCACTTTGGGAGAAACAACGTGGAGAGGCAGTATAATCTAAGTGGTACTATTTTGAGGTGGGGGGGGCTTGGGGGATGCAAGAACAGAGGGGCCTGGGGAGCATATGCACAAATCTTTGAAGGTGGCAGGGCAAGTTGATAAGGCTGTTAAGAAAGCATATGGGATACTGGGCTTTCTAAATAGGGGCGTTGAATACAAAAACAAGGAAGTCATGCTAAACCTTTACAAATCTCTGGGTAGGCCTCAGCTGGAGTACTGTGTACAATTCTGGGCACCACACTTTAGGAAGGATGTCAAGGACCTGGAGAGGGTACAAAGGAGGTTTACCAGGTAGATACCACGGATGAGGGGTTTTGATAGAGCAAGTAGGGAGGAACTATTTCCTCTGGCAAGTGAGCCTGTAATGAGAGGTCACAGATTTAAAATAATTGGGAAAAAAACTAGAAAGGAAATGAGGAGAGATGTTTTCACACAGAGGGGTGTTAAGATCTGGAACGCACTATCTGAAAGGGTAGCGGAATCAGATTCCACAGGAACTTTTAAAAGGAAATGGACATGTACTTGAAGCAGACTCATTTGCAGGGTTATGGGGGATAGGCTGGAGTGTGGGACTAAATTGGACAGCTCCATCAAAGAGCCGGCACAGGCACGACGGGCCTAATGGCCTTCTTCTGTGCTGTAAGATTCTATCATTCTATGTGTTGGCCAAGTGGCATTTTCCTGCTCCTAAGTTTCCCCCAAATTATCACTGGAGAATAAGCCAATTAATGTTCTACCAATAAAAGAGAGAGAATAAGTAAATGAGGTTGATTTCCAAAAAGCCTCCAATGATATTGCTGTCTGCTGTTGTGTTTTACCTATTGGTGGACTGAGCTCCCAGTTCACCCGCACCAACAAGCAACATGGTTTTTACACTGCCGGCCAGAATGGGCCTTTCGAGGATGATGAGGAACAGCTAGAGCCAGAAATGTAAATTTGTAGAATTGGCTTTAAACAACTGTGGAAGCACAAGACTGCACATGCATAATTGCCTTAAAGCTGCGATCATGGGTTTCGAACAACAGGGTGTCTGTAATCTTGCACACATGCAGTTATTTCACTGTTCACACATGTGTTCTGGACCCACCCTGAAATATAACAGGATGAACTCAGAGCACAATCAGCTTCACCATATTGTACTTCTACTATATAAAATATTCCATAAACCACATAGTTTTAAGTGGAGGAAACCACAAAGCTTAATAGAGTAACATAAAAGTGGCAGTAGTTGGAGATCTCACAGACTCTCAGCTTCTTTCCATCGTTGCCTGAGCAATGATACTAAACGAGCAAAGTTTGCTTATAAAAGCAGATTGTTTGTGTGATTTACTTGCATTGATATGAATATGGCAAAATCTGTACATGGAGCAAACTGGCATTCAAGTGGAACGTACTGTTCAGAAGAGTGGCTATGCAACTTCTGTTGTCTGAAACCAATTCGGAAAGATAGGAGCCATAAGCTTTTGAAGAAGTACAGAATGTTCTAAATAAAACAGATGCTGGCTGGATTTTTGGTACTCTCAGTTCTGCTCCCTTATTTACATACCAGTTCACATGCTTACATGAAACTCTAAGCCATATGTCAGTCTCCCAGAATGAGGACCAATTAGTCTGAAGTGGCCCTCATACTGCACATGAATAAGCTTGGCTACTATTAAGCATTCCATAATCTACTTAACACTGTTTGCCAGACGACAGTTGAATATGCATGCCGTTTGTTAGTCCAAAACATCAGCTTTGGAAATACTTGTTAAAGTTAGCAAAAAATGAATGTAAACCCACAGGCCTCCTGTTAAGAAAGTGAGGTGCTTCTGTATATAACAAATCAATCTATAGAATACCATCAAAATTTCAAACAACTGCAGCCATTATATGCGCAATTTCCTAAGTTGGCACTCCCAGTGTGGAGCCTTGCCGACAGCATTGATTGAGAAATCATGGGTACATTTTGCACCATTTTCCATCCATGAATTTTTAATTTGGAAAATCGGCTCTTAAAATTTATTTCACATTTTTTTTTACAGTAGTCCGCAAGCTCATTTTCCCCAAGTTTTCTCCTCTCCTTTCCTGAAGGAGCCAACTCCTGTTGGGTACAGTTCCACAGAAACCTTCAGGTACCTCAACCAGATGGGCATTCCATGTGGGTGCACCCAGACAATGAATGTTGACAGGCTGTTCCACCTTGAAGGGTGTCACAGCCAAGCCCAACCCTCCCCTCATCCAACATCCATGCTTCCCATTGGCAGGTCACCCCTTAGCAATCAGGAGCAAAAAACCCTGCATATCACTTCCACCCGCCCTCACCCTCCCACCAGCCTCCCTCCCTTCCTCCCTTCAGCCATCCCTACCCAGGGACATTGAGGCTAATTGTTGCACCTTTACTGTCATCCCGATTGAGATTAGAAGATAAGAAACATAGAAAAAAAAATAGGAGCAGGAGTAGGCCATTCGGCCCTTCGAGCCTGCTCCGCCATTCAGTATGATCTCAATACCATATTCCCGCTCTCTCCCCCATACCCCTTTATGCCTTTTGTGTCTAGAAATCTATCTATCTCCTTCTTAAATATATTCAGTGACTTGGCCTCCACAGCCTTCTGTGGTAGAGAATTCCACAGGTTCACCACCCTCTGAGTGAAGAAATTTCTCCTCACCTCGTATCCTGTGACCCCTCGTTCTAGACACTTAGAAGAAATTCTAGGCAGAAAGAAGCCGAAAGGCTTGCATTCTTTATTTTACTGACAGGAGATTAAAACCAATTTTCAGCTGGCATTGTCAGCAATTTTGAAAGGGTAGACATCTGAGTGAAAGAAACAATTTGATAGCCTATTATTTTCTGCTTTAGACTTGGAGAGCGCTGCACATACAGTAGTTAACCATGATGATTCTGTAAAGTTCTTTAATAATACAGTGTATCCATGGGTGGGCATAACAGGCATAAACCACACATACCATTTTACAGCTACCATCATGTAATGCGAACTATGCTTGTGGGCTGCCAGCTTTCAGGAAGAAAATCAAGCTCTCTGAGCGAAGCACTTCAGCAGACTGTAGTGCAAAGCTTATTTTTGTGGAAAAATTGAAATAAATGTATTTTTTAATACACATATGTACTGTGTATCATTTCACCCATCGGTAATTATTGACCAGTATGAATCCTATTTACAAGGAGTTTCTCAACCTGGAGGGAATGAATTTGTTCGAGTATGAGATGGACTCAGTAAACACCAAGGCCTGAAATGTCCTCGCAATTTTTGGTGCAACAGTGGCATAAGAGCCGCATTGCACCAGTGTAAACAATCGGGTCTTTCCAAGGAAATTCAAAGGTAAGTGATGTACGCTGGCTTGTACCACTCCAGAATTATGTCCAGCTAAACTCCATTTAATTATTAACATAGCCCCGCCCCCATGCAAAAGACCAGAGGGAACAGTAGTTTCCTATATTTACACCATTTCTGAATGGGTGTAAATTTACACCAACATTTTAGGTATAGCAGGACCCAACGTCACTATTTCTGGTGTGTTAGCAATTTAAAAATATTTCTCCTAAAGGAGACCTGCGCTGTATTTTCTAGATACTTTTTTATGGCATTCTGTTACATTGGGCCGTATTTTCCGATCGGAGGCTTCCCGCATGCGGAGGCCTCCGATCTGGAAAAAATCTACGCACTTACCTGAGGGCTCCCAAGGTGCGTATAGTTCCGATCCTGGGCCTCTCCAACTCCAAGTGCCCAGGGCCTACGTATCCCAGAGGCGCATGTAGTTCGCAGCGTCACTGGGATCATGTGGGCCATGGGGAGCCAATCAAAGAAGGGAGTCTCCCTTCATACACTTGACAGATAGACCTGTCAAATATATGAATGGAGATCACCCCAAAAACATTTTAAAACATTAAATAATTTTTTTTTTAAATCACATTTTTAAAATTAGTTGAAATTACAATAAATTAAATATTTTAAACAAAAATTTAATTTTTTGAAAAAAAAATTAAAGTTTTTTACAGGGTTAAAAATAAACTTTTTAAAAGTATTTTTAAATGATAGATGAGTGACATTTAAATTTATTTTTTTTACTTTTTTCAACTCTTATCCTGGTAAAAGCAGGCCTTACGTCTGCTTTTACCAGGCGTAAGATTTCTAAGGGTTTTCTGCAGGCAGAGGTTCTCCAGAAAGCGGAACTCTCCGCCCGCAGAGGCCCTTCTCCAGGGCAGGTGTCCGATCTGTCAAGAGGATTCTTGACAGATCAGAAATGCCGGTTTTCAGCGCATGCGCTGTGAATGCCTGAAACCGGCATTTCCGATGTCCCTACAGGTGTGTACACAGCGCGTACTCACCCGTAGGCATCGGAATATCCAGCCCAATAAAAAGAGAAAAGCTTCCAACATTGCATTTTCTTAAACATGCGGTGCTTAATGCGCATAAATGATGGTTTGATGGCTTCAGAGTTGAATTTTCATAAAATCACTAAAATAAAGACGGACTTAAAGAAGGAAAATAGCGAATGTTCCGTGTGCTCCTCAGGCCCCGATTGTTTACGCTGATTTCCGCTCGTTTTAAGCTGTTTTTTTTATGTTTAGGTGTCTGTTAATGAAATTCTCAGGAAATTTCAGCATAAACTGCCGCAAGTAAGATCGGCATAGAAAGTGACATAAATTTTGGCGTAATTTTGCCGTAAATCGAATTGAGGAAATTCAGGCCCTAAGTTAGAATTCGGTATCAGCTTGAGTTCCTAATTCGTCACTGCAAACGGAGGTGATTTGTTTCAAATTGAACCTGCGGTTGGTTCCATGTCAATGAAGACTTGGAGTTTCCCTTCTTTTACCACCACTCTCTAATGCTCTCCCCCTTCTTTCCTGAAGATACTAAATCATGCTGTGGTATGGTTCTACAGGCAACAGTTGCCTTCTAGTACCACAATCAAATGGTCATTCTTCATATGTGAGTCTACAGTGTGAATGTCAGTTGGCTGTTTGACAGGATAGGCATCAGAACTGAGCCCAATTCCTGGCCCAGGGTTACAGGAGCCAATCAATGTAGCCTTGTTGCCACCCTGGCTGAAACCTGTGGATTGAACCTGGGACCTTTCACATCTGTAAGACCCAGCTTCAAACTGGGCTGTTGAAGGAGTTAACTGGACTTCTCTTTGAACTATACTGTGCAGTTGAA
Source organism: Somniosus microcephalus (assembly GCF_052327205.1). NCBI lineage: Eukaryota > Metazoa > Chordata > Chondrichthyes > Squaliformes > Somniosidae > Somniosus > Somniosus microcephalus. Next base: position 258,299,516 of record NC_140992.1, on the reverse strand, counting down.
AACCAAAAGGAATATCAATGTTATGGCAAGAGCTACAACATGAGCATCAATTCTATTCACTCTCCCAGTGAATCAATGTAAAGTCTGTTTCTCCCATCCGCCCATAACACTGTGTAAATAGGGAAAGCTCCAAATAAGCTACCTTCATAATCCTCCCCATATAAGGCCATGCTCTGCATGAATCTAGAAGACCAGAACTGAATGCTGTTTCTCTTAATAATTCAACATACACTGGCGACCTATGTGCTAAATTTTCCTCTATGGTTTACTTTTTTTTACGAGAAAATACACGCAAATAAGGAGGTGAGCATGACTGGTAGAAAGTGGTAACCGACTTTTTGCCTAGCTCCCATCTGAGAAATGTTTTAGGAAATGAACCCTAAAAATTGCATGCATTTGAATTAACTGAATAATTAGTCATTTAAATGTATATCCACACCAATGTTCCCTCTAATTTTTTTTTTCCGTGCACGGTCCCTTTAACTGGCTGTGTGGTCCATTCAAACCTTCACGCATGCGCGTTTGAAAAGCTGGTGAGCGGCCTGCGCGGGACCTCCAGACCCCGCAACTTAGCGGGAAAGTTGATCCACACACTTGTGGATCTTGCGTGGCACAAGGTACTGTTTTATAAGCAAGAGGTGGATGAGAAAAACTGTGCCAGCTGATAAGATTTGAACATAAGAACATAAGAAATAGGAGCAGGAGTCGGCCATTCGGCCCCTCGAGCCTGCTCCGCCATTCAATAAGATCACGGCTGATCTGGAGGGATGTTTGGGAAAGAAAGAAAGAAAGAAAGACGGATTAACTTGCATTTATATAGAGCCTCTCATGATCTCAGGACATCCCAAAAGAGATTAACTAAACTAAAAATTATTTTTTGACTTTATTTATTAACATACTTCAATTTTCAACCTGACAGACAGTAGCTGGAATTTAATTGCGGAAAGTTGAGTCAATGAATTAAAAATGTTACTTCATATGAAAAACAATGCATTATAGTGTATAAACACTTCATTGCAGCTTCCAATCTGTCAATCAATGTCATGTATTGTAAGTAAATATTTTAAACCTTCTGAGGCAGGTACTATGTAAATAAAAGCAGCTTAACCGCATATGGATGTAATTTTACTATAATTCTTGTTTACAATAAATACTTGAAAATTCATAAAATACTGACAGCTGTATTTGGCCAGCCAGGATGTGCTTTGATTGCATGAGGGAAGTGCAGATGGATAAGAGCCATGCCATGATCTGGTAGAGAACAGACTTTCCCGAAAATATTCAACAGCTGAGGCTTACTTTTTGGTAGGACTGACCATTCTAGGTAAAATCAGGATTTTCGTGAATTTTTATTCTGCTGCGTTGGAAATGTTTTATGGATTTTTCATGGTCGTTGGGTCAAAATTCTGGAACTCCCTACCTAACAGCAATATGGGGGCAGTGTCACCACGCATGGCGGTTCAAGAAAACGTCTCATCGTCACCTTCTCAAGGGCAGCTAGGGATGGACAATAATTGCAGGCCTTGCTAGAGACGCCCATGTCCCGCAAAATGAATAAACAACAACTTGCATTTATGTAGCGCCTTTAACATAGTAAAACGCCCCAAGGTGCTTCGCAGGAGCGTTATCGAACAAAATCTGACACCGAGTCACATAAAGAGATATTAGGACAAGTGACCAAAAGCTTGGTCAAAGAGGGAAGTTTTAAGGAATGTCTTAAAGGAGCAGAGAGAGGTAGAGAGGCGGAGAGGTTTGGGGAGGGAATTCCAGAGCTTAGGGCCTAGGCAGCTGAAGGCACGGCCGCCAATGGTTGAGCGATGGCAATAAAAAGATGAACCAAACCTTCCACAGTTTTATCAATTAAGCGCCGATTTAGCTGGTTTAAGATATATGAAGGAGCTTCATTGAGGTATTTTGTGATCGGCCAGTTTACTTTTGTTACCATGAATAGATTTGGAATGCACAGAAACTTTGTCAGTAAAATGGCATATATCTACCATTTTGATTTGGGTTCGTTATCTTCTTCAGCGTGAGGTAAATTAACCCTTCATTCTGGAAACAAGGAAATACGATAGTATAAATCTGCTAACAATTTAAAACTTTCTTGAGTAAGCAATCAAACAAAAAAAATCTGGTGTTGTAAAAACACTCATGGCAAAATATGATTTAAAAATTGCATTTTGTGCACAGTCGACAAATTCTTCTCAGGACATTCTGGCTGCATATTACAGTTTAGCTCATACTTAATCTGTCTGGTATCCTGGGCAGGTAGTACCAGAATGGCACCTGGTACCAGTATAGATGGCGCGGATGTTTGTATTTAGTGCCGCCTCGATTCAGTTCATGCGCTGGGGGCTCTATAATCATTTGACTCTTGAGCGGAATTTTTCTTGACCGCAAACTTAGGAGATTTGCATTTGGGCTTCATGCCATGCTAAGGCTAAGCTTCAGTTTAAATACAAAATTACAAAGGTTAAGTGTTTGCTCTGATTGAAGTAAGGGCCTTTGCACGGTCTCCTAGGGATAAGATATTTTAAGGTTTTATCTTTTTTTACATTTCGCTGGTCAAAAGGTCTTGACTTTGGAGCCTAGCATCCAACTATATGGGCCACAAAGAAATACACCGTTGATGGCGAAACCTGGATGAAGGTCCATGGTTTGTACTGCAGGACCATCAAGGGTGAAAAAGGTAGCAAAGAAAACGATGTAACCGCACCCGACTATATTGCTAATCTGAAGAGACTCCTAATTACCTGCATACTGTCGATGTTCAGATATAGGTGATCCTGCACCAGCAGGGATTACACTACCCCCATGTTACATTGATCAGCTGCTCAATAGTACCAAGGAAAACAGATGCATCTGCCATCACTAATCCACCTCTCTCTCACACACACACGACAATCAGTTCTTAAAAGAAAACAAATACATAAAATGAGAACATCCACCTTGTAGACCTCAATGGCAAGAAACAACGACTACATTTTAACTTTTTGCACAATTCTGGGGCCCCAACTTTAAAAGAACATTTATACATTATAAAGATTTGAAAGTGGAGCAGCAAGAATGATTCTGGAAATTAGGGCTTTACATTATGAGTAAGTAGTCTGGGATAAATCTTTATTTATTGGAAAAGAGAGCATGATCCAGGATGTTAAATATTTTTAGTGTGAGTGCTGTTGGAACACATGTCAAGTACTACAAGGGTGTGACACTATTTTAGATGTATTGATAACAGCAGTTAGCAATAGTTGTTAAAACAGACTTATAGAGAAGATTTTAACCAAAGCATTTACCGTCCCTTATGCAAACAACATATGGATCAGAATTTTCAGACAATGCAATAAAATCAAAATATTTCAATAAACAGGGACACATATAATGACAGAATCTTGAAACCTGATTTAGCAAATAGTTTAGAGGCTCACATCAATCGCTGTTGGTGTCTGACCAGGCCTTGTTAGCAAGAGGAGCTTGGGCCATGACAGATAAAGATGCAAATAAAGCGCAACTTGGTCACAATAAAATAATAGATAAGACACAAATGGGGAAATGCAACAGATTCAATAGTGTGTGAAAAGTAAAATAAATGGCATTAAGCCAGTTGTGGTGACAGGCATTTTTGTGAAAAGACATGTTTTCATTTCCTGTCACTGCTGTCAATATGCCCAGTTTACCACTGTGGAATACACCCATCCATATGACTCAAAAAGCTTGGATACCAAAGGAATAATTTACAACGGATGAAACTGCTTTAACTGGAAAGCATCAGTGTGGTTTAAAATGGAAAACATAGTTTTACTGAGAAAGACATTATTCTATTATCCATTTACTACTAAGTTTACACAGTGTGAGGTAAACCACAAAACATCAGACTGGCCTCCAGAGCTTTGTAACGAGACTATGATTTCCAGACTTTGACATTATATTTAGCAGTTTGCTCCCCTTTGTAAAGAAAATGAATAGCTGTAAAATTGAACTGGCAGTGCGTAAAATGCAAGACGAAAATAATATTTAAACAAATTTGGGTAAAATCGCAGACAAGACAGCACGGTCATTTTATACTAGACAAAGCAACGCAGTTAAATAAAGGCAGGCAAAAGAGCACCAACAAATAATCATTTGTTGAGCAGTCATGCTTTGACCCACACCCTGTCTCCAGTGTCTACCGCATGGGAGGTGGAAAGCCACTGTTCATCTACTGAGGGCACTTGAGATGGCCGTGGTGGGTGACCTCGAGGAACTCTGACTGGAGGGAGCCCGGGGCAGTCTGGCCTAGCTGACTTTCTGGCACCAAGACGGGCACTGGTTGAGGTTGTCTGGTGAGGAAGCAGACATGCTGTCACCAGGAGTGGACAGCATGTGCCTCTCCCATATGGCACTGCCACTCGCTGCACCTCAGCACTCCTGCTGCTCTGTGCAAAAACAGCGTAGGTTTGGAAACCCATTCTGTGCTTTCCTTCACGTTTAGCAAACTGGAGGAGATGGTGGAAACTAGTGCATGAATGGCAGCAGTTTGAGCTCCAGTGGAAGCTGTAAGAGTTACTCAGGGTCCTGCTGCAGTGTACATATGATTGTTTCACTCCACTATTTTGCCTACAATTATTTGACTGCTGTTTTGCCTGCTTTAAGTGTTTCACTCCACTGTTTTGCCTACTTTTATTATTTGTCTGTGCTGTTTTGCCTGCCATTATAGAACCTAATAGAGGTTTTCAAGATGATGAGGGGTTTCGATAGAGTAGATAGAGAAAGGCTGTTCGCTCTGGCGAGTGGGTCAATAACCAGAGGTCATAAATGTAAAATCATTGACAGAAGATCGAGAGGGGAGCTGAGAAGAAATATTTTCACTCGGAGAGTTGTCCGGGTCTGGAACGCTCTACCTGAAGAGGAGGTGGAAGCTGATGCCATAAATAATTTTAAAAGGGAGTTGGACGGGTGCACGAGGATGAGGAACTTACAGGGTGTGGGTCAAAGCACGACTGCTCTTTCAAAGAGCCAGCACAGGCTCGACGGGCCATCCTTCTGTGCTATAAGTTTCTATGATTAGTGCACTGGGGGTTTGCACAATGGTGACCTTTAGTTTTTGAATTTGTTTGATGGTAATTTAAAAGGCTGCATATAATGACAACACAAGTCTCGGCCAAAATGGATATAGAAACATAGAAACATAGAAGATAGGAGCAGGAGTAGGCCATTCGGCCCATCAAGCCTGCTCCGCCATTCAATGCGATCATGGCTGATCATCCAAATTCAGTACCCTGTCCCTGCTTTCTCCCCATATCCCTTGATCACTTTAGCCTTAAGAAATATATCTAACTCCTTGAATATATGTAATGAATTGGCCTCAACTGCCTTGTGCGGTAGAGAATTCCACAGGTTCACCATTCTCTGGGTGAAGAAATTCCTCCTCATCTCAGTCCTAAATGGCCTACCCCTTATCCTTAGACTGTGACTCCTGGTTCTGGACTCCCCGACCATCGGGAACATCCTTCCTGCATCTAGTCTGTCTAGTCCTGTTAGGATTTTATAAGTTTCAATGAGATCCCCTCTCATTCTTCTAAACTCTAGCGAATATCAGCCTAATCGACCCAATCTCTCTTCATACGTCATTCCTGCCATCCCAGGTATCAGTCTGGTGAATCTTCGCTGCACTCCCTCCATGGCAAGAACATCCTTCCTCAGATAAGGCGACCAAAACTGCATACAATACTCAAGGTGTGGTCTCACCAAGGCCCTGTACAACTGCAGCAAGACATCCTTGCTCCTGTACTCGAATCCTCTCGCTACAAAGGCCAACATACCATTTGCCTTCTTAACTGCCTGCTGCACCTGCATGCTTACCTTCAGCGACTGGTGCTCAAAGACACCCAGGTCTCGTTGCACTTCCCCTTTTCCCAATCTATTGCCGTTCAGATAATAATCTGCCTTCCTGTTTTTGCCACCAAAGTGGATAACCTCGCATTTATCCACATTATACTGCATCTGCCATGCATCTGCCCAATCACCCAACCAGTACAGATCATACTGGAGTTTCTCTGCATCCTCCTCACAGCACACATGCCCACCCAGCTTTGTGTCATCTGCAAACTTGGAGATATTACATCTAGTTCCCTCGTCTAGATCATTAATATATATTGTGAATAACTGTGGTCCTAGCACCGATCCCTGTGGTACACAACTAGTCACTGCTTGCCACTCAGAAAAATACCCGTTTATTCCAACTCTTTGCTTCCTGTCTGCCAACCAGTTCTCTATCCAAGTCAGTGCCTTACCCCCAATCCCATGTGCTTTAACTTTGCGGGACCTTATCGAAAGCCTTCTGAAAGTCCAAATATACCACATCCACTGGTTCTCCCTTATCTATTCTGCCAGTTACTTCCTCAAAAAGTTCCATAATTGGATAATTCCCCCGTCAATCACACCTGGAGCCCGCACTGCTGTAAGTGACTGAGATTGATTTTATGCACATAATTTGTATTGTGTAACTATTCTCCACTCACTCCATTTTGCTGGAGAAATAATCCTGCTTTTATCGGGAGTTTCTGCTGTAGTTTCGGTCATGAGTTCTGTTTGCTGTAGTGCTTATAGAGACTTTGTTTAAATAGGCTCTGTTTGCTGAGTAAATAGACTCTGTTTGCTGTAAAATAAACTGTTTGCTGTAGGCCCGCCATAAAACCCGCCCCGCCTCCAACCCATTGGCTGACACAGCGGTGTTAATACTCACTCCGAATATAAAATCACCATTTTGCACCAAATTCTTGTTGTGCAGAGTTTCTTCGGATTGCTGAGGAGCATACCCATGACAGGAAAGCACTGCAGATTGACTAATGTTGCTTATATTATCTGTTGCAGCCTGGAATGTGAGGTGTAGAAATTCAGGGTCACTGTCACCTTCCGGGCCATGGCAATAAAGTGTGTTTGACCTGGTGCAGAACTGCAATTGGTGTTGCTACAGGTGATTTAGCTCTGTACACTCTCCCTTATGAAGTGGAGCTGCTGGACATATTGCTCTTCACTGGATAAAATATCTCCTTGTAGAATATTGCTTCCTCTGTCTAATGTGCACAGTGTCATGGATGGAAGATCTGCCAGTCCCGAATATAGTAAAAGTCTTCCACAAAGCCTGTGTTGTCACACACTTCTGCAACTCTGAACCAATTTCTCGAGTGTCAGCTGTGGCTCAGTTGGTAGTATTCTCGCCTGAGTCAGAAGGTCGTGGGTTCAAGCTCCACTCCAGGACTTGAGCACAAAATCTAGGCTGACACTCCAGTGCAGTACTGAGGGAGTGCTGCATGGTCAGAAGTACCGTCTTTCTGATGAGACGTTAAACCAAGGCTCCATCTGCTCTCTCAGGTGGACGTAAAAGATCCCGCGGCACTACTTCGAAGAAGAGCAAGGGAGTTATCCCCGGTATCATGGCCAATATTTATCCCTCAATCAACATCACTAAAAAACAGATTTTTTGGTCATGATGTCATTGCTGTTTGTGGGAGCTTGCTGTGCACAAATTGGCTGCCGCGTTTCCTACATTACAACAGTGACTACACTTCAAAAGTACTTCAATCTCTCTGAAGCGCTTTGGGACTTAGTACTGAGGGAGTGCTGCACTGTCAGAGGTGCTGTCTTTTGGATGAAAGTTTAAACCGAGGCCCTATCTGCCCTCTCAGGTGGACGCAAAAGATCCCACGGCATTAGTCAAAGAAGAGCAGGGGAGTTCTCCAGCTGCCATGTTTCCTACATTACAACAGTGGCTACACTTCAGAAAGTACTTCATTGGCTGTAAAGTGTTTTGCGATGCCCTGAGGTCGTGAAAGGCGCTACATAAATGCAAGTCTTTATTTCTCAGGTTTCTCTGAAACACTTCTCAGTCAAGCTTAATTATAATCAAATGTAATCTAAGTTAGGCAATTTTATTCTTCCCATCTATTGACTTTTAGCCCTAATCCTGCCAGCCTCAACTTCCACTTTTTCAACATTTACAGCAGATAGAACGTGGACAAGTTAAGATAAAAACGAGTGGCACAGCTCCAAGCTAGGTGTAAATGTAGCAACATTTAAACAGTGATTCTTACAATTAGAATAATTTAGACTTTCTACCTCCTCCACTTGGTTCTCTTTCTCACAGATACAGAAAAATCTTAAAATACTGGTGTGGTTTTGCACCATCTCTCAACGAACAAACCAGCTCCACCGTGTCTTCCAACTTCTTACACCTTTTTTGTTTGTTCTCAGAATGTGGCCAACACTGGCAAGGCCTCATTTATTAAAAGAAGAAAGACTTGCATTTATATAGCACCTTTCACGATCACCGGACGTCTCAAAGTGTTTCACAGCCAATGAAGTATCTCTGAAGTATAGTCACTGTTGCACTGTAAGAAATCGCTAGTTGCCCTAAAGAGGTGGTGATGGGCCTTCATAACATAAGAAATAAGAGCAGGAGTAGGCCATACGGCCCCTTGAACCTGCTCCGCCATTCAAAAAGATCATGGCTGATCATCGACCTCAACTCCACTTTGCCGCACGATCTCCGTATCCCTTGATTCCCCTAGAATCCAAAAATCTATCTATCTCAGCCTTGAATACACTCAAAGACTCAGCATTCCCAGCCCTCAGGGGCAGAGAACTTCAAATATTCACAACCCTCTGAGTGAAGAAATTCTTCCTCATCTCAGTCTTAAATGGCTTACCCCTTATTCTGAAACTATGCCACCTAGTTCTGGACGCTCCAGCTAGGGAAAACATAGAAAAATAGAAGATAGGAGCAGGGGTAGGCCATTCGGCCCCTCGAGCCTGCTCCACCATTCAATGAGATCATGGCTGATCATCCAAATTCAGTACCCTGTCCCTGCTTTCTCCCCATATCCCTTGATCCCTTTAGCCTTAAGAAATATATCTAACTCCTTCTTGAATATATTTAATGAATTGGCCTCAACATCCTTTTGTGGTAGAGAATTCCACAGGTTCACCACTCTCTGGGTGAACAAATTCCTCCTCATCTCTGTCCTAAATGGCTTACCCCTTATCTTTAGACTGTGACCCCTGGTTCTGGACTTCCCTGCCATCGGAAACATCCTTCCTGCATCTAGTCTGCCTAGTCCTGTTAGAATTTTATTAGTTTCAATGAGATCCATCTCATTCTTCTAAACTCCAGCGAATATAAGCCCAATTGACCCAATCTCTCCTCATACGTCATTCCTGCCACCCCAGGTATCAGTCTGGTGAATCTTCGCTGCACTCCCTCCATGGCAAGAACACCCTTCCTCAGATAAGGCGACCAAAACTGCACATAATACTCAAGGTGTGGTCTCACCAAGGCCCTGTACAATTGCAGCAAGACATCCTTGCTCCTGTACTCGAATCCTCTCGCTATGAAGGCCAACATACCATTTGCCTTCTTAACCGCCTGCTGCACATGCATGCTTACCTTCAGCGACTGGTGCACAAGGACACCCAGATCTCGTTGCACTTCCCCTTCTCCCAATCTATTGCCGTTCAGATAATAATCTGCCTTCCTGTTTTTGGCACTAAAGTGGATAACCTCGCATTTATCCACATTATACTGCATCTGCCATGCATCTGCCTAATCAGCCAGCCTGTCTAAGTCATACTGGAGTTTCTCGGCATCCTCCTCACAGCACACACGCCCACACAGCTTTGTGTCATCTGCAAACTTGGAGATATTACATCTAGTTCCCTCGTCTAGATCATTAATATATATTGTGAATAGCTTGGGTCCTAACACCGATTCCTGCGGTACCCCACTAGCCACTGCCTGCCACTCGGAAAAAGACCCGTTTATTCCAACTTCCTCTTCAAGTAATTGCTTGTACAACTGAGTAGCTTCCTGGGCCACTTCAGAGAGCATTAAGGGTCAACCATGTAGGCTAGCATCTCGTGTAGGCCAGCCGGGATAGGGTAGCAGGTTCTCTTCTTTGAAGTGAATCAACTGGATTTTTTATACAATCCAGCAGCTTTCAGGCCATCTCTTCTGGGACTAGTCCAAAAATGACCAAATCTGTTAAATTCAATTTCACAGCTTGCCACAGTGGGATTTGTTAACTCATGACCTCTGAGTTGCGAGTCCAGTACTGTAACCATTATGGGATCATACCTGCCAATTAGAGTTCCAACAACTCTGCAACATGACCTGCGACTGACTCCCAGCAATTTCATCGTCTAGCATTAAAAGGACACATATCTATATTTTATTTTTTGTAGTATAATATTTATCATCTTTATTATCCCTCTACCTATGTAGCACTACTCTACCCTGCCACAGAAAAAAATCCTTCCAAAATTCAATTACAAAACAATATGATACAAAGAATAACAAGTATGTGGTTGGGAGTTTTAGGAATGAATTAATCTTAAGGTTCGTATTAGCAGCACAAGCTTTTTTGTTATAGTATGTGACACCATCACAGCCACTTGACCATTACTGCCCCATTCCTTCGTGTTACCTGACTGGCAAGCATCTAGTGTTCTGCATATAATCTATTTTACAAGGTGTGTAATTAGGTTTTACAAATAAGAGGCATAGTTTGAAACAGATTCAACAAACAGAAAAATAAAGAGGATAATTAGAACTGTGCTGTAAAGACCAGAGAATGGTTTGGCCATAAAAATAAGATCGTCACCACTAAATCTAATAGGGAATTCAGGAGGAACTTCTTTACCCAGAGAGTGGTGAGAATGTGGAACTCACTGACACAGGGAGTGGTGAGAATGTGGAACTCACTAACACAGGGAGTGGTTAGAATGTGGAACTCACTAACACAGCGAGTGGTTAGAATGTGGAACTCACTAACACAGGGAGTGGTTAGAATGTGGAACTCACGAACACAGGGAGTGGTGAGAATGTGGAACTCACTAACACAGGGAGTGGTTAGAATGTGGAACTCACTAACACAGGGAGTGGTGAGAATGTGGAACTCGCTAACACAGGGAGTGGTTAGAATGTGGAACTCGCTAACACAGAGAGTGGTGAGAATGTGGAACTCGCTAACACAGGGAGTGGTGAGAATGTGGAACTCACTAACACAGGGAGTGGTTAGAATGTGGAACTCGCTAACACAGGGAGTGGTGAGAATGTGGAACTCGCTAACACAGGGAGTGGTGAGAATGTGGAACTCACTAACACAGGGAGTGGTTAGAATGTGGAACTCGCTAACACAGGGAGTGGTTAGAATGTGGAACTCGCTAACACAGGGAGCGGTTAGAATGTGGAACTCGCTAACACAGGGAGTGGTGAGAATGTGGAACTCACTAACACAGGGAGTGGTTAGAATGTGGAACTCGCTAACACAGGGAGTGGTGAGAATGTGGAACTCGCTAACACAGGGAGTGGTGAGAATGTGGAACTCGCTAACACAGGGAGTGGTGAGAATGTGGAACTCGCTAACACAGGGAGTGGTTAGAATGTGGAACTCGCTATCACAGGGAGTGGTGAGAATGTGGAACTTGCTAACACAGGGAGTGGTGAGAATGTGGAACTCACTAACACAGGGAGTGGTTAGAATGTGGAACTCGCTAACGCAGGGAGTGGTGAGAATGCGGAACTCGCTAACACAGAGAGTGGTTTGAATGTGGAACTCGCTAACACAGGGAGTGGTGAGAATGTGGAACTCGCTAACACAGGGAGTGGTTAGAATGTGGAATGCACTAACACAGGGAGTGGTGAGAATGTGGAACTCACTAACACAGCGAGTGGTTAGAATGTGGAACTCACTAACACAGGGAGTGGTGAGAATGTGGAACTCACTAACACAGGGAGTGGTTAGAATGTGGAACTCGCTAACACAGGGAGTGGTGAGAATGTGGAACTCACTAACACAGGGAGTGGTTAGAATGTGGAACTCACTAACACAGGGAGTGGTTAGAATGTGGAACTCGCTAACACAGGGAGTGGTGAGAATGTGGAACTCGCTAACACAGGGAGTGGTGAGAATGTGGAACTCGCTAACACAGGGAGTGGTGAGAATGTGGAACTCGCTAACACAGGGAGTGGTGAGAATGTGGAACTCGCTAACACAGGGAGTGGTTAGAATGTGGAACTCGCTAACACAGGGAGTGGTGAGAATGTGGAACTCGCTAACACAGGGAGTGGTGAGAATGTGGAACTCGCTAACACAGGGAGTGGTTAGAATGTGGAACTCGCTAACACAGGGAGTGGTTAGAATGTGGAACTCGCTAACACAGGGAGTGGTGAGAATGTGGAACTCACTAACACAGGGAGTGGTTAGAATGTGGAACTCGCTAACACAGGGAGTGGTGAGAATGTGGAACTCACTAACACAGGGAGTGGTTAGAATGTGGAACTCGCTAACACAGGGAGTGGTGAGAATGTGGAACTCGCTAACACAGAGAGTGGTGAGAATGTGGAACTCACTAACACAGGGAGTGGTTAGAATGTGGAACTCGCTAACACAGAGAGTGGTGAGAATGTGGAACTCACTAACACAGGGAGTGGTTAGAATGTGGAACTCGCTAACACAGCGAGTGGTTAGAATGTGGAACTCGCTCACACAGGGAGTGGTTAGAATGTGGAACTCGCTCACACAGGGAGTGGTTGAGGTGAATAGCATAGATACATTTAAGGGGAAGCTCGATAAACACATGAGAGAGAAAGGAATAGAAGGTGATGGTGACAGAGTTAGATGAAGAGGGGTGGGAGGAGGCTCGTGTGGAGTGTAAACACCGGCATGGACCAGTTGGGTTGAATGGCCTGTTTCTGTGCTGTAGATTCCATGTCATTCTGTGTACTACAGATTACAGAGGGAGACATTCAAATCATGGTGCAAGCCACTGGCTTCTGTCCTAGGCAAACACTGTCTGTCTAGTTCATATCTGGCTTCCTATGATCTGTAGAAGTACGAAATATATGTGAACCAAATATTTTGGCAGATCAGTCTAACCTTTTGACATTAAGGTTATAAATGACCAGACTGGGGTGGGGGGGTGTTATGCCATATGTCGCAACTTATCCACTTCACATTATGGCATTGTATCAAAAAAGGCATCATCTACATTTTGAGTGGTTCCGTACACTATTTACTAAATCAGCTGGTAATAGCGCAGAGATCTGGCTGTTTACAGATACAAATATTTGAATACAATACTCAACATTCTTGCATTTCTCCCGAAAGAGCAAAATTCTTCCAATTCAGATCTTTCAGAGTCTGTTACAGAATTGGTTGCAGTCCTTTGAAAATAATTCACTACAAAACAAACAATAGAATTGTATATTTTTCGTTCAGAATTTTACTGTAGGAAACCCAGTGCAGTGCTAGGGGAGCACTGCACCGTCAGAGGTGCCATCTTTCAGGTGAAACTTTAAACCCTCTCAGGTGGACATAAGAGGTCCCAAGGTATTATTCCAAGAAATGTAAGGGAGAGTTCTCCTGGTGTCCTGCCCAATATTTATCCTGCAACTAACACAGTAAAATAGATTATCCGGTCATTTATCTTGCTGTGCGCAAATTGACTGCACGTTTGACTACATTACAACAGTGACTACACTTCAAAAGTACTTCATTGCTTGTGAAGTGCTTTGGGACGTCCTGAGGACGTGAAAGCTGCAATATAAATGCAAGTTCTTCCTTCCTTCCTCATTATTATGCTGAGTGCAACAGCCAAATCCAAGACATTAAAGCTTCTGCCCCTGCAGTTCTCCCAAAATGTCCTCCTGCTATTGTTTGCAGCTTTTAAGTTAGAAACATTTCCTTTCTAACCTACGTTGTTCAAATTCACACCTGGGCAATTAATTTCAGCAAAGCACAATCTATGTACTAAGGCTGCTGACCTCCTCTCTTCCTGCCAATCACAATGTCAGAACTCCAGGGCAAAGGATGGAAGTCAGTGAGTCCAATTATTATCAATTCCACACGGCAAGACTTGAATATTATCTTCACGAATGCTACTAAGAACGTCTGGTTCCTGATTAGAATTAGTTGAACGTCCCAATATGCTGTGGATGGCAATACTGTCTGAGGCAACGTTTCACAGGAAAAAGTCCTTTGTGAAGCTTCGCCACTGATATTCTGTGTTGATTTTTTGGACTGATGCAGTACAGTGAGGTGTAACTAGGTGAGCTTTTGTGTTTTTGACACAAACATGAAGGTCTGGTTTAAGTGCTGGAAGCTCTTATGCCCCCGCTCTGTTCGGAATCTTGTAGAGGACCCCGCAGCCTCACCACAGAAATGCTTTGCCGTCTGGTCTCAAGCAATCAGAACTGTTGGTCTGCAGTCGTTCTAAGTAGGCATTAGCTCTAGTTGGAGAGAGATCCAGCTGGGCGAAACCATTGCTAACCAAGATGGTGCATGTAGCATAGCCACAGACACAGTGGTTTGATAACTATAGTGCTTCCTAACTATAACGTACTGTGCCAATTGAAGCAATTGAACAGGGAAAATGTGCATATTGAATTTTGTTGATATTTGACAAGAGCGCAGAAGTAGAATCGCCAGTCGACAGTGGAATTCCAATGGCAAAGCTTCACAAAAGGGTTTTCTCCTGTGAAACACTGCCCCAGACAGTCTTGTTACCTGTAACATATTAAGACATTCCACTCAATTAAAGTTTCAGTGCCTTATAAATGTCACAAAATTTGAGCTAGGAACCAGAAAAGTTGCAAAAAATGGTCTGCGTACCATTTGTAAAGGAAAATTCAAGGTTTCAGAAGGGAACTCAATACTAATTGCACTTACTCTCCGCCACTGTATCTAAAAGGATCTTCTCTTCAGAACAGCAGTCAAGGATTAGAAAAAAAAACATTCAGCCTGCTAAAGCTTGCCCACCTAGTACTTCAACTTTCACAGCTAGATCTTGAATACCCTTAAAGAAAGAAGCACTTCTTTCTAAAGTGACATCAAAGGTGAAATAACAGATCGTAATAATCAGATAATTAATGTTTTATTGGTTTCTATCAAGGGATATACACCCTAAATGCTAAATGTGTGACTTTTTTCTGATTCTGATGGCTTGGTGTATTTCCAGCATTTATTCAGATTTGCTGTATATTTCGGTTTGTTTTCTATTGTTTGCCTTTATCTTTATATCTTATGGGAATTTACCATCTTATATTAACTCACCACAGTTAATATTAAAGCATTGCAAAAGCAACTTGTACCAATATCTGGTACAAATCAAAATTTATGCTTATAGATCCAGTATTAAAAAATTGAGCCAATATTTAGATTTAAAGGTTTCAGACTGATAATCTGAATAAAGTCCATTCAGTTGTTAAACACCACAGTTTGAAGCCTTAAAATATGGGTTTTAAACCCGACTATATCAGGTACTGATCAAGCCAAATTCAAATCAATAGAGTGAGTGATGTGGAAGAAATAGTGCAGAGCCTGATGGACTGAATTATAAGCCATTGGACAATTGCAGTCTATTTTGTTGTGATTTAACTTAAATGGCATGAGGTCTGTCATTTTTTTGTTTGTTAATAATGTAGATTGACTGGTCGGAGTTTAAAAGCAACAACTCAGAATGGCTAATGAGAAGAATCACCCTCTCAAATATTACTCCAAAATGGTGAAGATGAACTAAATCATTGTTAGAACTCAAAATTTTCTTGGGTTGGGGGAATACCTCAGACACACCTAGAAAATAAATCTTACACCTTCAACACAGGTATCTGTAATGTATGTACCTTTAAGGGGAGAACTACTTTTTACAGCTCCTGTATACTGTAGTACCGGCAGTGACCACACCTGTATATAAACCCTGAGTAGGGATCTGTACAATTAGTTTTAGAGTAACCCTCATCCAGTAAACACCTGTTGATTATTCTCTGCAGTTTCTTGTCTAATTATTGAAGGACACAACATCAAAATACACGGATCTAACATTGGCGACGAGAAGATTCAAACCTACCTGCAACTCTGCATCACCTCCCAGGGATTCGCTCCTGGAGAACAGTGAAAGAAGAAGGCCGAGTCCAGAAGCACGGGCGTCGACCACGGGAAACCCCCCAGTTATCCAGCGGAGATTTGAGCATCGCAGGGGAGGCTGTCGAGAGCCGGGCTTGGTTTTCCAGTCACGGTGGTCCAGCGAAACGGGCTGGCAACAGGTACGGCGCAGACCCCTCCCGGACAGCGGCGGCTAGAGCCGACCGACGGCACAGAAAAAGGCCGAGCAGCGTCGACGGGAGAAGAGAGAGGGTAGAGCGCACAGGGCGCAGCCGGTGTTCAGGACCGAGCGGCGTCGACGGGAGAAGAGAGTGGGTAGAGCGCACAGGGCGCAGCCGGTGTTCAGGACTACAAGCGGCTATTCTCACATATACCCTTGAGAGATACAGAGATTGTCTTGAAGACGTACACGGGGCAAAAAGTCTACCCCAAAGGAAAAATAAGGGTGAACGTTATATATAACGGCAAGGAAACACCAAAAATGGACCTATATGTATTGCCAGATGGAGGACCACCACTACTAGGACGTGAATGGATCCGGAAGATACAGCTAGATTGGCATTCCATACAAGCACTGACTGTAGATGCCAAAAAGGATGACGACGTCACACCTGGACGACTGTCAAAAATGCTAACTGACGCACAAGAAGTGTTCCAGGAGGGACTCGGAACACAAAAAGGCATAACAGCGACGATCAAAATAGAGGAAAATGCAAGCCCAAAGTTTTTTAAGGCCAGACCGGTGCCTTATGCGATCCGCCCAGCCGTCGAAGCAGAGCTGGAAGGTTTGGAACATTCAGGAGTACTGTCCAAAGTGGACTGGAGCGAGTGGGCTACACCCATTGTTCCTGTAATGAAGAGGTCATTGAGTAATACGCCTGGGGAACCAAAGAAGGTTCATATCTGTGGGGACTTTAAGGTGACAGTGAACCCAGTCCTTCACATGGTACAATATCCGCTTCCGCGGATTGAAGATATTTTCGCCTCGCTATCTGGAGGAAAACGCTTCACTAAGATTGATCTGGCCCAGGCGTACCTGCAAATGGAGGTAGAAAAAGCCTCGATACAGTACCTCACGATCAACACTCATAAAGGTCTCTACCAATACAACCGGCTGGTGTTCAGGACAGCATCAGCTCCGGCTATTTGGCAAAGGGCAATGGATCAAGTCCTGCAAGGGATTCCAGGGACCCAGTGTTATTTGGACGACATCCTGGTCACGGGCGAAAATGACAGTGATCACCTCGCCAACCTGGAGCAGGTGCTCACTAGATTGAAGGAATATGGGCTCCGAGCTAATCGCCACAAATGCGAGTTTTTCCAGAAGCAGATCTCGTATTGT
The DNA here is from genome assembly GCF_052327205.1 of Somniosus microcephalus. Lineage (NCBI taxonomy): Eukaryota > Metazoa > Chordata > Chondrichthyes > Squaliformes > Somniosidae > Somniosus > Somniosus microcephalus. Next base: position 258,282,257 of record NC_140992.1, on the reverse strand, counting down.
GGCCATGTTATTGATGAAGAGGGGTTACATAAGTCCCCTGAAAAGATTGAGGCAGTAATCAAGGCTCCAGCACCGGAAACTGTGACACAACTGAGGTCGTTCCTCGGGCTGGTGAACTACTACCATAAGTTCTTGCCGAATTTGTCTACAGTTCTACACCCACTGAACACCCTACTGCAAACGGGGGTACCATGGAAGTGGAGTGACAAATGTAAATGAGCTTTCCAGAAGAGCAAAGCATTGATCACATCAAAAGAGGTGTTGGCTCATTTCAACCCAGCACTACCAATTCGGTTGGCGTGTGATGCATCACCCTATGGCATTGGAGCGGTGCTGTCGCACAAATTCCCGGACGGCTCGGAGAGGCCAGTAGCCTTTGCGTCTCGGTCACTAACCTCAGCCGAGCGTAACTATGCCCAGATTGACAGGGAGGCCCTCAGCCTAGTGTGGGGAGTGAAAAAGTTCAATCACTATCTGCACGGGCAGAAGTTCACCTTGCTGACTGACCACCAACCACTTGTCTCCATCTTTAATCCAAAGAAGGGCGTTCCGGTGATGACTGCGCAACGGCTACAAAGATGGTCCCTCTTTCTAGGGGCGAACCAATATGAAATCGAGTATAAGGGCACGAAACAGCATGGAAACGCTGATGGGCTATCACGCCTGCCACTGCCTACTGCGGAGGAAGCACCAGCAGTGGACCCTGTCGAAATATTTCATTCGACTATAATTGAACGCTTGCCAGTAACTAACGCCGATATACAGAAGGAGACCCGAAATGACCTGACACTGTCTCGGGTATATGACTTGACGGTGAAGGGATGGCCAACACATGGCGACTCACTGTTGCCAGCATTCTCATCCAGAAGAGAACAGCTGTCAGTATGCCAGGGGACCTTGATGTGTGAAACCCAAGTGGTAATTTCACCCAAGTTAAGGGAGAGAGTGCTCAATGAGCTTCACGAAGGCCATCTGGGAGGGGTGAAAATGAAAAACCTTGCTAGGGCTTATGTGTGGTGGCCGGGGATCGATCAGCAAATCGAGGACCTGACAAAGAGCTGCTCAGGATGCCAGATGGTCCAAAATGCACCACCACATGCCCCTCTACACCCATGGGAGTGGCCCTCATCTCCATGGCAACGGGTGCATATTGATTTTGCTGGTCCATTTATGGACTCAATGTTTTTAATAGCCGTGGATGCGCACTCGAAATGGCCTGAGGTGATCAAAATGTCCTCCACCACCACGGAGAAAACTATTGCAGTCCTATGGACCATATTTGCCAGGAACGGCTTGCCAGAGCAGATTTGCTTTGATAACGGACCACAGTTTGTGTCCGAGGAGTTTCGAAGATTTATGAAAAGGAATGGGGTAAGGCATTACACATCCGCCCCGTATCATCCAGCCACAAATGGATTGGCTGAGAGGTTCGTACAAACCTTTAAAAAAGCAGTAAGAGCCATGTGCGATGACGACATTCCACTGCAGCATAAGGTGGACAATTTCCTGTTAGCCTACAGAAATGCGACACATGCAGTCACCAACCAGACCCCAGCCATGATGTTCTTTAACCGAAGGTTGAGGTCTCGTCTGGATTTGCTCAGACCAAATGTACGAAGAGATGTTGAGAATAAGCAATTCCAGCACATCAATGAGAAGCCGACAAGGAGCTTCAATGTAGGGCAACCAGTCTTGGCCCGCGACTACCGAACAGAGAAATGGCAACCAGGAACGATATGCACACGGCAGGGGTCACTAATGTACACAGTGGATCTTGGGGAGAACATTGTGAGACGCCATGTTGACCAGATCCTAGAGTCACAGGAACGAGTCAACCCCATGTCTCGCCCATACGTACCTGGTGATGAACCCGACGTACAGGTAGCATCTACCCCAGAAACAGTAGCTTCGGAAGCTGATGAACCAACCGACGACAGGGGGCCAGAATCGCCTCCACACCAAGAGCAAGACACTCAGGAAAGGCACTTTCCAGAAAGGATCAGGAAGCCTCCCCAAAGACTGAATTTATAAATAGACTATTTTCAGTTAATGTTGCATGTTAAAAGTGTTAATTGTAATTAGTTGATATTTAATTGTTAAATGAATGTTATGGTACTGTTAATCTAAAAGGGGAGGAATTGTAATGTATGTACCTTTAAGGGGAGAACTACTTTTTACAGCTCCTGTATACTGTAGTACGGGCAGTGACCACACCTGTATATAAACCCTGAGTAGGGATCTGTATAGTTCGTTTTAGAGTAACCCTCATCCAGTAAACACCTGTTGATTATTCCCTGCAATCTCTTGTCTAATTATTGAAGGACACAACATCAAGATACATGGATCTAACAGTACCCCCTTCAAATATCTCACCATTGTTAGATAGTTGCTTTTAAAGTAAAAATAAAAAGTAAGACTTGCATTTATATGGCGCCTTTCACGACCACCGGACATCTCAAAGTGCTTTACAGTCAATGAAGTACTTTTGAAGTGGAGTCACTGTTGTAATGTGGGAAACATGGCAGCCAATTTGCGCACAGCAAGCTCCCACAAACAGCAATGTGATAATGACCAGATCATCTGTATTAGTGATGCCGATTGAGGGATAAATAGTGGCCCAGGACACTGGGGATAACCCCCCCGCCCCCCTTCGAAAGAGTGCCATGGGATCTTTTACATCCACCTGAGAGAGTAGATGGGGCCTCGGTTTAATGTCTCATCCAAAAGACGGCACCTCCAACACTGCAGCACTCCCTCAGCACTGCACTGGAGTCTCAGCCTAGCTTTATGTGCTCAAGTCGCTGGAGTGGTACTTGAACCCACAACCTTCTGACTCAGAGACGAGCGTGCTACTCTTTAAAAAAAAATTAATATACTTTATTGAACATTTACAACATCGTGATCATTTCATTGTATGATACAAATCAATTCCGCCGCTCTGCACAGCCATTCCGCCACCACATTTTAACATCAAAACCTTAAGTTAAATTTGTCTCCTGTAACATATATTAATCGATTGTACTTTAAAAATTGGTTGTAAAATACTATCCTTAAATTCCATTCTGAATAAAACATCCACAGAGCCTTATAATGATCTTTCAGCTTATCTTTAATAATACTCTTTTAGATTGATTCTCCTCCCGTTAAAAAACAGAGCATTCCTTCTTTGCACAATCATGAATCTAGCCAAACTGACCATTAAATTAATTGCCGCTCCGCTAGACTCTGGCAGACTCTCCTGTAATCCCCATCTCAAAATTGAGTCCCACGGGATTCCCATTCTCGCTCTTCGGTCCCCACCCAGGAAAAAGCTTCACACAACTGTCGAACATAGTACTTAAAGTCATTTAACTGCGGACATAACACCAGTAAATGGGACAGAGTCTCATCCCGTGTCCCACACACTGGGCAAGTTGCCGCCTACACTCGTCCACTCTTGCACAAGACCGTCATGGTAAAAATCTGGTTATGAGCCAATTTGAAATCCAGTTCAATCCATTCTGGACATTTAAAATTCGCCCACACTCCCTTCCAAATCCTGTTGAAGTCCAGCTGTGGGTATATACTCTGCCAAAACTCCTGACCAGCAGGTGTCTTGAATCTCCATTCTCTAAATACCTCATAGCAATCTCGAGTATTACAGTTGTCAAATTGGACCAACTCTCCCCCTTTCTCCAGTACAAAGCTTGGAAAAGCAGGACGCATTTTACTTCCTTTGGAGATTTCCGCATTTATTTCTCCCATCCAATCCTGTGGCATTGCCCTCACAATCTTCTCATACATGATTCCTATTGCTTTTTCCTCTACCTCCTGATCCTCCTCCCACATCATGTCCCTCACTGTCGCTTTCGGCAACCAACCTGGAATTACCTCGTATAATACATCTTTCACAGATATAATCCCAGCTTTTACAAAAGCTTGATTAAATAAAACCTCTCCTTCGATGTTGACCCACCTGTTCAAAAATAAGGGATGTTCTAAAAATTCCTCAGCCCTCTTGGGCATAAACTGCACACTTTTTAAAAATTGGGCCCAAGTCTCTACAACCCCCTTATAAAACCTAGGGAGAAGCTTAATCGATTTCAAAAACATATTATTGTATTCCATATACAATATCCCCTGCCCTCCTATCCCACTTTGTTTTAAAAAATGCTCAAAACAACTCTTCCAAAGACTTGTATTTGACTTCAGAAGAAATCTCTTCACCCATTTGGTTCGAAAGGATTTTTTCTTCAAATCAATATCTGGGAAATTGAGTCCTCCCTGATTTCTCCGTCCAATGATGGTATTGTAAGCCACCAAGGCTGGTTTCCCTTCCCATAAAAACCTCACACAAGCCTCTCGGATGGACTTTTCCGCCCACTCAGGAATATCCTCCACCGTCAATAAGTACCATAGCTTAGATAGCAGGAGAGCAGACACCACTGTCGCTCTTCCTTGCACTTTCAACCACCTTCTTTCCCATCTTCCCAAAATCTTTTTAATTTTCATAACCTTTGGTTCCCAATTTAATCGATCCACTTCATCCCTGTCTTTCTTGCACCCCATATGCACCCCCAGAACTTCCAAAACCTCCACCACCTTAAAGGGACTTTCCCCCAACCATTCCCCCCTACCCCTTCCTGCAACCAGGCATTGGGACTTACTATAATTCACTCTGGCTCCTGAAGCGCTACAATATTCCTCCACTACATCCATAGCTTTCCTCACTGACTCCCCATTTCTCAATGTTAAGGTTGTGTCATCTGCATATTGGTGTATCACTGACACCAGCCCAGAACTGGGGACCACAATCCCAACTACACCTTGTTTCTTTCACATCATGTAACCTAATGGTTCTGCTACCAATGTGTACAACAATGGAGACAGGGGACAACCCTGTCTCACTGATCTCTGTATCGGAAAATACTTGGATAAAAAACCATTACATTTAACACAGCTAAATATGTTTGAAAAAAAAATCCTTATCCACTCAATGAAATTTTCCTTGAAACCAAATGCTTCCAAAACCTTCAATAAAAACTCATGAAAGACCCTATCAAAGGCTTTCTCTTGATCTATCTTTAATACAAAAGCCTCCCTCCCACTCTCTTCCATGAGCTCTATCGCATCTCGGAGTGAGACCACAGAGTCTGCGATGTCCCGGCCTATGGCTCCATAGGACTGAGAGGGCAAAACTATCTACGGTAACACCTCCTTCAAACGATTTGCCATAACCCTCGCCAAGATCTTATAATCCACATTTAATAATGTGATGGGCCTCCAATTCTTCAGATCCCGTCTATCCCCTTTATTTTTATAAGCTAAGCTTATGATACCTCTCCTCATAGATGGGGCCAGGCTTCCCTCAATTTTAATTTCCTTAAAAACTTCTAAGAGCAATGGACTTAAAATCTCGAAAAATTCTTTATAAAATTCTGCACTTAGTCCATCGGAGCCTGGGCATTTCACCCCCTTCATTCCACTTATTGCTACTTTTATTTCCGCTAATCCTACTTCTTTGTCACACATGCTTCTCTCATCCTCCTTTAAACCCTCTTCAATAAAAGCAGTAACCTTCTCCATCGCCAAATTGGAAATGTCTTCTTTCGTATATAACTCTTGATAAAAGCTGCTAGCCACCTCTAAAATCTCCCCACTTTCATGAATGATCTTCTCCCCAACCTTCAACTCTTCAATTAACAATAATCTCTGTCGCAGCTTCTCTTGCTCCAGAAAATATCTAGTGCATCTTTCGCCCTCCAATGCATCTCTAGACTTTGCATGGAGAATGGCCCCCTTGCATTTTTCAGCTTGCAATAATTCTCACTCTTCCTTTAGCACCCGGAACTTAGTCTCAGCTCCCTTATCCCCTCCGTCAACTGCTTTACAGACATCCGTAAACTTTTTGTTTATATTCTCTTCTCGACGCCGATTAGCTGCCGCCCTCCTTTTCACATAACGTACCGAAAAAACTTTTACCTCATATTTGAAATTGTCCCACCAAACTCTTCTTTCTTTCAAGAACAAAGGTTCCTTCCGAGCATTCTTTATTATATTTATAATCCCTTCTTTATAAGCAATTTCTTTCAGGTATTGATTGTTTAAAATCCACACCCCTGAACCGATCTTAACTCTGCTGTTCCTAATTCTAAAAACCAAAGCAGAGTGATCACTAAAAAATACTTTTTTATAATAAATCTCCATCACCTCAGAACTTAACCCTTCCCGCATTAACACAAAATCTATTCGGCTCTGTTTTAAAATATCACCCACCCAACCTGATCTGGAGAACTCCCTTTTTATGGGGTTCTGGTCCCTCCATAAGTCTCTCAAATTTAAAGTTGCCATCATTTTTACAATCATCCCTCTGGAGTTATCATCCTTAAATGTCATCTGGGCTGAAATGTCCATCCGAGATAAAAATACATTAAAATCCCCCACTATACAAGGATTTTCCACCTCTGCCGCTTCAGTGAATAACCCCCGAAAAAACTCGCGACGCTTGCAATGGTTGTTTGGTGCATAGATATTAAAGAGATCGCAATTAAATTCCTCCATTTTTACCCGTAGCCATAAAATTCTCCCGTCAGTGTCCTTGTCCACCAAGGCAACGTTCTCTTTTATGGACGGTGTTGTGTATGTACCTTTAAGAGAGAACTGCTTTTATACTGTAGTACCGGCAGTGACCACACCTGTATATAAAGCCGCAGCAGGCTTCTGTACTTTCAGTTCCAGCATACCCTCTGTTCAGTAAACACCTGTTATTACCGTTCTCCTGCAGTCCGTGTGTTATTGATACTCGGACACTACAGTGGCGACGAGCAGGTTCAAACTCACCTGCAGTACTGCATCACCTCACGGGGATCCATCCCTGAAAAGAAACTACTTGGAGGTCGAAGCCAGAGCAACGGGCGTCGACCGTGGGCAACCGCCCAGTGATCCATCGGAGTTCAGAGAATCGCAGGGGAACCTGTGGAGAGCTGGGCTTGGTTCTCCAGTCAAGGTGTCCCAGCAAATCAGGCTGGTAGCAGGTAGTGCGCTGACCCTTCCCGGACTGCGGCGGGCTGGAGCTCGATCGAGCGGCTCTGCAAGGGGGCCGAGCAGCGTCGTCGGGAAGAAAAAGAGAGAGAGAGGGTGGAGCGCACAGGGCGCGGCCGGTACTCAAGAGTCGGGCAGCGTTAAAGAAAATAAAAAAGGGGAAGGAAAAGAGATGCGCAGTGGACAGCGTCGAAGAAGAATAAAACTAAGAAAATTAATTAACAAAAGAGAGACGCGCAGAAAGCCGCGGGGCGCCGCCATTACTAGTTAGAATGCTAGGAGCAGCATTGGCAGCAGGGGGAAGAAGGAAAAGCGTGGGAGGCGCCATTTTAATCCATTGGGGAAGAAGGAGAAGCGCGGGAGGCACCATTTTAAACCACCCAAGATGCCGAAGAGTGGCAGCATCACTGCTTTCGACAACGAAATAGAAGACTGGACCACGTATGTGGAAAGAATTGAAGTGTACTGCAAGGCAAAGGAGGTGGCCGATGAAAAGAAGGCGTCGGTATTATTGAATTTGATGGGCGCGAGAACGTACGGCCTATTGCGGAATTTAATTACCCCAGCTAAACCAATGGAGAAAAGCTTTGAAGAGATTGTCAATATCTTACAGGAACATCTAAACCCTACACCGCTGCTGATAGCAGAAAGATTCAAGTTCCATAAAAGAAACCAGCACAAAGACGAGAGTAATGCTGACTATCTTATGGAACTACGCAAGTTATCGAAACACTGCCAGTTCGGAGCAGGACTGGCAGATACCTTAAGGGATAAGTTTGTCTGTGGGCTCCAGAGTGAAGGAACCCAGAAACGACTACTTTCGGAAAAGGACCTTACGCTAGAAAAGGCTTTCAGCGTTGCAGTATCCTACGAAGCAGCAGCACGGGGAGCTGCGGAAATACAACAGAAACCGCAAGAATATAGCACCAATGAAATGGCATATGGAGCAGAAAAGTGCTATCGCTGCGGCAGAACAACCCATGACCAGAAGGATTGCTGGTTTAAGGACAAAGTATGCAGACAATGTGGAAAAGTGGGACACATAGCACGAGTCTGCAGGTCGGGAAAGAAAACCAACAATAAAAGAACTACTAAGGAAAAGTACAAGAAAGTACAAAAGATGACGGACAGTAGTTCAGAAGATCAGAAGAGTGATAATGACTCCGGGAGCAGGAGACTAAGTTGTCTAAAGTTACACAACATGATCGCAAAGGGGGATCACCGAACCATTTGGGTCACCCTCATGATAGCAGGGTCCCAAGTAAAGATGGAATTGGACACAGGATCAGCCCTAACAGTCATGAATCGATGAGACTACGAGCGGCTGTTCTCACACATACCCTTGAAGGACACGTCCATTGTCTTGAAGACATATACGGGGCAAAAAGTCTACCCCAGAGGAAAAATAAGGGTGTCCGTTAAATACAACGGCAAGGAAACACAGAAACTGTATCTATATATACTACAAGATGGAGGACCACCATTATTGGGACATGAATGGATCCGAAAAATACAATTGGATTGGCATTCAATTCAGGCGCTAACTGTGGCTGACAAAAAGGATGACGACATCACACCTGGACGACTGTCAAAAATTCTAACTGACGCGAAAGAGGTGTTCCAGCAAAGACTTGGGACTCTAAAAGGCGTAACGGCAACGATACAAATTGAAGATAATGCAAACCCAAAATTTTTTAAGGCCAGACCGGTACCGTATGCGATCCGCCCAGCCGTCGAAGCAGAGCTGGAGAGTCTGGAGCATTCGGGTGTGCTGTCCAAGGTGGACTGGAGCGAGTGGGCCACACCCATCGTTCCTGTAATGAAGAAATCATTGAGCAGCATGCCTGGGGAACCGAAGAAGGTTCGCATCTGTGGGGACTTTAAGGTAACTGTGAACCCAGTCCTTCACACAGTACAATATCCACTTCCGCGGATAGAAGATATTTTCGCCTCACTATCTGGAGGGAAACGCTTTACGAAGATTGATCTGGCCCAAGCGCATCTACAAATGGAGGTAGAAGAAGCATCTAGAAAATACCTCACGATAAACACTCACAAAGGTCTTTACCAGTACAACCGACTGGTATTCGGGGTAGCATCAGCTCCGGCTATTTGGCAGAGGGCGATGGATTAAGTCCTGCAAGGGATCCCGGGGACCCAGTGTCATTTGGACGACATCCCGGTTACGGGCGAAAATGACAGTGAACACCTTGCCAACCTGGAGCAGGTGCTCACTAGATTACAAGAATATGGGCTACGAGCCAACCGCCCCAAATGCGAGTTTTTCAGGAAACAAATCTCGTATTGTGGCCACGTGATTGATGAAGAGGGGTTACATAAGTCCCCAGACAAGATTGAGGCAGTAGTCAAGGCTCTAGCACCGGGAAATGTGTTGCAACTGAGGTCGTTCCTTGTGTTGGTGAACTACTACCATAAGTTCTTGCCAAATTTGTCTACAATTCTGCACCCACTGAATGCCCTGCTGCAAACTGGAGTAGCATGGAAATGGAGTGATGAGTGTAAGCGTGCCTTTCAGAAATGTAAATGCCTAATCACTTCAAAAGAAGTATTGGCCCACTACAATCCAACACTACCGATTCGGTTGGCATGTGATGCGTCTCCCTACGGCATTGGAGCGGTGCTGTCACACAAATTCCTTGACGGTTCAGAGAGGCCAATAGCCTTTGCGTCATGCTCGTTAACCTCAGCCGAGCGTAACTACGCCCAGATTGACAGGGAGGCCCTCAGCCTGGTGTGGGGGGTGAAGAAGTTCCATCACTATCTGCACGGGCAGAAATTCACCTTACTGACTGATCACCAGCCTCTTGTCTCCATTTTTAACCCAAAGAAGGGCGTTCCAGTGATGACGGCGCAACGGCTGCAAAGATGGTCCCTTTTTCTAGGGGCACATCAATACGACATAGAGTATAAGGGCACGAAACAGCATGGAAACGCTGATGGGCTGTCGCGCCTGCCGCTGCCTACGGTGGAGGAAGCACCTGCAGTGGACCCTGTTGAGATATTCCATTCGACCATAGTCGAATGTCTACCTGTTACAAACTCAAGTATAGAGAAGGAAACCCGAAATGACCCGACACTCTCTCGGGTCTATGATTTGACGGTGAAGGGATGGCCAGCACATGGCGACTCACTGTTGCCAGCATTCTCGCCAAGGAGAGAACAGCTGTCAGTGTGCCGGGGGACCTTGATGTGTGGATCCCGAGTGGTAATTCCACCCAAGTTGAGAGATAGAGTGCTCAATGAGCTTCATGAGGGTCATCTGGGAGGGGTAAAAACGAAGAGCCTAGCCAGGGCGTTTGTGTGGTGGCCGGGAATCGATAAAGAAATCGAGGAAATGACCAAGAGATGCACAGGATGCCAGAAAGTCCAAAACGCTCCACCACAGGCCCCGCTACACCCATGGAAGTGGCCCTCATCTCCATGGCAACGGGTACACATTGATTTTGCTGGTCCATTTATGGACTCAATGTTTTTAATCGCCGTGGATGCACATTCGAAATGGCCAGAGGTCATCAAAATGTCCTCCACCACCACAGAGAAAACTATTGCAGTCCTACGGACCATCTTCGCCAGGAATGGCTTGCCAGAACAGATTTGCTCCGACAATGGACCACAGTTTGTGTCCGAGGATTTCCGGAGGTTTTTGAGGAATAATGGGGTAAAGCATTACACATCCACCCCATATCATCCAGCCACAATTGGATTGGCTGAGAGGTTTGTACAAACCTTTAAAAAAGCAATAAAGGCGACGTATAACGATAACATACCACTGCAACACAAGGTGGATAATTTCTTGTTTGCTTACCGGAATGCGACACATGCAGTCACCAACCAAGCTCTAGCCATGATGTTCTTTAACCGAAGGTTAAGATGTCGCCTGGATTTGCTCAAACAAACATAAGATGAGATGTTGAGAATAAGCAATTCCAGCACATCAATGAGAAGCCAACCAGGAGCTTCAAGATAGGGCAACCAGTCTTGGCCCGCGACTACTGAACAGAAAAATGGCAGCCAGGAATGATATGCACACGGCAGGGACCACTAATGTACACAGTGGACGTTGGAGAGAGCATCGTGAGACGCCATGCTGACCAGATTCTAGAGTCACAGGAACAAGTCAAACCCATACCATGAGCATGCGCACCTGGTGAGGAACCCGAAGTACAGGTTGCGTCTACCTCAGAATCAGTGGTATTGGAAGCTGACGAACCAACCAATGACAATGAGCCAGAATCGACTCTGCCGCAAGAACAGGATACTCGAGAAAGGCGCTATCCAGACAGGATCAGGAAGCCTCCTCAAGACTGAATTTATAAATGATTACTTTCAGCTGATGTATATAGTACAAAGAAAATTGTAATTGTAATTAGTTATTATTTAATTGTTAAATGAATGTTATGTACTGTTCATCTAAAAGGGGAGGAATGTTAGTGTATGTACCTTTAAGAGAGAACTGCTTTTATACTGTAGTACCGGCAGTGACCACACCTGTATATAAAGCCGTAGCAGGCTTCTATACTTTCAGTTCCAGCATACCCTCTGTTCAGTAAACACCTGTTATTACCGTCCTCCTGCAGTCCGTGTGTTATTGATACGCGGACACTACAGACGGACTCACCAAAACAGCCACCCCTCTACGGTTATTGTTTGCACAACTTGCAAACACCTCTCCCTTCCAAACCTTCTGAACTCTTTCTAGGATATCCTCATCCCAAAAGGTTTCTTGCAGACACAACAAGTCAGTGCCTTTAAAACCCTACAACAACTGCTGCAATTTCTTCTCACCCCTCAGTCCGTTCACATTAATCGAGACCAATGTAATCATGGCTCCAAAGAAGGGAAATATGCCCGATAATCTCCCCATCATTTAATCTCTGGCCCTTCCCTCCTCACATGCTCCTTCCCAACTTTTCGACCAGCTGTTGCTTTTTCCTGCAGCCTCCGGCTCTTTTTCACCTCCTGTTTGAACCTTCCCTGCTGTTTCAGCCTCTTCCTTGCATTAAGTTTGGGCCCAGGAGCTGCCCTTTCTCCCTCCTTCTGCCCCTCACTAACCTTTCCCTTTCCACATGATGTCACCCCACCCCCGACTTCCATGTTTCTGTCCCCCTCTAATTCCTCACTCTCAAGCTCTTCTGTAACCCTCTGTGCCTGCTCCCCGTCAGATACATAATCCTGCTCCCCGTCAGATACATCATCTCCCATAGAGAGTCTTCCTGCTGTCGCGGTTTCTCCAGCAGTGCCGCTCCCTTCGACCACATCTCCACCTCTGACCCTTGCTCCCTGTTCCTTCTCTCTATGGGACAATGGCGCACCTATATTGTTCCCTTCTGGCGTCTTTGTCTCGCCGATCCCGTCCTGCTGCCCCTTTAAGGCTCCTGCCTCTTGCACCCTCTCCTTGTCTTGCCCCCTCCTGCTCACTAAGATGTCCGACTCCCCGTCTTTCTTTGGAGTACTTACATTTACCATGCACCCCGCTCCCGCCTCCTCTCCCCCCGCGGACACCAGATTCGTTAGGGAGGCTCGAGTCTGCACTCGACCCTTGCTGCCCGCTGCTGTCTTTGTTCTTTTCCACAGTACTTGGTGTGTTTTCCGCCATCTCCATCCTGTACTCTGCTCCGCAATTTTCTGCCTCTTCCTGTGCTCTTTTCTCCTTTAATTTACCAGCTGTGTCCTCTGACTGCTCCACTCCTCCGGCCGTTCCACTCACATCTCCTGCTCCTTCTCCCATCTCCTCATCACTCATAGAGCTTCCTTCTGCCTCACACTCATAGCGGGTGGGGCCTTTGTGACACACCCCACAGCTCTCCGCCTTGCAAATCCAAGCGATGTGTCCAGACTCGCCGCAATTATAACAGTACAAGTCTGGACAGTTTCTTACAAGATGGTCGTGTCCAAGACAATAGTAACAAACCTTCACTTGATTATCATGCAGCACTCGAAAATACTGCACTCCTTCTAGTGTCTCGAATTTCATGCTGTACGATAATGACCTCACCCCCTCTGGGAACTGCACCTTTACGTAACGTGTTCCATCTGCTACCCGTGCCCCTGGATAGTATCTCCTCTTTATTGCTGAGCAAATTTTAATGTCCCACGACTCCAACTTTTTGATTAGCACATTGTCCTCAATATAAACTGGCAAGTTTAAGAATGAGACCACCACCTCTTCCGAATATAGCAGAGATACCTCCAAGAACTTATCGCCAACTTTCAAACTGAGTAAAAGTCTTTCCACATCCTCTCAGCCACTGACCGTCACCTCGAACCCAACATTCGGCTTTGGTCGGCAGGCAAAGCAGCTTCCCTCGCCACAGTCCTCATGTACCGTTTGGATAATATCCCAAGCTCGTATCTCCTTATCCTCGCACTGAACCACCACCGTGTTTTCTTTTCCAAACCTCCTGGGGTCCTGGCCCAAATCTTTGGGCCTCTTTCTTTCCCTTCCAACCACAGTTTCTTCCCTAATTAAATTCATCTTGGGAACACTGTCCTCTGAGGGGCCCGGTGCTCCGGACCCCTCAGCAGCCATCTGGCTGTTTTTTGTGGGCCAAAAAGGCCCTAAAACCTGAAAACAAAAACCCCAAAACCCACCACCAACTTTTTACCAACTCACTCCAACTCCCTGCTGCAATCAGGCAACCAGTAACACCTGGTTCACTCCTAGCCCCTCCCACCTAGAGAGTGCTGCCCACTGAGCCACAGCTGTCACTATGGGGGCGATTTTCTGCCATTGGAGGAGGCGGGTTTGGAGGTGGGAAAGGCGGGAAAATCAGATTCAAAGAGGTCGGGTTCGGAACCCGCCTCCAACCCGCCTCTGTGGGATTTTGCCGGTGCCGGTTTTGGAGGTCGGGAAATGGTTCCGCCGCCAGCCATTGCGATACTTGTGATCATTAAATGCTCACTAAGGGCCTCTCTAAGCCTATTTTGAGAGGCCCTGGTGATTTTCCCAGCATTTCGGTGTGCTCCACGCACCTCCTGAACCACGCCAGGTAAACCTGGCGGGTTGACTCGTGGGTGGTCTCCTCACTGCTGCAGGTTTAACAAGACATATTGCATCAAAGATTACTTGCAGGTGCCAGACTTTGGCTTTAAAAGGTCTCGGAGCACTTTTAGAAGGCCTTCCGAAGTCGGAGGTGCTGCAGCTTGAATCAATCAACTGTGGGACCTCCTCGGAAGACCCTCTCCCCGCTTGCAATGAACACTTCCCTAAAGGAGGCATCTACAAGCAGCATGGGAACCATTCATTTTCTTTCTCCATGGACCTCAGATGAGGATGAGGAGGAGGAGGCTGAGGAGGAGGAGGATCTGGAGGAGGAGGAGGAGGAGGAGCAGGAGGAGGTCAGAGTGCTGGTGTATCGACCAGCAGCAGCGGCAGCACGCGAGCACATGGCTGCCCAGGATGCAAGGGATGAACTTATCCTGGCCAGATTTGCATAGGTTGCCCAAGTTGGCACATGTCCTTGGCTCCATCCTAAGACATCATTGACAATGGACAGGACTCTCTGGCCTCCTTTCACTCAGGCCACCAACCTGATAACACCAGTGTGGCGGAGCCCGCAATGTGGAGCTGCCTAAGGCGAAAGAACAGATGTCATAACGCCAACATTTTGGGATCAAATCATTTTAATGCTTTCCAATATGGATGGAATTTCATCAATACACAGAAAAATTCTCCCAATCTGCACACAGATCTGGAGATTCCATCCCTTGCTAGCTGTACCCACAGAGGTGTCTTTGGCCTCTTCCTCCCGGATGAGTGGAAGAGCACCTCCATGCTAGCTGTCACCCCCTCAAACAACATTGCAGCGCCTCATCCAAAAGCCTTGGGGAGGCCCTTGCCTTGGAATTGGACAGAGTGGGGGCGATTTTCTGATGTCAGAGGAGGCGGGTTTGGAGGCAAGAAAGGCGGGAAAATCAGATTCAAAGAGGTCGGGTTTAGAACCCGCCTCCAACCCGCCTCCGTGGGATTTTACCGGTCCCGGTTTTGGAGGTCGGGAAACGCTCTCACCTCCAGCTGGCCATTGCGCTATTTAACATCCTTAAATGCTCATTAAGGGCCTCTCTAAGCCTATTTTGAGAGGCCCTCGTGAGTTTTCCAGCATTTCGGCGTGCTCCACGCACCTCCTGAACTACGCCAGGTAAACCTGGCGGGTTGACTTGTGGGTGGCCTCCTCACTACTGCAGGTCTAACAAGACATCGTTTATTGCAGCAGGGATTACTTGCAGGTGCCAGACCTTGACTTTAAAAAGTCTCTGAGCACTTTTAGAAGTCCTTCCGAAGTTGGAGGTGCTGCAGCTTGACTCCATGAACTGTGGGACCTCCTTGGAAGACCCTCTCTCCGCTTGCAATGAGCGTTTCCCCAAAGGAGGCATCTACAAGCAGCATGGGAACCATTTGTTTTCTTTCTGCATGGATCTCAGATGAGGATAAGGAGGTGGAGGAGGAGGCTCTGGAGGAGGAGGTCAGATCTGGAGGTTATATCCCTTGCCAGCTGTACCTTGGTTTCTTTGGCAGGCCTGTTCCTCCTAGATGAGTGGAAGAGTACCTCCATGCTAGCTGCCACCCCCTCCAACAACATTTGCAGCACTCATCCGAGAGCCTCGGGTAGGCCCTTGCCTTGGAATTGGACATAGTGGTTTCTCAAAATATGTTGCAGGTGGTGCAGGATAGGTAGAAATCCTGTGGAATGAGCCAAGGGAGCAAAAAGCCATAAAATCAGACTGGAAAAGTGCTGTCAACAGAGGCGGTTTTCAGTCCCAGAACATTAATTGACCAAAGGCATTCCCACATTACAACAGTGACTACACTTCAAAAAGTACTTAATTGGCTGTAAAGCGCTTTGAGACGTCCGGTGGTCATGAAAGGCGCTATAGAAATGCAAGTCTTGCTTTCTTTTTAAATGGCTTAACTTTTTTTTCTGTTAGGTTGTTTCTCTCCCCTTTCCCCTGAGCACACACTACACTTCCATTCCTGTCCAAGTTGCTTTTTATGCATCCACGTATGCTTGTGATGATACTTCAATATCCTTCCCTTTGTGAAACTCATTCATGCAAAGTCTGACCTGCGGTGAAATACACATTTTTTGATTTTACTGTGACCTGGCTGATTGCGGCAAGCCTCCCTCATTAATGATCTTAACCACAATAATACCAGGGCTTAGAGGGTTAAATTATCAGGACAGGTTGCATAGACTAGGCTTGTATTCCCTTGAGTGTAGAAAATTAAGGGGCGATCTAATTGAGGTGTTTAAGATGATTAAAGGAGCTGATAGGGTAGATCGAGAGAAACGATTTCCTCTGGCGGGGGAGCCCAGAACAAAGGGGGCATAACTTTAAAATTAGAGCTAGGCCGTTCAGAGGTGATGTCAGGAAGCACTTCTTCACACAAAGGTAGTAGAAGCCTGGAACTCTCTCCCCCAAAAAGCTGTTGAAGCTGGAAGTCAATTGAAAATTTAAAAACTGAGATTGATAGAAGTTTGTTAGGCAAGGGTATTGAGGATTACAGAAGCAAGACGGGAAGATGAAGTTAAGATATAGCTCAGCCATGATCTAATTGAATGGCGGAACAGGCTCGAGGGGCTGAATGGCCTACTCCTGTTCCTATATTCCTATAAAAATGGGCTCTTTTGCTCATATCTTGCTAATGATTGTTGATCTAACATTGGAAGGTTAGGAATACTTAGACCAGCACTAAAACATGGATGAACAGTCTAATAGTGCTTTCTACTTTCTTCTTATTCATCTTTACCTTGTTGCTAAAATTAACATAAAGGCATACAGGAGAATTTTGCCCTGAAACTTCATTTTGCACTTCTCAGAATAGTAAATATGCCTGATCTAGCTGATATCCTGAAACAGAGGGTGCTGTCATAAGTAGAGTGGATTGTAAAAATGTTTTTCTGATTTTACTGCGCAAATGTGGATTGTCTCAAATGCAATGGACAATGTTGCAATAATGTCTTGTGCCCACCTATTGCTGCATCATCCACCTGGAATGTGTAACCCAGAATCAAAATTGGCTTGTAGCTATACTGCAGCTGCTGCTGGACCAGAACCAGACATTTTCCTGGTTCAGATTAGCCCAGTTCTAGAGAAGCTTGAAGTCGTTATAACAGCACATCTGGAACAAGAGTGTAGGCCAGTTCTAAACCATCCTGGTTCTCAATATGTACTGCAACACGTCTATTAATTGATGTTTTCTCACTGTCAATTATAGCTCTTGTATCTGCTCAATATCCCACTCATATCCTGACAGTGGAGAAATGTGTGAAACAGCATTGCCCCGTTCACTACTAGTGAAAGGGACAGTGCTTTTGCTCGCACTGAAATGAGTTTAGTTGAGGCGTGCTGGCAACAAAGAGATGTCTCTACCCCACTTCAGACACATTCCAGGGCAATCCAAACAGCAATTTCTGCTAAATTATCAAAATAACCTCACAGGTTGGAAAAAATTTGTCTTGAATAAATTCCGTAAACACATTAGCAATAAAAGCTGAAACCCTATGGGGTTGGTTAGCGCCTCCCGTTAGCGCCTCCGGGGGGTGCTAGGAACTTAGCGCCCGAGCGCGGCAATTTTAATGCCGCTCGCGAAATTGACCAATCGTTTTGCGCCCGCAGATCGTGACATCAGTCGAGCGTGCAACGCCCCGGTAGCGCCCTGGACCAGATATTGAGTCGCCCCCCTCTGCCTTTCCGCCTGCCGCTAGGAACGACAGGTAGAGGGGAACGTTTTCAAGTTGGGAAGGGCTGGGGGAGCGCTATTTAAAGGCGGCCGCTTCCTGCCTTTTCTTGTCAGCGAAATTTTTGGAACACGCAGGTTGAGAGGGAGATAGACGTCTGCAGAGATTCGATGCCGTCTGAAGGAGTTTTGGGTCCTGAGAACTACTTTGGAGGTTAATTTTAATTTCACTTTCATATTTGCCATAATTAAAAGCTTGTATGGGGGCTGCACTAACTCAGGGTGTCGTCGTCCAGCTGCACAATCAGAGGCAGCAGAGGCACAGAGAGAAAGTGGCAAACATGGCCAGAAGGAGGAGGGCCAACAGGCCTCTGCAAAGGAGGCCTTACCCTCCCAGGGCATTCCGGGAGCAATTCTCCGATATTCATTTGTCTGAGGAGCAGTGTTTCCGAAGGCTGCGCGTCAGCAAGGAGGTGGTCACTGAGCTCTGCCACCTGCTGCAGCCAGATCTGCAGCCTCAGCCCAGGACCAGGACGTCTCTGTCGGTGGCAGTGAAGGTGACAGTGGCTCTGAATTTTTATGCCAGCGGCTCCTTTCAGGGGACATAGTGAATATCTCGCAGTTCGCTGTGCATTGTTGTTTCTGGGAGGTGACAAATGCTCTGTATAAGAGGAGACGCCAGTACATCTCTTTCCCCATGACCCGGGACAAACAGCGCGAACACAAGGATAGTGGGCTTCCCCATGGTTCAGGGCGTCATTGACTGCACGCATGTACTATTGCGGGCTCCTCATGAAAATGCAGAGGTCTTCCGAAATCGCAAGGGCTTCCACCCTTTAAATGTCCAGTTGGTCTGTAACCACAGACAGCTCATCCTCGCCGTCAATGCTCACTATCCTGGCAGCAGCCACGATGCTTTTATCCTGCACCAGACTGGTGTGGCAGAGCTTTTGCAAGCACCGCATCACCCAAGTGGATGGCTCCTCGATGACAAGGGTTATCCACTCTGCACCTGGCGGAGGACACCGCTCCGTAACCCCAACACCCCTGCCGAGCTGCAGTATAATGAGAGCCATAGCGCCACCAGGAACCTCATTGAGCAGACGATTGGTGTCTTGAAGCAGTGGTTCCGGTATCTGGACCACTCAGGAGGAGCCCTGCAGTACTCTCCTGAGCGAGTCTCCCTCTTCATTGTTGTGTGCTGCATGCTGCATAACATTGCGATTATGAGGACCCAGCCATTGCCACCAGGGATTGGTGCACCACCTGAGGAGGAGGAGGAGGAAGAGGATGAAGAGGAGGATGAGCAGCACCAATGTGGGAGGGAGGCGCACAATGTTGCCACTGCAAGGGCCGTTCGTGACCGGCTCTTAAGATACTAATTCTAAGCCCTTACTGAGAAGATGGCTTCTGGGATGAAGAAGCACATCATGGAAAGCATCCCGCACCCCCTATTACCGGGCAAAGCTGCAATGAGTCAAATGATCAAATATGTAAAGTTAGAATTTTAAAAATTATATTGCAAACTCTGTGTCATTTATTCAAGACAATTAGAAACCAACACAACAAATCATGAACTAACAAAACTCATTCTCACAACATGGAGATAAACGGCAAAACACTAAACAAATATAATAACAAGAACCTCTAACTTTCCCACAAACATTCCCCCCATTTATTTACACATCCTACTGTTGGCCCTTCGAGAGTGACCTCCAACCCCTGCACACTTCCTCCCTTCCCACCCTACTGCTCCGCCGTAATGTGGCCCCAGTGGCTGCAGCAAGGCTGGCGGAAGGCTGCTGAATGTTGGATCCAGAGACTGGAGATAGCCTTGAAGGATGCCCCAGGAGGCCCCGGCTGCAGACTGCACCAACTCTGCATGGGCGGCAGCAGTCTGGGCTGGCTGTGTTACAGGCCGTGGCAAGCATAATGGGGAAGTGGTAGTGGTGGGAGCAGGAATGCTGTCATCCTGAGAGAGGACGGCACCTTCCTGCTCGACCGACACACTGCCACTCACCCGGGGCAGTACCTCAGCATCCGGAGCAATCTGTTTGAGCACAGATTGCTGGCCTGCTGTGGCACCGTCAGATCCCCGAGGGACTGTGGGCGACCCAGTGAGGATGGCAGCAGTCAGTGCTTGCGTGACATCAATCTGAGACTGCATGAGAGCAGTCTGAGACTTGATGGCACCAGCTAATGACTCAATTGCAGCACTAAGCCATTGCATTGTGTCGGCCTGTGCTGCAATGGATCCTGCCACCTCACCCATTACATGCGGCATGAGCTCTGGGTCCCCACGGTCTCTCTGCAAGTCAACCATCCTCTGCAACGAGGCAAGGATGGGTTCAAGAGTTTGCGCACAGATGACAGCTGTGCTGGAGGCGGACTCCTCCACACTCCTAGCCAGTGCATCCATGCTGTCGGGCACCCTTGCCATTGCACCCATGAGCTCAGTGTGCATGCTTAAGGCCTGGCTATTCATGGCTGCAATGTCAAGGTCCTCATCCAAGTCCTGTGCAGCAGAACTCGCTTCCCTACTCACCCTCCGGGGAGATGGCCTCCGAGCTTCCCTTCCCCCATGGCGTTACTGCAGCCCGCTGGGTCCAGAAGCTTCACCCAAATCAGATCTAAACCCTCTGCTCCCCTCCAGGGAAGGCGTGGCCCCAGTGTCGGATGTGTCACACTCGGGAGACGCAGGCGGTAAGGCTCCGGCTTCCTCTTCCTCCTCATCTGGGGCGTCACTGCCACTGGGAGGTTGAGGGACAGGCTGGTCAGCTGGTGGCTCACTATCTGAAAGCAGGAAGGTACAAGAGTGGCTTTAGCGTGAGGGCAGGGGGGCAGGAAGGGAGCAAGGACTGGAGACAGTTAATTGGGTTGAAAGTGTAAAAGGCTGGTGTTGAGAGGGGCAGGTGGTATGAGAGAGGAGAGAAAGCTGATTAACATACCACTGCTGTCCCCAAGGGGGTCGACCTCTCCAGCGGCCACGGCACCTATGACCTGGCTGGCAACGATCCTGTGTACTCTCGCCTCCAAATCGGTCAGGGGTGTAGGTCAGCCGGTCCTCCTCCCATGTGTTGCTGCTCCTGCCTGTTATGAGAGAGCTTGGCCTGCAAGAAAAAGGACAACGTCTGAGTGACTGTGCGGCCATGTGTTTGCCTGATCTGCCTCCCATAGTTGAAAATCCCTTAATGAATGCTGCCATGTGTTTGCCTGATGTGCCTCCTGTTGTGTATGTACCTTTAAGAGAATAACTGGTCTCAGACTGCAGTACCGGCAGTGACCACCCCTGTATAAAAGGCGCTAGAGAGCCTCTGTTGGTTAGATTCGTTTATGCCTTCCACCAGTAAAGATCGTTTTGTTTTCTCTCCTGCTAGTCCGTGTCTCAATCATTCACGGACTTAACACTGGCGACGAGTAAGAAACGTACTTACCTGCAACTCGGCAGCAGCTCCGACGACATTGTTGAAGGTCGGAAGGAAAAAAAAAAATAGAGTCCATTGAAACTCGAGGAACGGGCGTCGACCGTCAATCATCGGGTTCAAGGCTTTGCAGGAGAGACTGTCCAGAGCCAGGCTGGGTTCCTCGGTCCGTGGTTTCCCAGCTAATCGGGCTGGTGGCAGGTAGTGCTCTGATCCTTCCTGGGCTGCGGCGGGCTGAAGCTCGATCGGGTGGCCTTTCAACGGGGCCGGGCAGCGAGGAGAGAGAGAGAGGGTGGAGCATACAGGGCGCGGCCGGTGTTTCGAAGCTGGGCAGCGTTCGGACCTCAGAAGAGGGAGGGAAGTGTCCCAAAGGGTCCGCTCCACGACGGGAAAATAATAAAAGAAAAAGAATACGCGCAAGAAACCGTGGAAAGCAGCGCTAACAACAGCGGGGAAGGAGGAAAAGCGCGGGAGGTGCCATTTTGTTAAATCGGGGAAGAAGGCAAAGCGCGGGAGGCGCCATTTTAGATTTGCAAGATGCCGAAGACTGGCTGTATCACTGCTTTTGATAATACATTAGAGGACTGGACCACGTATGTGGAAAGAGTCGAGGTATATTTCGAGGCAAATGAAATAGCGGAGGGGAAAAAGGCATCAATATTGCTAAACTTAATGGGCGCTAGAACGTACGGCCTATTGCGGGATCTGATTGCTCCAGCCAAACCGAAGGCGAAGAGTTTTAACGAAATTGTTGTTGTTCTACAGGAGCACTTAAACCCTGCACCGCTGTTGATAGCAGAAAGATTTAAATTCCACAGGAGAACTCAGCACAAAGATGAGAGCAATGCTGAGTATCTTACGGAACTACGCAAGCTATCAAAGCACTGCCAGTTCGGAGCAGGACTGGCAGATACCCTACGGGACAAATTTGTCTGTGGACTCCGGAGTGAAGGAACACAGAAGAAGTTACTCGCAGAAAAAGAGCTGACGCTAGATAAGGCTTTCAGCGTGACAGTATCGTATGAAGCAGCAGCCAGGGGAGCTGCAGAAATTCAACAAAAACCACAGGAATACGGCACCCACAAAATGACACGGGGATTTGCAAAATGTTATCGCTGCGGCAGAACTAACCATGACCAGAAGGACTGCTGGTCCAAAGACAAAATATGCAGACAATGCGGGAAGATTGGACACATCGCACGAGTTTGTAGGTCTGGGAAGAAGACCAGCGACAACAAAAAGGCTACTAAGGAACCATACAAGAAAGTACAAAAGATGATGGACAGTAGTTCCAAAGACCAGATGAGCGATAGTGAATCCGAGAACAGGAGATTAAGCTGTCTCAAACTTCACAATGTAATCACAAAAGAGGATCACCGAACCATTTGGGTCACCCTCACGATAGCAGGGTCCCAAGTTAAAATGGAATTGGATACAGGATCAGCGCTAACCATCATGAATCGACGAGACTACGAGCGGCTATTTTCACACATACCCTTGAGAGAGACATCCATTGTCTTGACGACGTATACGGGGCAAAAAGTATACCCCAGAGGAAAAATAAGGGTGCCTGTCGAATACAATGGCAAGAAAATACGGAAATTGTATCTCTACATACTGCCAAATGGTGGACCACTGTTATTGGGACGGGAATGGATCAGGAAGATAAACTTAGATTGGCATTCCATTCATGCAATGACGGTGGATGGTAAAAAAGATGAAGACGTCACTCCTGGACGATTGTCAACAATCTTAGCTAACGCCAAAGAGGTATTTCAACAAGAACTGGGCACGCTTAAAGGCGTAACCGCCTCGTTAAAAATAGAAGAGAATGCAGTTCCCAAGTTTTTCAAAGCGAGACCGGTACCATATGCAATTCGCCCAGCCATCGAGGCAGAGCTGGAGAATCGGGAGAAGGCGGGCGTGTTGTCTAAGGTCGACTGGAGCGAGTGGGCGACACCCATCGTTCCTATCATGAAGAAAACGTTAAGCAATAAGTCCGGAGAGCCAAGGAAGATTCGCATCTGTGGGGATTTCAAGGTGACGGTGAACCCTATCCTTCACACAGTACAATATCCTCTTCCAAGGATAGAAGACATCTTCGCCTCGCTGTCTGGAGGGAAGCGTTTGACAAAAATTGACCTAGCACAAGCATATTTGCAGATGGAGGTTGAAGAGTCCTCTAGGAAGTATCTCACGATAAACACTCACAAAGGTCTTTACCAGTGTCATCGATTGGTATTCGGAGTAGCATCGGCTCCGGCGATATGGCAAAGAGCGATGGAACAAGTCCTGCAGGGGATTCCGGCGACTCAGTGTTACTTGGACGACATCCTTGTAACAGGTGAAGATGACAGTGAACACCTTAACAACCTAGAACAGGTGCTCACTAGACTACGGGAACATGGGCTGCGAGCCAACCGCCCCAAGTGCGAATTTTTTAAGAAACAGATATCGTATTGTGGCCACGTGATTGATGAAGAGGGGTTACATAAGTCCCCTGACAAAATTGAAGCGGTTGTTAAGGCCCCAGCGCCTGAAAATGTGTCGCAACTGAGGTCATTCCTCGGGTTGGTGAATTACTATCATAAGTTTTTGCCGAATTATTCGACAATTCTGCACCCGCTGAACGCCCTGCTACGAACGGGGGTAGCATGGAAATGGAGCGATGATTGTAAACGTGCTTTTCAGAAGAGTAAGGACTTAATCACTTCAAAGGAAGTATTGGCTCACTACAACCCAGCACTCCCAATCAGGCTGGCGTGTGATGCGTCTCCCTACGGCATTGGGGCGGTACTGTCACATAAATTCCTTGATGGTTTGGAGAGGCCGATAGCTTTTGCGTCACGCTCGTTAACTTCTGCCGAGCGTAACTACGCCCAGATTGACAGAGAGGCCCTCAGCCTAGTGTGGGGGGTGAAGAAGTTCAATCACTATCTGCACAGTAAAAAATTTACTCTACTAACCGATCATCAACCTCTTGTCTCCATTTTCAACCCTCAGAAGGGCGTACCGATAATGACAGCACAACGGCTGCAGAGATGGTCCCTTTTCCTAGGGGCACACCAATATGACATCGAGTACAAAGGAACTAAACAGCGTGGAAATGCTGATGGATTGTCACGTCTACCGTTGCCGACGGTGGAAGAAGAAGACCTTGCAGTGGATCCAATGGAGTTATTCCACTCGACCATAGTCGAATGTCTCCCTGTGACGAATGCAAACATAGAAAAGGAAACACGGAATGACCCGACACTATCACGGGTCTATGATTTAACGGTGAAGGGATGGCCAGCACATGGCGAACCACTGCTGCCAGCATTCTCGCCGAGAAGAGAACAGCTGTCAGTGTGCAGAGGAACCTTGATGTGTGGATCCAGAGTAGTAATTCCACCTAAGTTGACGGATAGAGTGCTCAATGAGCTTCATGAGGGTCATCTGGGTGGGGTAAAAATGAAGAGCTTAGCCAGAGCGTTTGTGTGGTGGCCGGGACTCGATAGAGAAATCGAAGAGATGACCAAGAGCTGTGCAGGATGCCAGAAGGTCCAAAACGCCCCACCACAAGCTCCTCTGCATCCATGGGAGTGGCCCTCATCTCCATGGCAAAGGGTGCACATTGATTTTGCTGGTCCCTTCATGGACTCGATGTTTTTAATTGCGGTGGATGCACATTCAAAGTGGCCAGAGGTAATAAAAATGTCCTCAACCACCGCGGAAAAAACTATCGCAGTTTTACGAACCATATTCGCCAGGAATGGGCTGCCTGAACAGATTTGCTCTGACAATGGACCACAGTTTGTGTCCGAAGAGTTCCGGAGGTTCTTAAAGAACAATGGTGTTAAGCATTACACATCTGCCCCATATCATCCAGCCACTAATGGATTGGCCGAGAGATTTGTCCAAACATTCAAGAAGGCTATCAAGGCAATGTGTAATGAAGATATACCCCTACAACACAAGGTGGACAACTTCTTGTTTGCCTACCGGAATGCGACACATGCGGTTACCAACCAAACTCCAGCCATGATGTTCTTCAATCGAAGACTACGATGCCGCTTGGATTTGGTTAAGCCAAACGTCCGAAGAGATGTGGAGAACAGGCAGTTTCAGAATATGAATGAAAGGCCGACCAGGAGTTTTAAGATAGGTTAACCAGTTTTGGCCCGGGACTACCGCACTGAGAAATGGCAGCCAGGAACGATTTGTACACGACAAGGACCTCTCATGTATACCGTGGACGTTGGGGAGAGCATTGTAAGACACCATGCTGACCAGATTCTAGAGTCACTGGAAAACGTCAACTCCACACCACGATCTGATACACCTGGTAATGAAATCGACGTTCCAATTGCAGCTACCACAGAACCGGTAATATTGGAAGCAGATGAACCAAACAACGACATTGATTCCGACTCAACATTGCCAGAAGAACCTGATACTCCAAAGAGGCGTTATCCAGACAGAATCAGGAAGTCTCCTCAAAGACTGAACTTATAATTGCTTAAACTTAACCAATGTATCTAGCAACAGTAATTGTGATTGTAATTCGTTATCATTAGTTGTTAAATGAATGTTATGTACTGTTTATCTAAAAGGGGAGGAATTGTTGTGTATGTACCTTTAAGAGAATAACTGGTCTCAGACTGCAGTACCGGCAGTGACCACCCCTGTATAAAAGGCGCTAGAGAGCCTCTGTTGGTTAGATTCGTTTATGCCTTCCACCAGTAAAGATCGTTTTGTTTTCTCTCCTGCTAGTCCGTGTCTCAATCATTCACGGACTTAACACCTCCCATAGTTGAATAGCCCTTAATGTGTACATTCATTTGTTTGCCTGATGCTCCTCCCATAGTTGAATAGCCCTTCATGTGTACAGCCTTGTGTTTGCCTGATGTGCCTCCCATAGTTGAATAGCCCTTAATGTGTGTAAGGTGTGGAATGTGCATGTGTCTTTTATGAAATGGCCATAGGTCTTGGATGAGTGCTGGGCATTTGGGCACAGAGTGAAGTTGAGATGGAGGATATAGAGGTATTGAAAAGCAGTCACTCACCCTGACGACCCGAGTGAGGTCGTTGAACTTCTTCCTACACTGAGTGTGACTCCTCGGCACCAGGCTCCTGGAGGAGACGTGCTGAGCCACCTCCCTCCGCACTCTTCGGTACTCCCGGGGCAATGGCCTCCTGCCGCTCTCTGGGTACAGCACTGCCCGTCGCCGCTCGATAGCGCCAACCAGAGCCACCAAGGCCTGGTCGCTAAAGCGACGAGCTCTCTCCCTGGGCCTATCCATCACTCCTCTCAGCACAATGGTGGCAGGTCTCTCCAGCACCAGAGTCAACGTTGCAATGAGAAGGGTGTGGCTGGCTAGCAAGATGGCCCCTCCCTTTTAAGAACTAGCTGGTGCCAGTCTCTCTGGGTTCCATGCTAATTGACATCGCCTGAGGTCCGGTAGCATTCTGAGGTAGCGCCTCGCTCCCCGACATTGGCACCTTAAGAGAGGTGTGTAGTGCCTGATTTAGCGCTCAAATCACCTCCAGGGGCAATAGAGGCAAATTTTGCAGTCAGAGGCGATAATTAGCGTCAGGCGCTAAACTTTGCGCCCAGCCGAGATTAGCGCCCCAAAATGGGCGATACCCAATTTCTCCGCCTATGGGTTTCTGCGCGCACTTGAGCTTCACGGAGTAGCATTTGTAACATGCTAGTTTGCAATCGACTCCCACAGTCCTCAAACAATAGGTGGGCCTTTTTCTTCCGGGCTTGTTCAGTGGGTATGTGTAACTGCCCCATCAGCCGAAACAGCTCGGGCACAGCCATCAGCTTTTTTGTTTAAATTAACTCTTGCTGGCTGTGGCGGGAAGTTAAAGACCTCACTCTAAAGCTCAGAAGACAATGCTCCCAGTATGTGCCTTCCTTGATTAGACATTCATCTCACAATATGGCTGTGCATTAAACTTCCCTTATTTTTAAAACATGCATTTCTAATAGGGTTCAGTTACTTCGCCAGCTGCCCGGCCAGGAGAGCTTCCAGTGCGCATTCCAATGGCTGAAGCTACGGATGAGTACCTGAAGTCCTATCCCCACCGGGTCAACCCCCTCTCCCCAAATGCTAATGATAAATTGCCTCTCCGAGCAGTGGCAATTTCACGGTTCACTAGCAGCAACCACTGACTGCATTTTTTCCTGAGGTAATCAAGCTATTACGGGACAATGAGCACTATACTGTCAAGCCTTTCTTTCCCCTTTCACTATTAAATGAGCAGATACCATGTAGCCAAAGGCCTAAGCGTTATTTATTACTTTATTAGATCAAGAGCTCTCCTAATTTGCTGCTTTGTGTATATTTCCCCTGCCCACAGATTATTCTTGATTACCTTGTCACAGTTTGAATTATTAGTGGTAAATGTATTAGCATTCTAAGTGGTGAACGAGGTGGATAAATGAAGTAAGAATAAGACAAGCAAGAGTGAGTAAAACCGTGCTCCCCTTAAGGCTAAAATGAGCTCAGCGTCCTGATAGCAAATATATATATGTATGTTCTCAATCAAAACTCTGCTGGTAACGGAAAATAAAGAGGTGATCGACCTACCAAATGGTAGTTGCTTCATATTCACTGTGCAGTTTTGCAGAGTTAAAACATGTCTGTATTTATGAGCTGGTGAAGGGAAAGATCAGATTAAATTGTACATTTCGGTCCCTCTTTTTGCTATTGGAATTCCTGATTGATGAGAATACCTGATGCTAAATACTCAGGACAGGAGACGGTCGATAAAATGTGGGAATAAAATGGAGTCCGCAGAAAAGATTGAGTGAGAAGGTGAAGGAAAAGTGCTGTGACACAGTTAAGTGATGCTGTCAAAATAATTTATGGCAAGTGATTAAAACAAGAAGGTTAGTGTACTGGCTTACAATTGCGTTGTAAATAATACCTAAGTGACACGCTACTTAATTAATTGTGTGTTTTAAAAAGTCTGTCACATCATTCTGTCATTTTTACTAATACTGGTATGAAAAGGTACAGCTGGTAACAAGACAGTTAAAATATTCCTTACAAATGAGCCCAAGAGAGAAAGAAATAATAAATTGACACGCGAGATCCCTGTAAAATCAGTTTTTCCTAATTCTTTGTACACAAATTGTTAAGAAGATCAGGATGTCAATTCCAAAAGGTTATGAAGAATACTTTTATGGATTTTTTAGAAATTCCTCCTCCTCGTGTTTCCAATTTTGTTGTCTCCCACAAGGCCTCTTGACTCCTCATGACCTCCCAAAGGTTAAAGTTCAGCTTTAGGGTGGGCTGGTTCAGGCCAGGAGCAGCTCCGCAACCCCTGCTTGTGCCATTCCATGATCAGCTTACAGAAACATCCTTGTAACATGCCAAGATGGGCCGTGCTAAATACATGCAATTTCAATTACAAAAAAAATGGAATGAATGAAATTATGGCTATGGAACTCTTTGCTCATTTTGTGACAGATTTTGAGGAACTCAGAGAAGAGAGGCTCTTTTAATGTTTTAAGTATGTGTACAACTAAAAGGCTCAGAAGCTAGAATATTTAAGCACTGGACACTCAGCTAGCAGACCCAATGTTGAATCCTGGTCTTGATCGTTATTTACACTTAGGTGTCCCATAAGTAATGAGTTGGGCAGTCTCACCTGGGTCATGGGGAAAGCCTTTGGCTTAGTGGTAGCTTTGCTGCTTCTGAGTCAGAAGGTGCAGGGTTCAAACTGACAGTTTCCCGACAGTCCCGGCTAGTGGAGACCGGAGCGCCAGCTCTGGGTTGGCCGCCAGCGGGATGCTTGAGTCCGGTGAACGTGGGTGTCCCCCCTCCCTCATCGCGTGGGTTGTGGGAGCCCGTAAAACCCTTCGGCCAGATAGGACCGACCACCCTATCGGCTGGTAGAAAGCTGGCTATGGCACAGGAAAGAGCGTTTACGTCGCGGCCTGTCAGACCGTTAATCAGCCTGTGAATCCTTCTCCAAGGGAAGAGTGTGAAGATACGAAAACAAACAACAACTTGGGTCATGTGGCGGAGGTAGGCAACACTGATCTGGGAAAGATTCCTTCTCACATCATGCCTATTTGCCAGTTGATTGAGGATCAGTGTGTTGTCCACTAGCTCTCCAGATAAGTAAGTCTAATACAATTGACTAATTTTACAGTGGAAGCTTAAAAGAACGGATACATGCACAAACAATTATGCAGCAACTTCTGGAAAAATGAGAATACCGTTCTGGTGAACAAACACAGACTTTAGATACCCGTGAAATCAAAGGCAATGAAATGATTAAAAGCACATTGATTCCAATTAACAGTAATCTGTCCAATAAGCACCCAAGATCCAAGGTTCCTATTCCATCTCTAATAGCAAGTATTCATTAAAAGTTAGGGAAGCTGCTCCAGATTGGGGAGCTGAAATTATGCCGTGGGATATTAATGCATGAATGTTATGTTCATCTGAAATTCCTCTCTCTGTTATTTAAAGGAGACATTAAACCTGCGCCTGCAGTAAAATAGTGGAGGGGGATATCACGTGGCGACCGATTTTTGTCTTAATTTCACTCCAGTTTAGGGTGCTAGCTGGATAGCAGAGTTCAAAAAATCTGCAGCAATCAGTTTTGCTGGAATCCTGCTGGTTTACGGCCCCACGCAATGAGATGTAAATGCCTGTCTAACCCTTATGCTGGTAGTTTCTTCAGGAGCACCCCACTCACAGCATGCCATGCTTTACATGGTATTGCATGAAAGAAGGCATGGCAGAGTGATCAGGAGACAGCAATCGCCTGTTTGGCTGCATCTGCCATGATCGCACCAACTATTTCTGTGGGCTCTCTCAAACCAGCCCAGGGATGACCATGGTAACCTGCTTCCTTCGGGCCTGGATTAACAAAAGGGGTAAACGCCAAGCTGTGCCATTCGCTGTCAGGGCACCAGCGACTACCATGCAGTTCAGAGCTTGCACAGGTGCAGGGACAGTGATGGTCAGCTGTGGCCTGAAACTTGGCTGCACCTTTTGACATGCATGCTGAAGTGCTAACCTATGGGATGGTGATATGGAGTGGCACAGAGGAAAGCCCTCTTCACAAGCATCTGATGCAGCACCACTTCAACTTCAGTAGCCATCAAAGAGGAGGCTGCAGCAATGGCCCAGAAATTCGGGTCGGGGGCTTCCCGTGGGTGCAAGCCCCCGACCTGCACTTAACTAGCGCGCCGGCCGTTGAGCTGTGGGCCCGCGTAGGATTCCGATCCTGGGCCTCCTCCAACTGCGGGCGCACAGTGCTTGTGTATCCCAGGGGCGCAGTTAGTTCGATGCGTCCCCTAGGATCACATGGGCCATGGAGAGCCAATGGTAGCAGGGAATGCTTCATTCATAAGTTTGACAGGAAGAACTATAAGCCCCAAAACATCACTAAAACCTCAAATAATTTTTTTTTTTAAATCACATTTTTAAAATAAACTATAAATTACATGAAATAACTATTTTAAACAATAATTTAAATTTTTGAAAAAATTAATTTCATTTTCTAATGGGGCTAAAAATAAACTTACCTTTCTTTAAAGTATTTAAAAATAATAAACCTGTGGAAAAAATGTTTTAATTTTAATTAATTCACCACTTACCTTGTTAAAAGCAGGCCTTGCGCCCGCTTTTTAAAAGTGTAACTGCTGGAGACTTACCCTCCCGGAGAAACCTGGAAAAAAAACGTAAGTTCAATGCGCACGCGCTGCCTCTCCGGCGCACGCGTTCCACCTCTGAACCCCTTCTTTCAGGGGAACGGAAGTGCCGGTTTCCCGCGTATGCGCAGTGCATGCACGAAACCGGCATTTCCATTGGGCCTATGGGTGAGTACCCCGTGTGTACTCATCCGTGGAGACCCGAATTTCTGGGCCATTAATTATCTGCAGACACATGCCTCCGTGTACAGGATCCTTTCCTTTCATCTTGGTACTTTTCAACCCCATGCTCCTTCAGCCTTGGCAAAGGTTGCTGATGGAATGCGATGCCTTTTAATGCTCCAAATTGTTGTCTCCTTCCTTGGGACACTCCTTTTTGATTGTCCCCATCCCTTTAATATTTAACTTACACTCCATTTCCCTTTCATACCAGTGGTGATCATCCCTCGACCTACCTGAGTTGCCACCTGGAGTCGCAAATAGTTACGCAAATAAAGTTAGACTGGAGAATCGAGCGCTATTAGCACTTGGGATTCAGGCGGGACTTAAAGCAGGGCTAACTAAAGGTGGAACTGTTTTCCACCTGAAGACGAAAATCGTTCTGCTAAGTGATCATTTGTTAATAGCCCAAGGTGTAATTTCAGGGCTAGATTGCCATGGCCTACACCATCAACTACACAAAGTCCAGCACCCCATCACACCAAGCTCCACTGGCTTCAAGTACCTCAGCAAATTGATTTTTAAAATCCTCATTCTTGCCTTTAAATTCTTCCATATCAGTATCAAGTTGGGTTGGTTGGAAGAACTCTTGCCTGAAAGTCCAATGGTTGTGAGTTCAAGCCTTACACCAGGAAATAAGCACATCGTTTTAGACTGACACATCAGTGCATTACTACAGTATTGCTGCAATATTGAAAGTGCCATCCTTCAAATGAGATGTTGAACTGAAGCATGTTTAGCCGTACGTAAAAAGATTGAAAAGTAAGGAGTTCTCCTGCTATTCTCGCCTCAGTCCAAACCACCAAAAACAGATTAACTGGTCATTCATCTCATCTCAAGGTGCGGCCGTGCTGTCTGCAAATTGGCTGCTGCATTTGCTTACATGACAATAGCGACTACACTTCACAAGTGCCACATTGGCTGTGTGTGCTTTGGGATGCCAAAAGTACTGAGGGCAAGACTTATATAAATGCAAGTTCTTTCTTCCCTCAGCCTTTCCCCTGTGTACCTCAGTGATCTCTTCCAGCTGTAAGCTGTCAGCTTCCCTGACAATGACTGACATTTTGCTCCCTACTTCCTGCGCTACACTATCATTGGCCACTCCTTTAACCATTAGGTCCCTGCCCTTTGGAACTTCCTCTCTCAACATCTCCACCTTGTCATCTCCCTCTCTGATTTCAAAATCCTCCTTGGCTCAGCTGGTAACACTCTCGACTCTGAGTCAGAAGATTTGTAAACTTAAGCCTCACTCCAGGAATTGATCACAAAATCTAGAGAAATCTAGTGAAGAAATGCCCCATCACATCCGCTGGATGCTACAAAATGATTTACAACCAATAGATTACTTTTGAAGTGCAGTCAGTGTTGTTCTGCAGGCAGCCAACTTTCTCATAGCAAGATCCCACAAACAGCAGCTGAACATAAGAACATAAGAATTAGGAGCAGGAGTCGGCCATACGGCCCCTCGAGCATGCTCCGTCATTCAATAGGATCATGGCTGATTTCCTACCTCAACTCCACTTTCGCACCCTATCCCCATATCCCTTGATTCCCTTAGTGTCCTAAAATCTATCGCTCTCTGTCTTGAATATACTCAACGACTGAGCCTCCACAGCCCGGTGGGGTAGAGAATTCCAAAGATTCACCACCCTCTGAGTGAAGAAATTTCTCCTTATCTCAGTCCTAAATGGCCGACCCCTTATCCTGAGACTGTGCTCCCTAGTTCTGGACACTCCAGCCAGGGGAAACAGCCTCTCAGCATTTACCCGGACAAGCCCTCAAAGAATCTTATACGTTTCAATGAGATCACCTCTCATTCTCCTAAACTTTAGAGAGTATAGGCCCATTCTACTCAATCTCTCCTCATAGGACAACCCTCTCCTCCCAGGAATCAATCGAGTGAACCTTCATTGCACCCCCTCTAAGGCAAGTATATCCTTCCTTAGGTAAGGAAACCAAAACTGTGCAGAGTACTCCAGGTTTGGTCTCACCAAAGTCCTATATAGTTGCAGCAAAATGTCCTTACCCTTATAGTGTAACCTTCTTGCAATAAAGGATAACATACCATTTGCCTTCCTAATTGCTTGCTGTACCTGCATATTAACTTCCTGTGATTCATAACACCAGGTAACATGTTTTTGGTGGTGTGCATTCAAGGAAAAATGTTGGCTAGGACATCTCCAATAATCCAAAACTCCCTCCATACTGCACTGAAGCATTAGCCTAGGTTATGCAATCAAGGTCGTAATGATGTGATGTTGTGCTCAAATTCATAATGGGGCTTCAGCTTACAACTTTCTTCTTCAGAGGCAAGAATGCTGCCAACTGAATCAAGCTGACACTTGTATTAAAGAAGTGTTGCATTTTCAGAGGTGATATTCTTCAGATGAGATATTCAACTGAGGGTTTGTCTGCCTGTCTAGGTGGATGTTAAAATATTCATGTCAGTATTCCCAACAGTGTGGAATATTGTCCAGGTATTCCCTGTCCACAAAAAGCTGGACAAATTCAACCTTATCAATTACTGCCCTATCAGCCTACACTAAATCATCAGCAAACTGATGGAAGGAGTCATCAAAACAGTGCTATCAGGTGGCACTTACTCACCAATAAGCTGCTCACAGACGCTTAGTTTGGGTTCCGCCAGGACCACTTGGCTATAGTCAAAAACCCTATTATTGTCCCAGTCTCAGAGTGTAAAAAGAATTTATTCTTTATTGCATTGAAAAACAATTTCACGTAACGGACACAATGCTTGTAGTAGTTAGCACTTTAACTAGTTAATCTGTGATGTTGTTTAACAAATACTCAAGTAAAAATCAATACATTGCAGATACTGGAAATCTGAAAAAAAAGGCAGAAAGTAATGGAAACACCCAGCAGGTAAGTCAGTATTTGTGGAACGTTCAGTCAAGTTTACGACACGGGTACGGACTGACCTGCTGCGTGTTTTCAGTATTTTCCACTTTTGTAACAATTACAGTATTCAGTTAGAAGTATTGTCTCACTATCAGTGTGCCCATTGACTGACATAATGACAGGAAGGGTGATGGACCTTCCAACTAAGTTAACAAATAATAATGGTGTGGAGATGCCGGAGTTGGACTGGGATGGACAAATGTAAGAAGTCACACAACACCAGGTTATAGTCCAACAGCTTTATTTGAAGTCACAAGCTTTCGGAGCGCTGCTCCTTCGTCAGGTGAAGTGGAGAGATGCATATAGACACAGCTTATATAGTCAGAGAATAATGTCAGATGTTTACAGGTAATCTTTCTAACTGCCATTTATCACACCTCGGCAGAGAGATAATCACAGCAATCAAAGGTGTGAATGGTGTCCAAACAGGTCAGTCAGGAAAACATTACATCACAGAACAATGGGGTGGGGTCACAAGAGGTCAAATGTTGCAGATGCTGGGGTCTGTGTGAAAAACAAAAAAACAGACAAAAAACTTTTTTTTGCTGGAAATCACAGCAGGTCCAGCCGCATCTGTGTAGAGAGAACAAGCCAATGACGACTCGAGTCTGGATGACCCTACGTCAGGTGGGGTTACATGTAGCGTGACATGAACCCAAGATCCCGGTTCAGGCCGTCCTCATGGGTGCGGAACTTGGCTATCAGTTTCTGCACGACGATTTTGCGTTGTTGTGTGTCTCAAAGGCCGCCTTGGAGAATGCTTACCCGAAGATCGGAGGCTGAATGTCCTTGACTGCTGAAGTGTTCCCCGACTGGGAGGGAACACTCCTGCCTGGCGATTGTTGCGCGGTGCCCGTTCATCCGTTGTCGCAGTGTCTGCATGGTCTCACCGACGTACCATGCTCCGGGGCATCCTTTCCTGCAACGTATGAGGTAGACAACGTTGGCCGAGTCACATGAGTATGTACCATGTACCTGGTGGGTGGTGTCCTCACGTGTGATGATGGTATCTGTATTGATGATCTGGCATGTCTTGCAGAGGTTGCTGTGGCAGGGTTGTGTGGTGTCGTGGTCGCTGTTCTCCTGAAAGCTGGGTAATTTGGTGCGAACGATAGTCTGTTTGAGGTTAGGCAGGCGAGTAGTGGAGGCGTGGGGATGGCCTTAGCGAGGTGTTCGTCGTCATCGATGACATGTTGAAGGCTGCGAAGAACATGGCGTAGTTGCTCCGGGGAAGTACTGGACGACGAAGGGTACTCTGTTGGTTGTGTCCCGTGTTTCTCTTCTGAGGAGGTCTATGCGATTTTTCGCTGTGGCCCGTCGGAACTGTCGATCGACGAGTCGAGCGTCATATCCCATTCTTACGAGGGCGTCTTTCAGCGTCTGTAGGTGTCCATCGCGTTCCTCCTCATCTGAGCAGATCCTGTGTATTCGCAGGGCTTGTCCATAGGGGATGGCTTCTTTAACATGGTTAGGGTGGAAGCTGGAGAAGTGGAGCATCGTGAGGTTGTCTGTGGGCTTGCGGTAGAGTGAAGTGCTGAGGTGTCCGTCTTTGATGGAGATTCGTGTGTCCAAGAAGGAAACCGATTCTGAGGAGTAGTCCATGGTGAGTTTGATGGTGGGATGGAACTTGTTGATGTTATCGTGTAATCTTTTCAGTGATTCTTCGCCATGGGTCCATAGGAAGAAAATGTCGTCGATGTATCTGGTGTATAGCATTGGTTGGAGGTCCTGTGCAGCGAAGAAGTCTTGCTCGAACTTGTGCATGAAGATGTTGGCGTATCGGGGTGCGAATTTGGTCCCCATGGCTGTTCCGTGTGTTTGGGTAAAGAACTGGTTGTCGAAGGTGAAGACATTGTGGTCAAGGATGAAGCGGATGAGTTGTAGGATGGCGTCTGGAGATTGGCTGTTGTTGGTGTTGAGTACTGAGGCTGTCCTTCAAAGATTACGATTGCTCTGTTCTCACCTATTGCAAATCCAGCAATAAAAAAAATACTTTTCTCTGTGTCATCATCAGCTACTTCTTGATTTCAGTACTGAACACTAACATTGTATCCTATCTTTCAATTTGTTGGGTTTATCATTGTGTTTTTCCAAGGTAGGTGCATTAGTATAAGGTCACTGTAAAGATTGTTCATAATGACATGGAACATGAAAACTAGATGTTGCGGCTTGGATAGATTTTCCAGCATTTGTAGTTGTTTTATTTTATATTTTTTTTATTTGAAAGTCTTATCTAAATCCCACAGATATTAAAAGTAATTTCCCAGTACAAAAAGGACAGTGGGGTAAACTTTCATCTTCACCGCCAGGCTGGTAGTCTGGCGGAGCGGATCACCTGTCTGTTATAGAACCCGTCTGATTTTCATTACATTGATTTCAACGGGATGACAATTGTGTGTGCGCTATAATGGGTGTCGATCGGCTCTGCCAGATTACCCCAGTGGCTTTCAATATGTTCAATTAAAAAACCCAATACAATTAAAGGGAACAATAAATGATGGGAAGCTTGCAGAAAGTTCGAGTACATCAATGTGCACTGAACTCTCCGACTGTTTGCTTTGAATCCCCATATGTACATAGTGCTGCATTAGATGAAAAGCAAAATATTGCAGATGGTGGAAACTTGAAACGTCAACCTGTCTGTTCTCTCGACAGATTCTGACTGTCCTGCTGTGTGTTACCAGCATTTTCTGTCTTGCTGCATTAGGTGATTTGAATAGATGGTAACTTATTGGGCCGGACTTGCTGCTCTGAGCAGCGAACAAACGGTGCCAGTCATTCGTTAGACTTGCACTTGCCCATAGACTTTCTGTAGGCTTTTGCACAGCAAGTTCCTGTCAGCCAAACAGTGCAACGCCCTCTACAGGGCATCCGGCACCTGTGTGACCAGGGCAAGCAACTGCGTATCTCCTTAACCAATCAGATTGAATAATCGTTAATGAGCAGCGCAGAGTCTGAACCAGGAAGTGTCAGTTAGAATAGTGAATTCAATGCCAAATCAGGTACAGAAAGTGAAATAAAGAGAGGGAAAGAAAGATTGGATTAAGAGAGAGAGATCGAAGAGAAATAAAAAGTAAAATATATATTTTTTAAAAATTCTCCAACAATAATTAAAAGCTGAAGGAATGAAACTCCATACATGTCAAAGTTAATTTTCAGTGCCAGAGAGGATGTTTGGTAGTAATTAAGACATACCACACCATTAAAAGGGTACTTACACTGGAATGTACAAGCCCTAACTTTTCGTGGCGAATTTAGTCCACATCTATAAGGTAATTACAGGAACTTCACACCCTTCAATGTATTTGAATGGTGAGTCACATGGCGAGATGCAATTTTTGGGAAACCTATGGAGGAGCGTCGCATGTTGGACAGCAATGTCCGGATTTCTGCATTTAACTGCACATGTGTGGTTGCCGGAAGTTGCTGTCCGATTTGCACATAAATAACAGTGAGCCTCTTTGGCCTGCTATTCGCCTGGTAACTGCAGGTGTTAGCCAATACTTTCTGTATTTACTCTACTGCTGATGCCCAAGGAAATGAGTCAACAAGTGCAAAGCAGGCATTAACTTGTGCTGCATCTCATTGCTTTATGTGATCTTTATGTCCATATATATTATTCCAAATCAGATGATGATCTGATGCCTACTAAACACTGTACAGTCAAACCTGCTTATTATCGTAGTTCGTTGATTTCAGAATCCCCAAAATGGCATGTTTCTTAATCGTTCTATAAAATCTTTCATTGTTACAATGAAGGTCGTTTCATGCCGTAACTTGGTTTGGATTTTAAAACACCTCAGTAAACCACAACTAACCTGAATTTAGCATTCAAATACAACTTATTTGTATATGAATGACCATGCAAATATGCTTTTGGGTGATATAGACACAGGATGAAATGATCTCTTTTTTGTGACCAACACAGCTTGCCATGATTCCATGTGCACCAGTGCACAAATCCCTACCCTCCTAAGAAGGCCACTTGCTGACTTGCCAGGGTGCCCAGTGGCCATAGAACCATACTCTAGCATGAGTTAGTGCCCTCAGGAGAGAAGGGGAGAAAGTGGAGTGAAAAATGAGATAGTACATAAGAACATAAGGATTAGGAGCAGGAGTAGGCCATACGGCTCCCCGAGCCTGCTCTGTCATTCAATTAGATCATGGCTGATCTTCTACCTCAACTCCACTTTCACACCCTATCCCCATATCCCTTGATTCCCCTAGAGTCCAAAAATCTACCTATCTCAGCCTTGAATATATTCAATGACTCAGCATCCACGATTTTGCGTTGTGTGTCTCGAAGGCCGCCTTGGAGAATGCTTACCCGAAGATCGGAGGCTGAATGTCCTTGACTGCTGAAGTGTTCCCCGACTGGGAGGGAACACTCCTGCCTGGCGATTGTTGCGCGGTGCCCGTTCATCCGTTGTCGCAGTGTCTGCATGGTCTCACCGACGTACCATGCTCCGGGGCATCCTTTCCTGCAACGTATGAGGTAGACAACGTTGGCCGAGTCACATGAGTATGTACCATGTACCTGGTGGGTGGTGTCCTCACGTGTGATGATGGTATCTGTGTTGATGATCTGGCATGTCTTGCAGAGGTTGCTGTGGCAGGGTTGTGTGGTGTCGTGGTCGCTGTTCTCCTGAAAGCTGGGTAATTTGGTGCGAACGATAGTCTGTTTGAGGTTAGGCAGGCAAGTAGTGGAGGCGTGGGGATGGCCTTAGCGAGGTGTTCGTCGTCATCGATGACATGTTGAAGGCTGCGAAGAACATGGCGTAGTTTCTCTGCTC
The DNA here is from genome assembly GCF_052327205.1 of Somniosus microcephalus. NCBI lineage: Eukaryota > Metazoa > Chordata > Chondrichthyes > Squaliformes > Somniosidae > Somniosus > Somniosus microcephalus. The sequence continues at coordinate 258,243,518 of NC_140992.1, read as the reverse complement.
CAGGGAAGTACTGGACGACGAAGGGTACTCTGTTGGTTGTGTCCCGTGTTTCTCTTCTGAGGAGGTCTATGCGATTTTTCGCTGTGGCCCGTCGGAACTGTCGATCGACGAGTCGAGCGTCATATCCCATTCTTACGAGGGCGTCTTTCAGCGTCTGTAGGTGTCCATCGCGTTCCTCCTCATCTGAGCAGATCCTGTGTATTCGCAGGGCTTGTCCATAGGGGATGGCTTCTTTAACATGGTTAGGGTGGAAGCTGGAGAAGTGGAGCATCGTGAGGTTGTCTGTGGGCTTGCGGTAGAGTGAAGTGCTGAGGTGTCCGTCTTTGATGGAGATTCGTGTGTCCAAGAAGGAAACCGATTCTGAGGAGTAGTCCATGGTGAGTTTGATGGTGGGATGGAACTTGTTGATGTTATCGTGTAGTCTTTTCAGTGATTCTTCGCCATGGGTCCATAGGAAGAAAATGTCGTCGATGTATCTGGTGTATAGCATTGGTTGGAGGTCCTGTGCAGCGAAGAAGTCTTGCTCGAACTTGTGCATGAAGATGTTGGCGTATCGGGGTGCGAATTTGGTCCCCATGGCTGTTCCGTGTGTTTGGGTAAAGAACTGGTTGTCGAAGGTGAAGACATTGTGGTCAAGGATGAAGCGGATGAGTTGTAGGATGGCGTCTGGAGATTGGCTGTTGTTGGTGTTGAGTACTGAGGCTGTCCTTCAAAGATTATGATTGCTCTGTTCTCACCTATTGCAAATCCAGCAATAAAAAAAATACTTTTCTCTGTGTCATCATCAGCTTGATTTCAGTACTGAACACTAACATTGTATCCTATCTTTCAATTTGTTGGGTTTATCATTGTGTTTTTCCAAGGTAGGTGCATTAGTATAAGGTCACTGTAAAGATTGTTCATAATGACATGGAACATGAAAACTAGATGTTGCGGCTTGGATAGATTTTCCAGCATTTGTAGTTGTTTTATTTTATATTTTTTTTATTTGAAAGTCTTATCTAAATCCCACAGATATTAAAAGTAATTTCCCAGTGCAAAAAGGACAGTGGGGTAAACTTTCATCTTCACCGCCAGGCTGGTAGTCTGGCGGAGCGGATCACCTGTCTGTTATAGAACCCGTCTGATTTTCATTACATTGATTTCAACGGGATGACAATTGTGTGTGCGCTATAATGGGTGTCGATCGGCTCTGCCAGATTACCCCAGTGGCTTTCAATATGTTCAATTAAAAAACCCAATACAATTAAAGGGAACAATAAATGATGGGAAGCTTGCAGAAAGTTCAAGTACATCAATGTGCACTGAACTCTCCGACTGTTTGCTTTGAATCCCCATATGTACATAGTGCTGCATTAGATGAAAAGCAAAATATTGCAGATGGTGGAAACTTGAAACGTCAACCTGTCTGTTCTCTCGACAGATTCTGACTGTCCTGCTGTGTGTTACCAGCATTTTCTGTCTTGCTGCATTAGGTGATTTGAATAGATGGTAACTTATTGGGCCGGACTTGCTGCTCTGAGCAGCGAACAAACGGTGCCAGTCATTCGTTAGACTTGCACTTGCCCATAGACTTTCTGTAGGCTTTTGCACAGCAAGTTCCTGTCAGCCAAACAGTGCAACGCCCTCTACAGGGCATCCGGCACCTGTGTGACCAGGGCAAGCAACTGCGTATCTCCTTAACCAATCAGATTGAATAATCGTTAATGAGCAGCGCAGAGTCTGAACCAGGAAGTGTCAGTTAGAATAGTGAATTCAATGCCAAATCAGGTACAGAAAGTGAAATAAAGAGAGGGAAAGAAAGATTGGATTAAGAGAGAGAGATCGAAGAGAAATAAAAAGTAAAATATATATTTTTTAAAAATTCTCCAACAATAATTAAAAGCTGAAGGAATGAAACTCCATACATGTCAAAGTTAATTTTCAGTGCCAGAGAGGATGTTTGGTAGTAATTAAGACATACCACACCATTAAAAGGGTACTTACACTGGAATGTACAAGCCCTAACTTTTCGTGGCGAATTTAGTCCACATCTATAAGGTAATTACAGGAACTTCACACCCTTCAATGTATTTGAATGGTGAGTCACATGGCGAGATGCAATTTTTGGGAAACCTATGGAGGAGCGTCGCATGTTGGACAGCAATGTCCGGATTTCTGCATTTAACTGCACATGTGTGGTTGCCGGAAGTTGCTGTCCGATTTGCACATAAATAACAGTGAGCCTCTTTGGCCTGCTATTCGCCTGGTAACTGCAGGTGTTAGCCAATACTTTCTGTATTTACTCTACTGCTGATGCCCAAGGAAATGAGTCAACAAGTGCAAAGCAGGCATTAACTTGTGCTGCATCTCATTGCTTTATGTGATCTTTATGTCCATATATATTATTCCAAATCAGATGATGATCTGATGCCTACTAAACACTGTACAGTCAAACCTGCTTATTATCGTAGTTCGTTGATTTCAGAATCCCCAAAATGGCATGTTTCTTAATCGTTCTATAAAATCTTTCATTGTTACAATGAAGGTCGTTTCATGCCGTAACTTGGTTTGGATTTTAAAACACCTCAGTAAACCACAACTAACCTGAATTTAGCATTCAAATACAACTTATTTGTATATGAATGACCATGCAAATATGCTTTTGGGTGATATAGACACAGGATGAAATGATCTCTTTTTTGTGACCAACACAGCTTGCCATGATTCCATGTGCACCAGTGCACAAATCCCTACCCTCCTAAGAAGGCCACTTGCTGACTTGCCAGGGTGCCCAGTGGCCATAGAACCATACTCTAGCATGAGTTAGTGCCCTCAGGAGAGAAGGGGAGAAAGTGGAGTGAAAAATGAGATAGTACATAAGAACATAAGGATTAGGAGCAGGAGTAGGCCATACGGCTCCCCGAGCCTGCTCTGTCATTCAATTAGATCATGGCTGATCTTCTACCTCAACTCCACTTTCACACCCTATCCCCATATCCCTTGATTCCCCTAGAGTCCAAAAATCTACCTATCTCAGCCTTGAATATACTCAATGACTCAGCATCCACAGCACTTTAGGGCAGAGAATTCCAAAGATTTACAACCCTCTGAGTGAAGAAATTCCTCCTCATCTCAGTCTTAAAAGGCCAGCCCCTTATCCTGAGACTATGCCTCCTGAGTTCTAGACTCTCCAGCCAGGGGAAACAATCTCTCAACATTTAACCTGTCAATCCCCCTCAGAATCTTATGGGGAAAAATTCAGTTGTTTGCGCCTCCTGTTAGCGCCTTAAGAGGGCGCTAATGGGGTGAAAAGCAACTAGCGCCCGGGCGCGGCGATGTTTGCGCCGCTCGCAAAATTAACTAGACATTTTGCGGCGGTGCTAAACACTACCGCCACGATCTCCTGCGCCGGCAGATTGTGACGTCAGCCGAGTGTGCAACGCCCTGTTAGTGCCCCCGACCGGATATTGAGTGGCGCCCCCTGCCTTACCGCCTGCTGCTAGCAACGAGAGGTTGAGGGGAGCGTTATGCTGTCAGAAAGGGACTCGGGGAGCGATATTTAAAGGCGACCGCTTCCTGCCTTTTTTTGTCGGTGACATTTTTGCACCACACATTCTGAGAGAGAGAGAGAGAGAGACTTCTGGAGAGATTCAACGCTGTGTGAAGGAGTTTTGGGGACTGAGCAGCACTTTGCAGGTTTATTCTGATTTGCCCTTCCTTGCTTCGCCAGCGCTCTGAGGTAGCGCCTCGCTCCCCGGCCTTTGCGCCTTAAGACAGGTGTGCAGCACCTGATTTAGCGCTCCAATCACCTCCAGGGGCGATAAAAGCCAAGTTTGCCGTCGGAGGCGATAATTAGCGCCAGGTGCTAATCTTTGCGCACAGCCGATAGTGGCGCCCCAAACGGGGCGATACTGAATTTTTCCCCCCATATGTTTCAATGAGATCACCTCTCATTTTTCTAAACTCCAGAGAGTATAGGACCATTCTACTCAAACTCTCCTCATAGGACAGCCCTCTCATCCCAGGAATCAATCTAGTGAACCTTCGTTGCACCGCCTCTAAGGCAAGTATATCCTTCCTTAAATAAGGAGACTAAAACTGTGCCCAGTACTCCAGGTGTGGTCTCACCAGAGTCCTGTACAATTGTAGCAAGACTTCCATACTCTTGTATTCCAATGCTTTAACAATAAAGGCCAACATGCCATTTTACTTCCTAATTGCTTGCTGTACCTGCATGCTAACTTTCTGTGTTTCTCTGAACACCAGTATTTAATAGTTTCTCATCATTTAAAAAATATTCTGTTTTTCTATTCTTCCTACCAAAGTGAATAACCTCCCATTTCCCCACATTATACTCCCTCTGCCACCTTATTGCCCACTCACTTATCCTGTCTATATCCCTTTGCAGGTTCTTTGCGCCCTCCTCACGTCTTACTTTTCCACCTAAGAGTAAAAGACTTAAAGATTTTCTGGCAAGATTAAGAATTAGCATGCTATTTTTAAATTCTGAAATGAGCCAACTACAACCAGAAGCAGAAGCAAAACACTGTGGATGCTGGAAATCTGAAATAACAACAAAAATGCTGTAAATGCTCAGCAGGTCAGGCTACATCTGTGGAGAGAGAAACAGAGTTAACGGCCGCGATTTCCCCGACCTCAGCGGGTCCGGTGCGGCCAGGGTCAGTGGCGGGGTGTGACCCCACTTCTGGCTCCAGCCCGCTGTCCAAAGCGATCTTACATTGATCGGGCTTGTTAAGCCCGCCCTGCACCTTTCCCGGCCAATTGAAGGAAGCGGGTCTGATGACGTCACTTGATGATGCGTCATCAGCCAATTTCCTTAAAGGGACCATGCGCAAATTGATTTTGCCAGTTTTGCTGTCAGTGTTCTACAGCATTGAGGTGCTGCAAACACTGAGAAGCACTGCACAGAGGTGCATGACTACACCCAGGCTCTCCCATGACTCCCTCAATCACGCAGGGAGGTTCTCTTCCCTTCTCATGGGTGGAAGAGACCTCCCCAGGAGATCAACACAGCCTGGTTGCACATTGCAGAGGAGAGCACAAGAAGGGATGTGGTCAGGAGGACCTGGGTGCAGTGCTGCAAATGTTTCAATGATCTCAGAAGATCACGAAATGTTAGTACAAAGCCACACTCAACCTCATCTTGCTGTGCCTCTCATCACATCCCCATCTCTCTGCCTTCCCTACCCTACTCCTGCACATTCTTACTCACACCAACTTACCTTGCACCTCCACCCATCCCTCTCTATCTACATTATCACTTCCCCATCTCACTAGCCACCCCTCACACGCACCCTCATCCTAGTCCAATCATACCAAGTAACAACACACAAGGGTAGGCACTTGGTTGTTTTAGCCAATGTTCATGTGAAGTTTCTGTTAATGTGCTGTCAAACATTGAAGTCTTTATTTTCAACACTTTGCGTTCTTGGACAGATTTGTCTGCACCTTTGGAAGTGGCTTAGTGAGTTGCAGTGAATTTCTTGGGCATTGTCGGGATGCTTTATGATGTTGGTGTGGGGTGGTGCCAACCTGGCACATCATGTGGCAGCCAGGGTGTACAGCATCAAGTGAAGTAGATGCGGCCATGGCGAGGCCATCCCTGGCCTTCCGGGCAGCAATGTGCTCGGGTGCTGATGCCCTCTGTCCTGTGCAGCATCAGTTGATTATTGAGAAGGCTGGTGTTGTTGTTGGTGCTGCTGGTGTGCCTGGTGCTGTTGGTGTTGAGGCTGGTTGTGGTGGGATTCTGAGGACCACGGTGAGATAGTTTCAAGGGCACCGATGCTGATGGAATGGATGGCAGGTGAGGTTGAGATGACAGAAGCGATCTGTCAGTGGTGAGAGAGGCTGTTCTAATGAGGTGGCACTGGATAGAGAGTTTACTCCAAACACTTGCAAGCTGCATAAAGCTCAATCTGTCTTCCAAATGCAGTAAGCAACAGCTTTTGACATTGGAAAGTGAACAGCTGTGAGATGGGAGCTTTTGAAGACCATTTGCAGCTGTCAAGTAAAGAATTGATCCCATGCTTACACAACACCCGACCTGCTCACTTGATGTGATCCCCGAGCAGCGGAGAACCCATGGGCGAACTATTAAAATCTAAAGATGATCTTAAAATAGTTTTTAATTGCCTGTTAACAAGCGCTTAATCATCTAAATTGCCTCTCCCGCCGCTTGGTGTCAGGTATGTTCAGTGATAACAGACCCAACATCTGTTAAACTAGCATGGCGGTGGGATGACAGGGGTTCCCTACCCTCTGTAAAAAATAAAAATTTGCAACCAGCCCGCCATCAAACACGTCCGCTGATCGCCTGAAAAATTCCCCCAACATTTCAGGTCGATTAGCTTTGGTCAGAACTGGATGAGAGTGTGTTAGAGTGTGTGTGAGCATGTGAGAGTGTGTGTGAGCATGTGAGAGTGTGTGTGAGCATGTGAGAGTGTGTGAGAGTGTGTGTGTGAGAATGTGTGTAAGTGTGTGAGAGTGTGTGTGTGAGAGTGTGTGAGTGTGTGAGAGTGTGTGTGAGAGTGTGTGTGAGAGTGTGTGTGTGAGAGTGTGTGTGTGAGAGTGTGTGAGAGTGTGTGAGAGTGTGTGTGTGAGAGTGTGTGAGAGTGTGTGTGTGAGAGTGTGTGAGAGTGTGTGAGACTGTGTGTGTGAGAGTGTGTGAGAGTGTGTGAGAGTGTGTGAGAGTGTGTGAGTGTGTGAGAGAGCGTGAGAGTGTGTGTGTGTATGTGAGTGTGTGTGAGAGAGTGTGTCAGAGTGTGTCAGAGTGTGTGTGTGAGAGTGTGTGTGTGAGGGTGTGTGAGAGTGTGTGTATGTGAGAGTGTGTGAGAGTGTGTGAGAGTGTGTGTGTGAGAGTGTGTGTGTGAGAGTGTGTGAGAGTGTGTGTGTGAGAGTGTGTGAGAGTGTGTGAGAGTTTGTGAGTGTGTGAGAGTGTGTGAGTGTGTGAGAGAGCGTGAGAGTGTGTGTATGTGAGTGTGTGTGTGAGAGAGTGTGAGTGTGTGAGAGTGTGTCAGAGTGTGTGAGAGTGTGTGAGAGTGTGTGTGTGAGAGTGTGTGAGAGTGTGTGTGTGAGAGTGTGTGAGAGTGTGTGTGTGAGTGTGTGAGAGTGTATGTGTGAGAGTGTGTGTGTGAGAGTGTGTGAGAGTGTGTGTGTGTGAGTGTGTGTGTGAGAGTGTGTGAGAGTGTGTGAGAGTGTGTGTGTGAGAGTGTGTGAGAGTGTGTGTGTCAGAGTGTGTGTGTGAGAGTGTGTGAGAGTGTGCATGTGAGAGTGTGTGAGAGTGTGTGAGAGTGTGTGTGAGAGTGTGTGTGTGAGTGTGTGAGAGTGTGTCAGAGTGTGTGTGTGAGAGTGTGTGAGTGTGCATGTGAGAGTGTGTGTGAGAGTGTGTGAGAGTGTGTGTGTGAGAGTGTGTGAGAGTGTGTGTGTGAGAGTGTGTGTGTGAGAGTGTGTGAGTGTGTGTGAGAGTGTGTGTGTGAGAGTGTGTGCGTGAGAGTGTGAGAGTGTGTGTGTGAGAGTGTGTGAGAGTGTGTGAGAGTGTGTGTGTGAGAGTTTGTGAGAGTGTGTGAGAGTGTGTGTGTGTGAGAGAGCGTGAGAGTGTGTGTGAGAGTGTGTGTGAGAGTGTGTGTGAGAGCATGTGAGAGTGTGTGAGAGTGTGTGTGAGTGTGTGTGTGAGAGTGTGTGAGAGTGTGTGTGTGAGACTGTGTGAGTGTATGAGAGTGTGTGAGAGTGTGTGTGTGTGAGAGTGTGTGAGAATGTGTGAGAGTGTGTGAGAGTTTGTGAGAGTGTGTGAGAGTTTGTGAGAGTTTGTGAGAGTGTGTGAGAGTGTGTGAGAGCGTGTGTGAGCATGTGAGAGCGTGTGAGAGCGTGTGAGAGTGTGTGAGAGTGTGTGAGAGTTTGTGAGAGTGTGTGAGAGTGTGTGTGAGCATGTGAGAGTGTGTGAGAGTGTGAGAGTGTGTGTGAGCATGTGAGAGTGTGTGAGAGTTTGTGAGAGTGTGTGAGAGTGTGTGTGAGCATGTGAGAGTGTGTGAGAGTGTGTGAGAGTGTGTGAGAGTGTGTGTGAGTGTGTGTGAGTGTGTGAGAGTGTGTGTGAGCATGTGAGAGTGTGTGAGAGTGTGTGTGAGTGTGTGTGTGAGAGTGTGTGAGAGTGTGTGTGAGCATGTGAGAGTGTGTGAGAGTGTGTGTGAGAGTGTGTGAGAGTGTGTGTGTGAGACTGTGTGAGAGTGTGTGAGAGTGTGTGAGAGTGTGTGTGTGAGAGTGTGTGAGAGTGTGTGAGAGTGTGTGAGTGTGTGAGAGTTTGTGAGAGTGTGTGAGAGTTTGTGAGAGTGTGTGTGTGTCAGAGTGTGTGAGAGTTTGTGAGAGTGTGTGAGTGTGTGAGAGAGAGTGTCAGAGTGTGTCAGAGTGTGTCTATGAGCGTGTGAGAGTGTGTGTATGAGCGTGTGAGAGTGTGAGAATGTGTGTATGAGTGTGTGAGAGTGTGTGTATGAGCGTGTGAGAGTGTGAGAATGTGTGTATGAGTGTGTGAGAGTGTGTGTATGAGCGTGTGAGAGTGTGTGTGTGAGAGTGTGTGAGAGTGTGTGTGAGTGTGTGTGTGTGAGAGAGTGTGAGAGTGTGTCAGAGTGTGTCAGAGTGTGTCAGAGTGTGTGTGAGTATGTGAGAGTGTGTGTGTGAGAGTGTGTGAGAGTGTGTGTGAGTGTGTGTGTGTGAGAGAGTGTGAGAGTGTCAGAGTGTGTCAGAGTGTGTGTGTGAGTATGTGAGAGTGTGTGTGTGAGAGTGTGTCAGAGTGTGTCAGAGTGTGAAAGTGTTTGAGAGTGTGTCAGAGTGTGTGTATGAGCATGTGAGAGTGTGTGTATGGGAGTGCGAGAGTGAGAGAATGTGTGTGTGAGCTTGTGAGAGTGGTGTGTGAGAGAGTGTGTGAGCATGAGAGTGTGTGTGTGAGCGTGTGAGAGAATGTGTGAGTGTGTGAGTGTGTGAGAGTGTGTGTGAGAGAGTGTGAGAGTGTGTGAGAGTGTGTCAGAGTGTGTGTGTGTGAGTATGTGAGAGTGTGTGTGTGAGAGAGTGAGAGAGTGTGTGAGAGTGTGTCAGAGTGTGTGAGAGTGTGAGAGTGTGTCAGAGTGTGTCAGAGTGTGTGTATGAGCATGTGAGAGTGTGTGTATGAGACTGTGAGAGTGTGTGTATGAGCGTGTGAGTATGTGAGAGTGTGTGTGTGAGTGTGTGTGTGTGTGAGTGTGAGCATGTGTGAGCGTGTGTGAGTGTGAGAGAGTATATGTGTGAGTTTGTGTGTGAGAGTGTGTGTGAGTTTGTGTGTGGGTGTGTGAGAGTGTGTGTGAGAGTGTGTGTGTGTGAGTGTGAGCATGTGAGAGTGTGCATGTGAGAGTGTGTAAGCTTATGAGAGTGTGTGCATGTGAGTGTGAGTGTGTGTGTGAGTGTGAGAGTGTGTGCGTGTGAGATTGTGTGCATGAGTGTGAGTGTGAGAGTTTGAGTGTGTGAGAGTGTGTGCGTGAGCATGTGAGAGTGAGCATGTGAGCTTGAGAGTATGTGAGCGTGTGAGCATGTGAGAGTGAGGGTGTGTGTGAGCGTGTGTGCATCAGAGTGAGTGTGTGAGTGTGTGTGAGCATGTGAGAGTGTGTGTGTGTGTGTGTGTGTGAGAGTGTGTGTGTGAGCATGTGAGAGTGAGTGTGCATGTGAGCATGTGTGAGTGTGTGTGTGTGTGAGTGTGAGAGAGTATGTGTGTGTAAGCTTGTGAGAGTGTGTGTGTGAGTGTGAGAGCATGTGCGTGTGAGTGTGAGACTGTGTGCATGTGAGAGTGTGTGAGAGCATGTGTGTGAGCGTGTGAGAGTGTGTGAAAGTGTGTGTGTGTGTGTTATCTTATGAGAGTGTGTGTGTGAGTGTAAGAATGTGTGTGTGAGCTTGTGAGAGTATGTGTGAGTGTGAGAGTGTGTGCGTGTGAGTGTGAGAGTGTGTGAGCATGTAAGCGTATGCGTGTGAGAGTGAGCATGTGAGTGTGTGTGTGCATGTGAGTGTGAGCGCATGTGCGTGTGAGTGTGAGAGTGTGTGTGTGAGTGTGAGAGTGTGTGTCTGTGAGCATGCGAGTGTGTGTCTGTGCGTGTGAGTGAGAGAGTGTTTGTGTGTGTGTGAAAATGTAAGAGTGGTGTGTGAGAGTGTGTGTGAGCATGTGAGAGTGTGTGTGTGATCGTGTGAGAGTGTGTGTGTGAGAGTGAGTGTGTGAGAGTGAGTATGTGTGTGAGAATGTGTGTGTGAAAGTGTGTGTGTGTTTGTGTGTGAGAGTGTGTGGGAGCGTATGAGAGTGTGTGAGAGTGAGTGTGTGAGAGTGTGTGTGTGAGAGTGTGTGTGTGAGAGTGAGTGTGTGTGAGCATGTGATAGTGTGAGTGTGCAAGAGTGTGTGTGTGTGAGAGCATGTGTGTGTGAGCGTGCAAGAGTGTGTGTGTGTGTGAGGGGATTTAGTCATAGTGGACTTGAAACAGCTACTTGAAGGTAAATCAGTGTCAGAGCAGTGGGAGGCATTCAAGGAGGAGATCCGGAGGGTTCAGACCAAATATGTGCCCTTAAAGAAAAAAGGTGGGACTATCAAATCTAGAGGCCCCTGGAGGTCTAGAGACATGCAGGGTAAGATAAAGAAAAAACGGGAGGCGTATGACAGATACTGAGGGCTAAATACTGCAGAATCTTTACAGGAGTACAGAAAGTGCAGGGGTGCAATTAAAAATTATATTAGGAAAGCAAAGAGAGAGCATGAAAAATTCTTGGCAAGTAAAATCAAGGAAAACCCAAAGATGTCTTCAAATCAAATCAAATCAACTTTTATTGTCATTGTTAGTGCACAAGTGCAGTACAACGAAATGTAGGCTTGCGGCTCCCGAGAGTGTACAATTTGGATTAGGACACTTAAACATTCAACATACATTTATACATTTGGCTTGCAGTGTATTAGCATAAATATGACCATAATAAAGTGCATTGGCAGATGTGCAGGCTTTAGTGTTTATTTGTGGAGTTCAGTAGGATGACAGCCCTGGGAAAGAAGCTGTTCCTAAATCTGGTCGTACGGGTGCGAATGCATCTGTAGCGTCTCCCAGATGGTAGGAGGGCGAACAGACTGTGGCTGGGGTGGGTAGGGTCTTTGATGATGGACCGTGCCCTCCGTAGGCAGCGTTTCTGATATATATGCTCTATGGTCGGTAGCCGGGTGCCGGTAATGTGTTGGGCAGTTTTGACTACCCGCTGCAGGGCTTTCCGGTCATGGGAGCTACAGCTGCCATACCATACCGTGATACAGTTTGTCAGGATGCTCTCTATAGTGCAGCGGTAGAAGTTAGAGAGGATCAGGGGTGACAGATTACATCCCTTCAGCCTCCTCAAGAAATATAGGCGCTGCTGGGCCTTCTTCACCAGAGAGGAGGTGTTGAGGGACCAGGAGAGGTCTTCCGTGATGTGGACTCCGAGGAACTTAAAGCTGGCCACCCTTTCCACCTCCGCCCCATTGATGTGGATGGGGGTGTGACTTCCGCCTTTGGACTTCCTGAAGTCCACGATTATTTCCTTTGTTTTCTTGGTGTTAAGGGCCAGGTTGTTGTCGGCGCACCACTTCACGAGATGCTGGACCTCCTCCCTGTAGGCTGACTCATCGTTGTTGGTGATCTGGCCTACTACCGTGGTGTCATCTGCAAACTTGATGATGGTGTTGGAACCATTAACAGCCACACAGTCGTGGGTGAAGAGGGAGTAGAGGAGGGGGCTCAGCACACATCCTTGTGGGGCCCCCGTGTTCAGGGTCAGGGGGGGGGAGGTGTGGTTACCTAATTTGACAGACTGGGGTCTGTTTGTTAGGAAGTCCAGGGTCCAGTTGCAGAGGGAAGTGTTCAGGCCAAGAGTTTGGAGTTTGGTGGCCAGCTTGTTGGGGACGATAGTGTTGAATGCTGAGCTGTAGTCTATAAACAACATTCTGATGTAGGTCTCCTTACCATCTAGGTGATTCAGTGCCGAGTGTAGAGCAGTTGTGATTGCATCCTCCGTTGATCTGTTTGCACGATAGGCAAACTGGTGTTGGTCAAGGGAGGCAGGAACACTGGCTTTGATGTGGGCTAAGAGTATATTAAGAGTATATAATATATAATATATTAAGAGTAAGAGGATAACTAAAGAAAGGGTAGGGCCTATTAGAGATCATGAGGGTAATTTACTGTGTGTGGAGGCGGGAGATGTCGGTAGGGTTCTTAATGAATACTTTGCATCTGTTTTCACAAAGGAGAGGGGTGAAGCAGGCATTGCTATTGGGGGGGGGAGGAGTGTGAAATATTAGATGAAATAAACATAGTGAGAGAGGAAGTATTAAGGGGTTTAGCAGCTTTAAAAATGGATAAGTCCCCAGGCCCGGATAAAATGTACCCCAGGCTGTTAAGCGAAGCAAAAGAGGAAATAGAAGAGGCCCTGATCATCATTTTCCAATCCTCTCTGGCTTCAGGTGTGGTGCTGGAGGACTGGAGGACTGCTAAAGTGGTACCCTTGTTTAAAAAGGGACAAAAGGATAGACCGAGTAATTACAGGCCAGTCAGCCTAACCTCGGTGGTGGGAAAATTATTGGAAAGAATTCTGAAGGACAGGATAAATCTTCATTTAGAAAGACACGGATTAATCAAGGATAGTCAGCACGGATTTGTTAAGGGAAGATCGTGCCTGACCAACTTGATTGAATTTTTTGAGGAGGTAACAAGGAGGGTAGATGAGGGTAGTGCGTTTGATGTAGTGTATATGGACTTTAGCAAAGCTTTTGATAAGGTTCCACATGGCAGACTGGTCACAAAGTTAAAAGCCCCTGGGATCCAGGGCAAAGTGTCAAGTTGGATTCAAAACTGGCTCGGAGACAGGAAGCAGAGGGTAATGGTTGATGGGTGTTTTTGTGACTGGAAGGCTGTTTCCAGTGGGGTTCCGCAGGGCTCAGTACTCGGTCCCTTGCTTTTCGTGGTATATATCAATGATCTAGACTTGAATATAGGGGGTATGATTAAGAAGTTTGCAGATGATACTAAAATCAGCTGTGTGATTGATACTGAAGAAGGAAGCTGTAGACTGCAGGAAGATACCAATAAATTGGTCAGGTGGGCAGAACAGTGGCAAATAGAATTCAATCCAGAGAAGTGTGAGGTAATGCATTTGGGGAGGGCTAACAAGGAAAGGGAATACACATTAAATGGTAGGACACTGAGTAGTGTAGAGGAACAAAGGGACCTTGGAGTGCATGTCCACAGATCCCTGAAGGTAGCAGGCCAGGTAGATAAGGTGGTTAAGATGGCATACGGAATGCTTGCCTTTATTAGCCGTTGCATAGAATACAAGAGCAGGGGGGTTATGCTTCAACTGTATAAAACACTAATTAGGCCTCAGCTGGAGTACTGCGTGCAGTTCTGGTCACTGTAATGATATCAGCAAATAGAGATGGTATTTGCCTGTTCGATTATGATGCCTTAATAGCATGTTTGCATGTATTGATTGCTTGTGCCTGACCAGCAGAGGGCGTGTGACCGAGAGACAAGCAGTTTGGGTTTGGTTTCAGTTTCGTTCTAGATGCATCACAAGCATCGTGTCTCCTGTAAAAGCTGTATAAAAGAGTTGAACAAGCTTTAGATTAAAAGTCATTCTCTTTCATAAATGTCTCGTCATTGAACCCACAAAGAAATCAATACAGTCACCACATTACAGGAAAGATGTGATTGCACTAGAGAGGGTACAGAGGAGATTTACAAGGATATTGCCAGGAGTAGAGAATCTTAGCTATGAGGAAAGACTGGATAGGCTGGGTCTGTTTTCCTTGGAACCGAGGAGGCTGAGGGGAGACCTTATTGAGGGGTATAAAATTATGAGGGGCATAGATAAAGTGGATAGAAAGGACCTATTTCCCTTAGCAGAGGGGTCAAAAACCAGGGGGCACAGATTTAAAGTAATTAGGGGAAGGTTTAGAGGGGATTTGAAGGGAAATTTCTTCACCCAGAGGGTTGTGGGGGTCTGGAACTCACTGCCTGAAAGGGTGGTAGAGGCAGGAACCCTAACCACATTTAAAAAGTACTTGGATGTGCACGTGGGATGCTCTAACCTGCAGGGCTACGGACCAAGAGCTGGGAAGTGGGATTAGGCTGGATAGCTCTTTGTTGGTCGGTGCAGACAAGATGGGCCAAAATGGCCTCCTTCCGTGCTGTAACTTTCTATGATTCTATGAGTCTATGTGTGTGTGAGCGTATGAGAGTGTGTGAGAGTGTGTGTGTGAGCATGTGAGAGAGCGTGCGTGTGAGCGTGTGAGAGTGTGTGTGAGCGTGTGAGAGTGTGCGAGTGTGCGTGTGTGAGCTTGTGAGTGTGTGTGTGTGTGTGTAGGCATATGAGAGTGTGTGTGTGAGAGTGTGAGAGTGTGTGTGTGTGAGCTTGTGAGAGTGTGTGTGTGTGTGTAGGCATGTGAGAGTGTGTGTGTGTGAGTGTGTGTGTGAGTGTGAGAGTGTGTGTGTGTGTGTGCGTGAGTGTGAGTGTGAGTGTGAAAGTGTGTGTGAGTGTGTGAGTGTGTGTGTCTGTGAGCATGCGAGTGTGTGTGTGAGCATGAGAGTGAGTGTGTGAGCATGAGAGTGTGTGAGTGTGAAAGTGTGTGTGTGAGTGTGTGTCTGTGAGCATGCGAGTGTGTGTGAGTGTGAGAGTGTGTGTGTATGTGTGATCATGTGAGAGTGGTGTGTGTGAGAGTGTGAATCTGTGAGCATGTGAGAATGTGTGTGACCGTGTGAGAGTGTGAGTCTGTGAGCGTGTGAGAGTGTGTGTGAGAGTGTGTGTGAGAGTGTGTGAGAGTGTGTGAGAGTTTGTGAGAGTGTGTGAGAGTGTGTGAGTGTGTGTGAGAGTGTGTGTGTGAGAGTGTGTGTGTGAGAGTGTGTGAGAGTGTGTAAGAGTGTGTGAGAGTGTGTGAGTGTGTGAGAGAGAGTGTCAGAGTGTGTCAGAGTGTGTCAGAGTGTGTCTATGAGCGTGTGAGAGTGTGTGTATGAGCATGTGAGAGTGTGAGAATGTGTGAGAGTGTGTGAGAGTGTGTGTGAGCATGTGAGAGTGTGTGAGAGTGTGTGTGAGTGTGTGTGTGAGAGTGTGTGAGAGTGTGTGTGTGAGACTGTGTGAGTGTATGAGAGTGTGTGAGAGTGTGTGTGTGTGAGAGTGTGTGAGAATGTGTGAGAGTGTGTGAGAGTTTGTGAGAGTGTGTGAGAGTTTGTGAGAGTTTGTGAGAGTGTGTGAGAGTGTGTGAGAGCGTGTGTGAGCATGTGAGAGCGTGTGAGAGCGTGTGAGAGTGTGTGAGAGTGTGTGAGAGTTTGTGAGAGTGTGTGAGAGTGTGTGTGAGCATGTGAGAGTGTGTGAGAGTGTGAGAGTGTGTGTGAGCATGTGAGAGTGTGTGAGAGTTTGTGAGAGTGTGTGAGAGTGTGTGTGAGCATGTGAGAGTGTGTGAGAGTGTGTGAGAGTGTGTGAGAGTGTGTGTGAGTGTGTGTGAGTGTGTGAGAGTGTGTGTGAGCATGTGAGAGTGTGTGAGAGTGTGTGTGAGTGTGTGTGTGAGAGTGTGTGAGAGTGTGTGTGAGCATGTGAGAGTGTGTGAGAGTGTGTGTGAGAGTGTGTGAGAGTGTGTGTGTGAGTCTGTGTGAGAGTGTGTGAGAGTGTGTGAGAGTGTGTGTGTGAGAGTGTGTGAGAGTGTGTGAGAGTGTGTGAGTGTGTGAGAGTTTGTGAGAGTGTGTGAGAGTTTGTGAGAGTGTGTGTGTGTCAGAGTGTGTGAGAGTTTGTGAGAGTGTGTGAGTGTGTGAGAGAGAGTGTCAGAGTGTGTCAGAGTGTGTCTATGAGCGTGTGAGAGTGTGTGTATGAGCGTGTGAGAGTGTGAGAATGTGTGTATGAGTGTGTGAGAGTGTGTGTATGAGCGTGTGAGAGTGTGAGAATGTGTGTATGAGTGTGTGAGAGTGTGTGTATGAGCGTGTGAGAGTGTGTGTGTGAGAGTGTGTGAGAGTGTGTGTGAGTGTGTGTGTGTGAGAGAGTGTGAGAGTGTGTCAGAGTGTGTCAGAGTGTGTCAGAGTGTGTGTGAGTATGTGAGAGTGTGTGTGTGAGAGTGTGTGAGAGTGTGTGTGAGTGTGTGTGTGTGAGAGAGTGTGAGAGTGTCAGAGTGTGTCAGAGTGTGTGTGTGAGTATGTGAGAGTGTGTGTGTGAGAGTGTGTGAGAGTGTGTCAGAGTGTGAAAGTGTTTGAGAGTGTGTCAGAGTGTGTGTATGAGCATGTGAGAGTGTGTGTATGGGAGTGCGAGAGTGAGAGAATGTGTGTGTGAGCTTGTGAGAGTGGTGTGTGAGAGAGTGTGTGAGCATGAGAGTGTGTGTGTGAGCGTGTGAGAGAATGTGTGAGTGTGTGAGTGTGTGAGAGTGTGTGTGAGAGAGTGTGAGAGTGTGTGAGAGTGTGTCAGAGTGTGTGTGTGTGAGTATGTGAGAGTGTGTGTGTGAGAGAGTGAGAGAGTGTGTGAGAGTGTGTCAGAGTGTGTGAGAGTGTGAGAGTGTGTCAGAGTGTGTCAGAGTGTGTGTATGAGCATGTGAGAGTGTGTGTATGAGACTGTGAGAGTGTGTGTATGAGCGTGTGAGTATGTGAGAGTGTGTGTGTGAGTGTGTGTGTGTGTGAGTGTGAGCATATGTGAGCGTGTGTGAGTGTGAGAGAGTATATGTGTGAGTTTGTGTGTGAGAGTGTGTGTGAGTTTGTGTGTGGGTGTGTGAGAGTGTGTGTGAGAGTGTGTGTGTGTGAGTGTGAGCATGTGAGAGTGTGCATGTGAGAGTGTGTAAGCTTATGAGAGTGTGTGCATGTGAGTGTGAGTGTGTGTGTGAGTGTGAGAGTGTGTGCGTGTGAGATTGTGTGCATGAGTGTGAGTGTGAGAGTTTGAGTGTGTGAGAGTGTGTGCGTGAGCATGTGAGAGTGAGCATGTGAGCTTGAGAGTATGTGAGCGTGTGAGCATGTGAGAGTGAGGGTGTGTGTGAGCGTGTGTGCATCAGAGTGAGTGTGTGAGTGTGTGTGAGCATGTGAGAGTGTGTGTGTGTGTGTGTGTGTGTGAGAGTGTGTGTGTGAGCATGTGAGAGTGAGTGTGCATGTGAGCATGTGTGAGTGTGTGTGTGTGTGAGTGTGAGAGAGTATGTGTGTGTAAGCTTGTGAGAGTGTGTGTGTGAGTGTGAGAGCATGTGCGTGTGAGTGTGAGACTGTGTGCATGTGAGAGTGTGTGAGAGCATGTGTGTGAGCGTGTGAGAGTGTGTGAAAGTGTGTGTGTGTGTGTTATCTTATGAGAGTGTGTGTGTGAGTGTAAGAATGTGTGTGTGAGCTTGTGAGAGTATGTGTGAGTGTGAGAGTGTGTGCGTGTGAGTGTGAGAGTGTGTGAGCATGTAAGCGTATGCGTGTGTGAGAGTGAGCATGTGAGTGTGTGTGTGCATGTGAGTGTGAGCGCATGTGCGTGTGAGTGTGAGAGTGTGTGTGTGAGTGTGAGAGTGTGTGTCTGTGAGCATGCGAGTGTGTGTCTGTGCGTGTGAGTGAGAGAGTGTTTGTGTGTGTGTGAAAATGTAAGAGTGGTGTGTGAGAGTGTGTGTGAGCATGTGAGAGTGTGTGTGTGATCGTGTGAGAGTGTGTGTGTGAGAGTGAGTGTGTGAGAGTGAGTATGTGTGTGAGAATGTGTGTGTGAAAGTGTGTGTGTGTTTGTGTGTGAGAGTGTGTGGGAGCGTATGAGAGTGTGTGAGAGTGAGTGTGTGAGAGTGTGTGTGTGAGAGTGTGTGTGTGAGAGTGAGTGTGTGTGAGCATGTGATAGTGTGAGTGTGCAAGAGTGTGTGTGTGTGAGAGCATGTGTGTGTGAGCGTGCAAGAGTGTGTGTGTGTGTGAGGGGATTTAGTCATAGTGGACTTGAAACAGCTACTTGAAGGTAAATCAGTGTCAGAGCAGTGGGAGGCATTCAAGGAGGAGATCCGGAGGGTTCAGACCAAATATGTGCCCTTAAAGAAAAAAGGTGGGACTATCAAATCTAGAGGCCCCTGGAGGTCTAGAGACATGCAGGGTAAGATAAAGAAAAAACGGGAGGCGTATGACAGATACTGAGGGCTAAATACTGCAGAATCTTTACAGGAGTACAGAAAGTGCAGGGGTGCAATTAAAAATTATATTAGGAAAGCAAAGAGAGAGCATGAAAAATTCTTGGCAAGTAAAATCAAGGAAAACCCAAAGATGTCTTCAAATCAAATCAAATCAACTTTTATTGTCATTGTTAGTGCACAAGTGCAGTACAACGAAATGTAGGCTTGCGGCTCCCGAGAGTGTACAATTTGGATTAGGACACTTAAACATTCAACATACATTTATACATTTGGCTTGCAGTGTATTAGCATAAATATGACCATAATAAAGTGCATTGGCAGATGTGCAGGCTTTAGTGTTTATTTGTGGAGTTCAGTAGGATGACAGCCCTGGGAAAGAAGCTGTTCCTAAATCTGGTCGTACGGGTGCGAATGCATCTGTAGCGTCTCCCAGATGGTAGGAGGGCGAACAGACTGTGGCTGGGGTGGGTAGGGTCTTTGATGATGGACCGTGCCCTCCGTAGGCAGCGTTTCTGATATATATGCTCTATGGTCGGTAGCCGGGTGCCGGTAATGTGTTGGGCAGTTTTGACTACCCGCTGCAGGGCTTTCCGGTCATGGGAGCTACAGCTGCCATACCATACCGTGATACAGTTTGTCAGGATGCTCTCTATAGTGCAGCGGTAGAAGTTAGAGAGGATCAGGGGTGACAGATTACATCCCTTCAGCCTCCTCAAGAAATATAGGCGCTGCTGGGCCTTCTTCACCAGAGAGGAGGTGTTGAGGGACCAGGAGAGGTCTTCCGTGATGTGGACTCCGAGGAACTTAAAGCTGGCCACCCTTTCCACCTCCGCCCCATTGATGTGGATGGGGGTGTGACTTCCGCCTTTGGACTTCCTGAAGTCCACGATTATTTCCTTTGTTTTCTTGGTGTTAAGGGCCAGGTTGTTGTCGGCGCACCACTTCACGAGATGCTGGACCTCCTCCCTGTAGGCTGACTCATCGTTGTTGGTGATCTGGCCTACTACCGTGGTGTCATCTGCAAACTTGATGATGGTGTTGGAACCATTAACAGCCACACAGTCGTGGGTGAAGAGGGAGTAGAGGAGGGGGCTCAGCACACATCCTTGTGGGGCCCCCGTGTTCAGGGTCAGGGGGGGGGAGGTGTGGTTACCTAATTTGACAGACTGGGGTCTGTTTGTTAGGAAGTCCAGGGTCCAGTTGCAGAGGGAAGTGTTCAGGCCAAGAGTTTGGAGTTTGGTGGCCAGCTTGTTGGGGACGATAGTGTTGAATGCTGAGCTGTAGTCTATAAACAACATTCTGATGTAGGTCTCCTTACCATCTAGGTGATTCAGTGCCGAGTGTAGAGCAGTTGTGATTGCATCCTCCGTTGATCTGTTTGCACGATAGGCAAACTGGTGTTGGTCAAGGGAGGCAGGAACACTGGCTTTGATGTGGGCTAAGAGTATATTAAGAGTATATAATATATAATATATTAAGAGTAAGAGGATAACTAAAGAAAGGGTAGGGCCTATTAGAGATCATGAGGGTAATTTACTGTGTGTGGAGGCGGGAGATGTCGGTAGGGTTCTTAATGAATACTTTGCATCTGTTTTCACAAAGGAGAGGGGTGAAGCAGGCATTGCTATTGGGGGGGGGAGGAGTGTGAAATATTAGATGAAATAAACATAGTGAGAGAGGAAGTATTAAGGGGTTTAGCAGCTTTAAAAATGGATAAGTCCCCAGGCCCGGATAAAATGTACCCCAGGCTGTTAAGCGAAGCAAAAGAGGAAATAGAAGAGGCCCTGATCATCATTTTCCAATCCTCTCTGGCTTCAGGTGTGGTGCTGGAGGACTGGAGGACTGCTAAAGTGGTACCCTTGTTTAAAAAGGGACAAAAGGATAGACCGAGTAATTACAGGCCAGTCAGCCTAACCTCGGTGGTGGGAAAATTATTGGAAAGAATTCTGAAGGACAGGATAAATCTTCATTTAGAAAGACACGGATTAATCAAGGATAGTCAGCACGGATTTGTTAAGGGAAGATCGTGCCTGACCAACTTGATTGAATTTTTTGAGGAGGTAACAAGGAGGGTAGATGAGGGTAGTGCGTTTGATGTAGTGTATATGGACTTTAGCAAAGCTTTTGATAAGGTTCCACATGGCAGACTGGTCACAAAGTTAAAAGCCCCTGGGATCCAGGGCAAAGTGTCAAGTTGGATTCAAAACTGGCTCGGAGACAGGAAGCAGAGGGTAATGGTTGATGGGTGTTTTTGTGACTGGAAGGCTGTTTCCAGTGGGGTTCCGCAGGGCTCAGTACTCGGTCCCTTGCTTTTCGTGGTATATATCAATGATCTAGACTTGAATATAGGGGGTATGATTAAGAAGTTTGCAGATGATACTAAAATCAGCTGTGTGATTGATACTGAAGAAGGAAGCTGTAGACTGCAGGAAGATACCAATAAATTGGTCAGGTGGGCAGAACAGTGGCAAATAGAATTCAATCCAGAGAAGTGTGAGGTAATGCATTTGGGGAGGGCTAACAAGGAAAGGGAATACACATTAAATGGTAGGACACTGAGTAGTGTAGAGGAACAAAGGGACCTTGGAGTGCATGTCCACAGATCCCTGAAGGTAGCAGGCCAGGTAGATAAGGTGGTTAAGATGGCATACGGAATGCTTGCCTTTATTAGCCGTTGCATAGAATACAAGAGCAGGGGGGTTATGCTTCAACTGTATAAAACACTAATTAGGCCTCAGCTGGAGTACTGCGTGCAGTTCTGGTCACTGTAATGATATCAGCAAATAGAGATGGTATTTGCCTGTTCGATTATGATGCCTTAATAGCATGTTTGCATGTATTGATTGCTTGTGCCTGACCAGCAGAGGGCGTGTGACCGAGAGACAAGCAGTTTGGGTTTGGTTTCAGTTTCGTTCTAGATGCATCACAAGCATCGTGTCTCCTGTAAAAGCTGTATAAAAGAGTTGAACAAGCTTTAGATTAAAAGTCATTCTCTTTCATAAATGTCTCGTCATTGAACCCACAAAGAAATCAATACAGTCACCACATTACAGGAAAGATGTGATTGCACTAGAGAGGGTACAGAGGAGATTTACAAGGATATTGCCAGGAGTAGAGAATCTTAGCTATGAGGAAAGACTGGATAGGCTGGGTCTGTTTTCCTTGGAACCGAGGAGGCTGAGGGGAGACCTTATTGAGGGGTATAAAATTATGAGGGGCATAGATAAAGTGGATAGAAAGGACCTATTTCCCTTAGCAGAGGGGTCAAAAACCAGGGGGCACAGATTTAAAGTAATTAGGGGAAGGTTTAGAGGGGATTTGAAGGGAAATTTCTTCACCCAGAGGGTTGTGGGGGTCTGGAACTCACTGCCTGAAAGGGTGGTAGAGGCAGGAACCCTAACCACATTTAAAAAGTACTTGGATGTGCACGTGGGATGCTCTAACCTGCAGGGCTACGGACCAAGAGCTGGGAAGTGGGATTAGGCTGGATAGCTCTTTGTTGGTCGGTGCAGACAAGATGGGCCAAAATGGCCTCCTTCCGTGCTGTAACTTTCTATGATTCTATGAGTCTATGTGTGTGTGAGCGTATGAGAGTGTGTGAGAGTGTGTGTGTGAGCATGTGAGAGAGCGTGCGTGTGAGCGTGTGAGAGTGTGTGTGAGCGTGTGAGAGTGTGCGAGTGTGCGTGTGTGAGCTTGTGAGTGTGTGTGTGTGTGTGTAGGCATATGAGAGTGTGTGTGTGAGAGTGTGAGAGTGTGTGTGTGTGAGCTTGTGAGAGTGTGTGTGTGTGTGTAGGCATGTGAGAGTGTGTGTGTGTGAGTGTGTGTGTGAGTGTGAGAGTGTGTGTGTGTGTGTGCGTGAGTGTGAGTGTGAGTGTGAAAGTGTGTGTGAGTGTGTGAGTGTGTGTGTCTGTGAGCATGCGAGTGTGTGTGTGAGCATGAGAGTGAGTGTGTGAGCATGAGAGTGTGTGAGTGTGAAAGTGTGTGTGTGAGTGTGTGTCTGTGAGCATGCGAGTGTGTGTGAGTGTGAGAGTGTGTGTGTATGTGTGATCATGTGAGAGTGGTGTGTGTGAGAGTGTGAATCTGTGAGCATGTGAGAATGTGTGTGACCGTGTGAGAGTGTGAGTCTGTGAGCGTGTGAGAGTGTGTGTGTGAGAGTGTGTGAGTGTGTGTAAGTGATAGTGTGTGTCTGAGAGTATGAGTGAGAGAGTGTGTGTGTGTGAGAGTATGTGTGATAGTGTGTGTGAGAGTGAGTGAGAGTGTGTGTGTGAGAGTGTGTATGAGAGTGTGTGTGTGTGAGAGAGAGTGTGCGTGTGTGAGCATGTGAGAGTGTTTGTGTGAGAGTGTGTGTGAGAGTGTGTGTGAGAGTGTGTGTGAGAGTGTAGTGTGTGAGAGTGTGTGTGTGTGTGTGTGAGTGCGTGTGTGAGTGTGTGTGTGAGAGTGTGTATGTGTGAGAGTGTGTGTGAGAGTGTGTGTGTGAGAGTGTGTGAGGGTGTGTGTGAGTGTGTGTGTGAGTGTGAGTGTGTGTGTGAGTGTGTAAGTGATAGTGTGTGTCTGAGAGTGTGTGTGAGAGAGTGTGTGTGTGTGAGCATGTGAGAGTGTTTGTGTGAGAGTGTGTTAGTATGAGTCTGTGAGTATGTGAGAGTGTGTGTGTGAGAGTGTGTGTGAGAGTGTGTGTGAGAGTGTGTGTGTGAGAGTGTGTGAGAGTGTGTGTGTGAGAGTGTGTGTGAGAGTGTGTGTGTGAGAGTGTGTGTGTGTGAGAGTGTGTGTGTGAGAGTGTGTGAGAGTGTGTGTGTGAGAGTGTGTGAGAGTGTGTGTGTGAGTGTGTGTGAGAGTGTGTGTGAGAGAGTGTGTGTGAGTGTGTGTTAGTATGAGTCTGTGAGTATGTGAGAGTGTGTGTGTGAGAGTGTGTGTGAGAGTGTGTGTGAGAGTGTGTGTGTGAGAGTGTGTGAGATTGTGTGTGTGAGAGTGTGTGTGAGAGTGTGTGTGTGAGAGTGTGTGTGTGAGAGTGTGTTAGTATGAGTCTGTGAGTATGTGAGAGTGTGTGTGTGTGAGAGTGTGTGTGAGAGTGTGTGTGAGAGTGTGTGTGTGAGAGTGTGTGTGTGAGAGTGTGTGTGAGAGTGTGTGTGTGAGAGTGTGAGAGTGTGTGTGTGAGAGTGTGTGAGAGTGTGTGTGAGTGTGTGTGTGTGTGTGAGAGTGTGTGTGTGAGAGTGTGTGTGTGAGTGTGTGTGTGTATGAGTGTGTGTAACCATGAGAGTGTGTGTGTGAGTGTGTGCGAGTGTGTGTGAGAGTGTGTGTGTGAGAGTGTGTGTGTGTATGAGTGTGTGTAACCATGAGAGTGTGTGTGTGAGTGTGTGCGAGTGTGTGTGAGAGTGTGTGTGCGAGAGTGTGTGTGTGTGAGAGCATGTGTGTAACCATGAGAGTGTGTGTGTGAGTGTGTGCGAGAGTGTGTGTGTGAGAGTGTGTGTATGAGTGTGTGTAACCATGAGAGTGTGTGTGTGAGTGTGTGTGAGAGTGTGTGTATGAGTGTGTGTAACCATGAGAGTGTGTGTGCGAGTGTGTGTGTGAGAGTGTGTGTGTGAGAGTGTGTGTGTGTGTGTGTATGAGTGTGTGTAACCATGAGAGTGTGTGTGTGAGTGTGTGTGAGAGTGTGTGTGTGTGAGAGTGTTTGTGAGAGTGTGTGTGTGGGAGTGTATGTGTGAGAGTGTGTGTGAGAGTGTGTGTGTGAGTGTGTGTGTGTGTGTGTGAGAGTGTGTGTGTGTGTGTGCGAGTGTGTGTGAGAGAGTGTGTGTGTGTGTGTATGAGTGTGTGTAACCATGAGAGTGTGTGTGTGAGTGTGTGTGTGTGTGTGTATGAGTGTGTGTAACCATGAGAGTGTGTGTGTGAGTGAGTGTGTTTGTATTTTCTGCCAATCCTGTTTTGCTTTTTTCTTTGCTTTCTTACTCTGATACTTCATGACCTCTTTGACCTGTTCCATTTCTTGACCACTTTCCTTTGTCTTCACAAGTTGCTATTTTTTGAAGAATTCATTCATTTTTTCCCCACTTAAAGTTCCAGAAATAATCTTGTGTGTTTTTTAAAAGCTCTGTTTGCTTACCATAACGGAGACAAGATATTGCAGCACTGACACAGGAATTCGAGGAGCATGAAAAGATTCCTGACCTTTGGAGTAATCTTTTAATCCTAGATCAGCTGTTTAAAACATTTCCACGGCTTCTTTCACTTATCGTCTATCACCGTGCTGGAGCACCACTATCTCTTTTCTCACTTTTTTTCTCGATTTCCTTCACTATTTCCCCTCTTTTCAATGTGTTGACTGTCAGCTGTGGCTCAGTTGGTTACACTCTTGCCTGAGTCAGAAGGTTGTGGGTGCACACTCCCACTTCAGGGACTAGAGCACAAAAATCAAGGTTGACACTCTCGTGCCCGACTGAGGTAACTCCTTGCCCAGCATATTTGGGGCACTCCTGCCACATTTGCAGCTGAGGGGAGGCCTCAAAATCTACACCAGTGTGTCTCGACAGGCTATTTAACCACACAGGCCAGCACAGGCCGATCAAAGCCCACCCTGAGAGCCATAGAATTGGGCTTTCCAGCAGAACTCACTGGGTTGTGATCAGGAGTGTGAGTTGCAGTGTTTTTTTTACCCCTCGTTCCCTAACCCTGATTTGCATTTAAAAAGGGCGTTACCGCTTGAGATGCTTTGACTCAGCACAGATTGGAGTCCGAGCCTGGAACCATCCTAATTTGTATAAAAGCAAAATACTGCGGATGCTGGAAAGCTGAACTAAAAACTGAAAATGCTGGAAATCCTCAGCAGGTCATCCTATCTCAGACCTTCCATTTTGTTCTTTTCTCCCCTCCCCCCTCTCCCTGCCCCGACACTTACTTAAAAACCTGTTCCATCTCCAACTTGTTCCAGTTCTGACGAAGGGTCATCGACCTGAAACGGTAACTCTGTTTCTCTCTCTACAGATGCTGCCTGACCTGCTAATTTGTATAACTCAGTTTTACAGTGGGTGGTGCAGTTATATTTAGTCTGCTTTCGTTTTATACTTTGTATGTGCAACTGGAAGAATAAGAGAGGGAAAATCGTGCTATCATTTTCACTGATCTTGGTGTCAGTTTACATATTATTCCATTTTCATTAATTACTCACAAGCCATAATTCTCCCCCACCCCCCTCCCCCACAAACTGGAGGGTCAATACTATTATTAAATGATTATGACTGTTACTGGTCAATTATCACTATAAATTGTACAGTACAATTTAAAGAAAGACAGAACTTGCATTCAAATAGCACCTTTCACGACCTCAGGACATCCCAAAGTATTTCACAACCAATGAAATAATTTTGTAGCGTAGTTATAATGTAGGCAAACGTGGCAGGCATATTTGCACACAGCAAGATCCCACAAACAGCTGTTTTAATAATGTTGGTTGAGGTATAATTATTGGCCAGGACACTAGAAGAACTCCCCTGTGCTTCTTGGAATAGACCTCTGTGAAGTGTCCTTGGCTGTTTTTCTACGTAAAATGTGCTATATAGATACAAAGTGTTGTTTCGCAGTTTAATTGTCACCCCATTCATGATATTTATACCAATAGCATCCTAGCCAAGGCACATGCATGAATTAGATTGATTAGAACATATTCTTTCTGCAAAGACCTGAAAACATTTTTATGAACACCCCTAATGGAACTTCGATTGGTTGCCCATTATCAGTCCTGCGGAAACCATTTTTTTTTTGTTTTTATTAAATACATGCTACACATTTCACTCTGTCAAACAGATAGATCGGGTTACATCAGCAAGGTACCAGAATATTGCATAATTTAGTTCTGTTTTTGTCCCATCGTTTGTTCTAAAATGCCCACCCAATGCTACAGCCTGCTGCGTCATAAAACTGAGCTGTCAAAAACTGGGTATGATAATGAGGAGGCTCAGCTATGCACTCATACCTGAACAAGCATGCATTGAGTTACCATAATACTCCTAAAATAACGAGCATTCTTAATCTATAAACAACACTGCACTTTGAATCTTGTGGTAAGAGGGATTAACTGGTTCTGAACTGCCTCTGAATTTCAGCCCGCAAGCCAGGTTAGATCCGCCACTTCTTAAATGAATCCAGAAAAAAAAAATCTACGGTAATATTGTTCTCGTGAACAGGGAGCTATTTCTTGTATGCAGCCACTGTCAAACTGTTGAACGCTCAGGGGACCACTTATTTTGATGCTTTGCATTATCAGGTTACCCATATGAGGACTTAAGTACGGCTAAACAATTGCATTGCAAACACCCACTATATTCAACTCTCAACTTACTCTGCCTGCCAAGTCGGACAAAAAAAAACACGCCCATAGCTAATGTGAAGTGATGAAAGCACAAATAGTTTGCAGCTTCTCCTTAAGCTACGCGACAGAGGCAAACGTGGCTGATAGCCTCTTGATAATGATCATTGGGCTTCGCTCCATGTTTTAGCCAGAGGTGTTTGTATTACGGACTTTTACATTTCTGCAAAGCGCATGGTTTGATAGGAAGTGTGGCTGTTATTTTGATTGTTAAGAGACTGTGGAAATCCTTAAGCAGCTCAAATGCTGGAATCTTATCTGCAGCTCATTCATCACTGAAACCCAATCTGGTTGCCTGCTTCAGCAGTCACTTCAGGCTTCCTTGGAACTGCAAGTAACTGGCTGAATAAATGCCATTATCTTAAACCGTTATCTTTCTCTTGTGTCGTGACTCAATTTGGATGCCACCAAACATTCATAGGTCACAGAAAAGGAGTGTGCGCCACTTCCCCCCCTTTTTTTAGTCACTCAACAATTTCTGCCTTGGCTAAAAGAGCTATTGAGGTACGTTTTTTTTTACGGAAACTGGGCAGCTTTCGGTACCTCACCCAAATGGCCGTTCTTGGTGCCTGAGCCTGAACGACAAGTGCCGACACACACACTTTCCAGTAAGGGTCACTGGATAGCAATCAGAAGTAGAAATCCATGACAATGCGTCCCCTCCCTTGCTCAGGGGTGTTTTGGCAAATTATTGCAAACCATCTGCTGTCCCAGCACAGCACAGGCTAGGGCTTGAACCTTTTGGACTGTATGGATTATAACCAGAATGGGCAGTGAAATAAAAAAGACTTGCATTTATATAGCACCTTTCATGACCTCAGGACACCCCAAAGCATTTTACAGCCAATGAAATACTTTTTGAAGTGTAGTCACTGCTGTAATATAGGAAACGAGGCAGCCAATTTGCACACAGCAAGCTTCCACAGACAGCAATGTACTTCATTGGCTGTAAAGCGCTCTGAGACGTCCGGTGGTCGTGAAAGGCGCTATAGAAATGCAAGTCTTTTTTTTAAATAAAGGCCTGATCAACTGTTTTAGTGATGTTGGTTGAGGGATAAATATTGGCCAGGACACCAGGAAGAACTCCCCTGCTCTTCTTCGAAATAGCGCCATGGGGTCTTTTACGTCCACCTGAGAGAGCAGGCAGGACCTTGGTTTAATGTCTCATCTGAAAGACGGCACTTCCGACAGTAAACACGAAGATTTGTGAGGTGCAACCTAAGGACAGAGGGGTCGTATTTCACTACCTTCGCTTGGCATTAATGGGGCAGTAACGGCCTCACAATGAGCTCAATAACCTTACTGACATCACTGACATTGCAGTCAACAGTTTTTGAAAGGGGCCTACTGCTGGGTGTCCAAAGCACCTGCCTGTTTCAGACGATAGGTCCCGTCTAATATGCATATCGGGGTCCTATGTCTTAAATAGGACCCTGATTACCATTTTAATTTGGAACTGGTCAGAGCCTGTGCTGTGCACATGGGCAATGGAGCTGATGAGGCCAGCCAAAGGCAAGTGCTAAATAATTATTGGGGGCCGAGCAGGAGCAGGAGCAGGCCCCGGGACCCCTGTGCTCCGCAATCGTGACTCCTCCCCACACTCGCAACTTATCTTGCTGGCAGCTGCCCCAGCCCCAGCCCGATCTTGAGGCCTCAATCCAATGAGCTGCACTGTGACACCTGCTTGGCACCCCAATAGCTAAGAGAATTGAATTGCGTATCTTATTCTCACCTAAATTAGTGGACAAATGTTTTGAGGTAAATTTATGTCAGTACATGGCAAAACAGTTTAATAATCTCAGCAAAAAGCCTATTGGTGGAAATGTATGACACCTCAGTGAGGTAACTAACTCCAATGAGAAAATTTCTACCTAAATGTGCTGATGACTAGCTGTTGAACTTTCAATTGATAAATTTAAATCTCTTGTGGAAAGGTTACCAGTGATTACTTATCTTCATTACGAGACTAATTCAGCAACATTCAAAGGGATTGTATATGATTTATTGGAAAGAGTGGGCTTGAAGGGTCCAATAACATGTTCTTCTTCTATATTTTCTTATGTATGTCCAGGGCCCTTTGGTTTCGTATCAGTTTCAAACTCGGAAATGAAATGGTAAATCTGGTCAGATGTTGTTCTGTTGTCCTGACTGAACAAATTTCTTCTAATCTCTCATTCTGCTTGATGCTTGTCAGGGTTGTACTTATGGCCACTAATCCAGCAATCATGGTTTAAGTTAAACAACATGTGTGCTATTTGAATGGTAGCATAGTAGTTATGTTACTGGACTAGTAATCCAGAGCCCTAGACTTATACTTTGGGGGATAGAAGTTCAAATCCCACCATAGCAGCTGGGGAATTTAAATTCAGTTAATTAAATAAACCTGGAATAAAAAAGCTAGTATCAGTAATGGTGACCATGAAACTACTGGATTGTCATAAAAACCCATCCAGTCCACTAATATCCTTTCGGGAAGGAAATCTGCCATACTTACCCAGTCTGGCCTATGTGTGACTCCAGACCCACAGCAATGTGGTTGATTCTTAACTGCCCTCTGAAATGGCCTAGCGAGCCACCAAACTACTACAAAGAACAACGGTTCAAGGCGTCAGCTCACCACCACCTTCTCAAGGGCAATTAGGGATGGGCAATAAATATTGGCCTTGCCAGCGACACCCACATCCCATGAATTAATTAAAAAAAAATAGCCTATCATGTCAATCTTAAAGAAATCTAATTCTGTCAGCCTATCCACATATTCTTGCATATAGGAAGAAATTGTTTGTTTCTTTTCATGCACCAATGTCAATGTTAGGTAAAGAGGAAGTTACAGCCCTGATGGCCCAAAACCAATGAGTTGTTCCTGTATCTAACAGTGTCACTTGATGAATGTTAATAAAGTTGTAGAAACTACTTATTGGAGGGTTGAGTGGCGTAGCAGGTTAACACACTCTTTTCACCTCAGGAACCTGGATTTTAATTCACCTACACTGGTGAGATGAAAGCTAGGGGGTGATTTTCATTCAGAAGTCGGGAAGGAGGCGGGACTACAACTTTCGGGGTTGTAGTCCCGCCTCCATTGAGATGCGGCCAATCCACGTGATTTTAACTTGATTGACCTTGTTGAGCCCGCCCAGCGGGCTCAGCAGGCCAATTAAGGGCCACCCGGCAACAGGTGACGTCACAGACTGAAATTTCATCTGTCAAGACATTTTGACAGATGAAATATCAGTGTTTCACAGCTGTTTGAAGTAGTCAAACACTGACAGTCTTACTTCTAACCTGAGTCCTTCTACACAGACTCAGTTAGAAATCTCACCGGCACAGAAAGTTGCAGGCTGTCACTTTTGACAGTTCGCAGCCATTCTGCTTTCTGTGCCGGTTAGATGATGGACTCCCGAAACCTAGAGGAAGGAAGGCTGAAAAGGTAAGTGCAGGTGATTTAAACTTCTTTACACACTTTAGACACACCAAACACACTTACCTTTGCACTCATGCACCCATCACTCACCTGAACACCGATATCTCGACTCCTCCAAGTCCTTCAACCCGATGGCCCGACTCCTCTAACTTGGCATGGTTTGGAGCCGTCGGGAATCCCACACTTCAAGCTTTAAAATAGGGATTAGGCTAAAAACTGCCTGTTAACTACCTGTTAACAGGCAGTTAATTGGCACTAATCCCTTCCCGCCTCGGTTAGGCGGGTCCCAGTGCGGGGCGGGTATCCGCCTCCTTTGAAACTTACATGGAGGCGGGTTTTGGGCGGGATGGTGTCGGGACCCCCGAATTCGGGACTTTAACCCCCCGCACGCCTCCAATCCCGACTCCACAGGTCAATGAAAATCGACCCCCTAGTGTTACTTGCTGGCTGTAAGAATCCAAAGTGAAATAGTTTGGGCTGTTTCGATCCGTTCCCTAGTGGATGCAGGACTCCAGGACAAAAGTGCTCCTATTTTGACGATTTCACTCTAGAGGAGCAGAGGATGGCTGCTGTGACAAATAAAAATGTCGCATTAGTGCAGTAGGGGTGCTGTACTGAAGTTGAGAGTAAGGTGCATAGTTAAAGCACAGCAGGACAAAGGGTGCTCTAGTCTACAGTTGATCACATTTGACCTGGGATGCTTAACACTAACACAGGCCCGTATTTTCCGATCGGAGGCTTCCTGCGTGCGGAGGCCTCCGATCTGGAAAAAATCTACGGACTTATCTGGGGGCTCCCGAGGTGCGTATAGTTCCGATGCTGGGCCTCTCCAACTCAAAATGTGCAGGGCCCACGTATCCCAGAGGCGCATGTAGTTCACAGCGTCCCTGGGATCATGTGGGCCATGGGGAGCCAATCAAAGAAGGGAATCTCCCTTCATACACTTGACAGATAGACCTGTCAAATATATGAATGGAGATCACCCCAAAACACTGTAAAACATTAAATAATTTTTTTAATCACATTTTTTAAATGAGTTGAAATTACAATAAATTAAATATTTTAAACAAAAATGTAATTTTTTGAAAAAATAATTGAAGCTTTTTACGGGGCTAAAAATAAATGTACCTTTTTAAAAAGTATTTTTAAATGATAAATGAGTGACTTTTTTTTTACTTTTTTCAACTCTTATGCTGGTAAAAGCAGGCCTTACACTTTTACCAGGTGTAAGATTTCTAAGGGTTTTCTGCGGGCGGAGGTTCACCAGAAAGCGGAACTATCTGCCCGCAGAGGCCCTTCTCCAGGGCAGCCGGAGGATCTGTCAAGAGCATTCTTGACAGATTGGAAATGCCGGTTTTCAGCGCATGCACTTGGCATGCCTGAAACCGGCATTTCCGATGTCCCTACGCGTGCGTACACAGCGCGTACCCACCCGTAGGCATCGGAATATCCGGCCCAACACCAAGTGCCCAAAATGGGAACGTCTACCATTTTGCAGTGTTATCCTCCCTTGCCACACTGCCAAAACGATACTTTTTAAGAAATAAAGCCTACTTCTTACTACACAATGAATTTGCTGTGAGTAAATCAGTAACAGTGGCCTGGCATAGTATAATCTTGCTAACAAAGATTGCTGCATGAATAAACTTTTAGCCAGATGCAAACGACATTAACAAGCCCCGCAGAGGAAAACAGAGCAAGTTTTCCCAATTTACTTTCATCCTGTTTTCTTGCATGACCATCCATCTCCAGTTCGACTCCTTCAGCCTGAAGACCAAAGTAGCTCAGGCCCTGGAATTCTATCTGACTATTATCAATGCTGTTCAGTGACTGACGAGCAGAAAATGTCCTTTGAGTAAGCCAAGATGGTTAATGACATTTTTTTTTGTTCTCACCCCCTTCCTCACACAACCAAGATTAAAATCTGTCATGATGAGACCACAGCAGGCGTAGAACGTCATGCTATATTTAAACATTAGGCATCCGTGAAACCAAATGATGCAACCTCTTGATTGTGAATGAATAGACTTAATGCCAGAAGCAGAGTGCCATTTAGATCATTTGCAATATACAGTCATACATTCAATGATCAAGAATGAATGCTTAGAATATTACTCTAACACATGATGTGATTGACGCAAGAAACTACTAGGCACTTGGTCTAAGCGTTAAACAAAGCTTTAATCAACTGTTTTACAACATGGAGGTCTAGTTGTGTCCTTCACCAGTTCCTGTTAAGAATGTCCTGCACAAGCTGGGCCCGTGCCCGAGTATTTATACTCTCCCTGGACAGCGCCACCCGTAGGCCGCTCAGTATTATTTCATAAGTCTTTCTTTCATGAATGACTGATTCATGCCAGTGATTAAATCTGAAAATGCTGGAAATACTCAGCAGGTCAGGCAGCATATGTAGAGAGAGAAACAGAGTTAACGTTTGACCTGAAAAGCTAACCCTGTTTCTCTCTCTACAGATGCAGCCTGACTGGCTGAGTATTTTCAGCATTTTCTATTTTTTTTATTTCAGATTTCCAGCATCCGCAGTACTTTGCTTTTGTATATGTGATTGAATCTTCCTGACAATCACCCCTCTTGGTAAACCAAGGATCTCACATTGGCAAGCCTTTCTGTAGGTAGGACAATGTGTACAACCTTCTTTAACCAGCGAGTGGTGAGAATGTGGAACTTGCTGCCACATGGAGTAGTTGAGGCGAATAGTATAGATGCATTTACGGGAAAGACAGAAAAGTACATGAGGGAGAAGGGAATAGAAGGGTATGTTGATGGGGTTAGATAAAGTAGACTGGGAGGAGGCTAATGTGGAGCATAAACACCGGTCAGGTGGGCCAAATGGCCTGTTTCTATGCTGTAACTGCGATGTAATTTTATGTAACCTGTATGCAACAGTTCAACCACATCAGCCATATTCACCACTCTGCAGACATATGATCTGAATCATAGAGTCACAGAGTCATAGAGTCATAGAGTAATACAGCACGGATAGAGGCCCTTCGGCCCATCGTGTCCGCGCCGGCCATCAAGCCCTGCCTAATCTAATCCCATATTCCAGCATTTGGCCCGTAGCCTTGTATGCTATGGCATTTCAAGTGCACATCCAAATGCTTCTTAAATGTTGTGAGGGTTTCTGCCTCCACAACCCTTTCAGGCAGTGAGTTCCAGACTCCAACCACCCTCTGGGTGAAAAAGTTCTTTCTCAAATCCCCTCTAAACCTCCCGCCCTTTACCTTGAATCTATGCCCCCTAGTTATTGACCCCTCTACTAAGGGAAAAAGCTCCTCAGCATCCATCCTATCTATGCCCCTCATAATTTTGTACACCTCAATCATGTCCCCCCTCAGCCTCCTCTGCTCCAAGGAAAACAAACCCAATCTGCCCAGTCTCTCTTCATAGCTGAAGCGCTCCAGCCCTGGTAACATCCTGGTGAACCTCCTCTGCACCCTCTCTATATAAGAAGTTAAGGCCCGATATTTACAGGGAGGTGGGGTGGGGGTGGGGCCATAGCGACGGGGAAGCCTGGAAATGCAGGGAACATTGAGGTCCTGCCAAATTTAACAGCTGGATGTCATTTGAATTTTTTTTTGCTGTTTCCCGGGCAATAGCTGGCCAGGCTGAGAGGCTGGCTGGCTGTTGGGCGGGACGGCCTGCACTAGAAGGCCACAGCCGGGGAGAGGAGGGAGGGTGGGGGAGATTGGAGAGCAGGTCAGAGATCGGAGCACGGATCCTGGGGAGGGAGGCCAATCGCTGGGAGGGAAGCAGCTTTGTCTTGACTGGCTGGTAGGGAGAAGCACTCCAGCTCCCTCTGACTCACAAGCAGTGCTGGAAAGGCACTTACCAGGTGGATCCGGCCCTTCTGGCCTCCCTTTAGCTGCCGTGTTTCCTGAGCCCTGGGAAACCTAGCCCACAGCCGTTAAATCTGAAAGGCTGTTAAAATTTGAGGAACACGACCTCATTAACATATTTAAGTCATGACCCGCCTCTCAAGAGCAAGTTAGTCGCCCACACCCTAACCCACCTCTGTTAAAACAGGTGTGTTGGAGGCGGCTTGGGGTCCGGTTTCAGATTTTTGAAATTTAAACTAGCGGTTAACTAAGAGTTTATTAAAGTAGACTCATTGCAATCCATTGGGGAGCTTAGAGATATCCTCACTGAATACAGAGCCCTATAATTCACCCCTATTCACCCTGCCGAAGCTTGCACTGTGATTTATAACAGTTTTACTCAACTGGAATGTGATGGATGTCTTTCAATACTGTGGATGCCTCCACATTGCAGAGGACCATCCCAAAGACAGCGCAGGACTTAAAATAACTCTTGAAGGCACCAAAAAGGGTACTCAGAATTTATTTAGAAGCTGACAACAGGCAATCAGCAGGACTGAAAGATGGAAAGGAACTGCACTGGACAGCTCCAAATGATTAGTGAATGTAGTCCTTGGATAAGTATTAGCAGCATAGTCCCTTTGTATTATTAGCGAGCGTCCTTTGTTAATAAAATGACACATTGATTAGAATGAACTGACATTTTGGTCAGGACCCTGATCCCCAAACCAGAAATCTCATCTGTTTTTTCTGCAGCAGTTTTCTGCTGATGTTGCTAGCGATAAGCTTTCAGGTTTTAAATAAAAGTATTGCAGTAATTAATAACATGTGAATCAACGTCAAAAACTGACACATTTCCCTTTTATTCCAGTGCAGCTTTTACCACACTGGGATTTTATAAAATGCCTCGTGTTGCGAATGGATCAAATTTAATGTTTTCTTCAACAAACATATTTTCAGTTTTAGGATGGATACTCATTCACTTTTCCCACTATTTTCTGCAGTTTTCCAACTGGAGGCAGAGAATGATCAGATCAAGGTTCCTCAAATCTACGTGGGACTAAAGAGGTTAATTCAGCTTGTCCGCCCTTCCTCCACATTACTCACCACAGCCATGTAACCACAGCAGTCACTGAAAATGAGAGTTCTGATTCTATGAGGCAGTGGCTTTTGGTTTCGAACTAAATTTCTTTGCTGAAACTTCTGTGTTTTGAGTTCATTTGGTGAGGGTTTCTGGTACAGCTGAGTAAGAAGTTTCTGGGTGGGATACACCACCGATTTGCAGAGGCTGTGCAGCTGCTTCTAAGTTTACCCACTGATTTATTCTCTGGAGGGTTCCTCTGGAATGCCTAATCCACTGCAGGCCTTAGCACAGTCCCACAGGGACCCGGTTGCAGCTTGTTATCATATGTTCACTGTGCTAGAGGTGAGAGGGTCAGAATGGAAGGATTTAAGCCAATCATCATCTCTCTCTGTCAAGGAACGCTTTAGGGGGAAGGAATTATCCCATAGGGAGTTGAAGTAACAAACTCTTTTATATTAATTTTTTTCAAACCTTATCTGTAAATCCCACAACACTTTAAATATACAGTGAGTCTTTCTGTAAAAGACTGAGGCATTTCATTCTCCAATATTTGCATTGTAACAATAGTGTGCAGGGCTTTTTGTATGGAAAATAGAGTTAAGATTTCATTACTTTAAAATGTGATAATATTATATGGTAGAATATAATAAATTATAAAAATATACTGTTCAAAAATTGTAACAAAGAAGCATTTCATGAAAGATCAGCCAGTTGCCAAGTTCACGTTATGCCTTTATATCTTGCCACGATTAAAGAATAATCTGTTTTTACAGTGTTTGCAGATAAATCAATTGCACATTCTTATTAAATAGGAGAAGGAAAATGAGTATAGTTAAGTCTTTCGACAGGCAATCAATATGGCCCTCACATATTTGAATGAAATCAAGTTGTAGTGATTTTAACATTTATTTGCATCTTAGCACAATTTATTCTGTCTCAAATGTACTCTTCATTAGAATGTCAACCCTTTTTTTGTAAATGACTTTAGCAGCATTAGCTTGTGAAGTTCCCACTGCCACATTTACTGTGCTAATCATGTTGCACTCTTCTTGCAGTAGGGTGAGGGTTATTACATAGATGTTATCCTTGGGAAATCAGTTTCCACCCTGGTATGTATTACACATCATAAGGAATCAGCAGAAATATACACAGGGCGTTCAATGTATTGCTGTTGAGTAGGAATGTTATGATGAGTGGGGATCAAAGTCATATTCAGCAGCAATGAATTGAGTATTTGAGTTAGAGTGTGTATTTTGTATCCTAGCAATAAAAATGCAAAGTAAAAGTCTGCAGACTATGAAGGCCCCACGTTCAACCCCCTCAGCTCTGTTAGAGTTAGTTGATCTCAACAGGGTCAACAGTTGTGGCATTACAATTAGTCTTAGTGTCTCTGGGCCGGGGAATGGAAAAATCAACCCAGGTTCCATTTCCCCATCCAGTGTCCCCTGCTGGAAAGCACGCATGTATGGCCACTTGGGTGAGGTCAGGACTGGGTGAGTCGACTAGCCTGTGGCACTTCCTGTCCCGGCTCCCAGCATTAGAATAGGCACTTGGCAAGGTATTGCAGCCCGTCTGATGCTCACAGGCCCTGAATCTCGGTAGAAAACAGAGCCATCAGGAAAGGAAGGAAGAACATTATTCAGAGAGTGGTGAGAAGGTGGAACTCACTGCTACATGGAGTGGATGAGGTGATTAGCACAGATGTATTTAAGGGGACGCTAGATAAGTACAGGGAGAAAAGAATAGAAGGATATGTTGATAGCGTTAGATGAAGTAGGGTGAGGGGAGGCTCGTGTGGAGCACAAACACCGGCATAGGCCAGTTGGGCCCAATGGCCTGTTTCTGTGCTGTAAAGTTCTATGTAAAAAATTGGGAAAAAAAGATCTATTTCATTGATTGAATTTTGGTGGGGACTTTTGCAAGTACAGATAGCGCCTTAATGTAAGTCTATGTGAGTTAATGTGACCTGGCTTTCTCATAGAAACATAGAAGATAGGAGCAGGAGTAGGCCATTTGGCCCCTCGAGCCTGTTCTGCCATTTAATGAGATCATGGCTGATCATCCAAATTCAGTACCCTGTCCCTGCTTTCTCCCCATATCCCTTGATCCCTTTAGCCTTAAGAAATATATCTAACTCCTTCTTGAATATATTTGATGAATTGGCCTGAACTGCCTTCTGTGGTAGAGAATTCCACAGGTTCACCACTCTCTGGGTGAAGAAATTCCTCCTCATCTCAGTCCGAAATGGATTACCCCTTATCCTTAGACTGTGACCCCTGGTACTGGACTCCCCCGCCATCAGGAATATCCTTCCTGCATCTAGTCTGTCTAGTCCTGTTAGAATTTTATAAGTTTCAATAAGATCCCCTCTCATTCTTCTAAACTCTAGCAAATATAAGCCTAACTGAACCAATCTCTCTTCATACGTCATTCCTGCCATCCCAGGTATCAGTCTGGTGAATCTTCGCTGCACTCCCTCCATGGCAAGAACATCCTTCATCAGATAAGGTGACCAAAACTGCACACAATACTCAAGGTGTGGTCTCACCAAGGCCCTGTACAACTGCAGCAAGACATCCTTGCTCCTGTACTTGAATCCTCTTGCTATGAAGGCTAACATACCATTTGCCTTATTAACCGCCTGCTGCACCTGCATGTTTACCTTCAGCGACTGGTGCTCAAAGACACCCAGGTCTCGTTGCACTTCCCCTTTTTCCAATCTATTGCCATTCAGATAATAATCTGCCTTCCTGTTTTTGCCACCAAAGTAGATAACCTCGCATTTATCCACGTTATACTGCACCTGCCATGTATCTGCCCAATCACCCAACCTGTCCAAATCATACTGGAGTTTCTCACACGCCCACCCAGCTTTGTGTCGTCTGCAAACTTGGAGATATTACATCTAGTTCCCTCGTCTAGATCATTAATATATATTGTGAATAGCTGGGATCCTAGCACCGATCCCTGCGGTACCCCACTAGTCACTGCCTGCCACTTGGAAAAAGACTAATTTATTCCAACTCTTTGCTTCCTGTCTGCCAACCAGTTCTCTATCCAAGTCAGTACCTTACACCCAATCCCATGTGCTTTAACTTTGCACGCTAATCTCTTCTGCAGGACCTTATCGAAAGCCTTCTGAAAATCCAAATACACCACATCCACTGGTTCTCCCATATCTATTCTACCAGTTACATCCTCAAAAAATTCCAGTAGATTAGTCAAGCATGATTTACCTTTTGTAAATCCATGTTGACTTTGTCCGATCCTGTCAGTTTTCCAAGTGCTCTGCTATTGCATCTTTTATAATGGACTCTAGCATTTTCCCCACTACTGATGTCAGGCTTACTGGTCTATAATTCCCCGTTTTCTCTCCACCACCTTTTTTAAATAGTGGGGTTACATTAGCTATCCTCCAATCCATGGGAACTGTTCCAGAGTCTATAGAATTTTGGAAGATGACCAGCAATGCATCTACTATTTCTAGGGCCACTTCCTTAGGTACCCTAGGATGTAGATTATCAGGCCCTGGGGATATATCGGTCTTCAATCCCATCAATTTCCCTAACACCATTTCCCTACAAATACTGATTTCATTCAATTCCTCCCTCTCATTAGACCCTATGTTCCCCAACATCTCTGGGAGGTTATTTGTGTCTTCCTTTGTGAAGGCAGAACCAAAGTATGTATTTAATTGGTCAGCCATTTCTTTGTTCCCCATTATAAATTCCCCTGATTCTGACTGCAAGGGACCTATGCTTGACTTCAATCTTTTTCTCTTTACATATCTATAGAAATGTTTACAGTCAGTTTTTATGTTCCCTGAAAGTTTACTCTCATGTTCTATTTTCCCGCTCTTAATTAATCCCTTTGTCCTCCTTTGCTGAATCCTAAACTGCTCCCAATCCTCAGGTTTGCTGCTTTTTCTGGCCAATTTATATGTCCTCTCCTTGGATCTTATGCTATCCCTAATTTCCCTTGTTAGCCACGGTTGAGTCACCTTTTTTGTTTTATTTTTATGCCAAACAGGGATGAACAAATTCTGTAGTTCATCGATGCGATCTTTAAATGTTTGCCATTGCCTATCCACCATCAACCCTTTAAGTAACGCTCCCCAATTCATCTTAGCCAAATTGCGCCTCATACCATTGTAGTTTCCTTTATTTAAATTCAGGACCCTAGTCTCTGAGTCAACTACTTCTCTCTCCATCTTAATGAAGAATTCTATCATATTATGATCGCTCCTCCCCAAGGGGCCTCACACAAGATTGCTAATTAATCTTTTCTCATTACATAATACCCAGTCTAAGATGGCCTGATCTCTAGTTGGTTCCTCGACATATTGGTCCAGGAAACAATCCTGTATACACTCTAGGAATTCCTCCTCCACAGTATTGTTACTAATTTGGTTAGCCCAATCTATATGCAGATTTAAGTCACCCATGATAACTGCTGTGCCCTTATTGCACGCATCTCTAATTTCCCATTTAATGCCATCCCCAACCTCAGCATTACTGTTTGGGGGTCTGTATACAACTCCCACTAACATTTTCTGCCCCTTGGTATTTCTAAGCTCTACCCATATAGATTCCACATCATCAGAGCTAATATCCTTCCTTACTATTGTGTTAATCTCCTCTTTAACCAGCAATGCTACCCGACCTCCTTTTCCTTTTTGCCTGTCCTTCCTGAATATTGAATACCCCTGGAGGTTGAATTCCCAGCCTTGGTCACCCTGGAGCCATGTCTCCATAATCCCAATTATATCATATCCTTCTGCATCTATTTGCGCAGCTAATTCATAAGAACATAACATAAGAACATAAGAAATAGGAGCAGGAGTAGGCCAATCGGCTCCTCGAGCCTGCTCCGCCATTCAATAAGATCATGGCTGATCTGATCCTAACCGCCAATCCACTATCACAGAACCATCTCCTGAATCTAACAGAATTAGACACACGAAATAGGAGCAGGATCAGGCTATACGGCCCCTCGGCCCGCTCCGCTACCCACAGGGCCATGACCAATCCGAACCTAGACTCATGTCCAAATTCCTGCCCGCTCCCCATAACCCTTTATTCCCTTTACTTCTAGGAAACTGTCTTTTTCTGTTTTAAATTTATGTAATGATGTAGCTTCGACAGCTTTTTGGGGCAGCATATTCCATGGACCTACCACCCTCTGAGTGAAGTAGTTCCTCCTCATCTCAGTTTTGAAAGAGCAGCCCCTTATTCTAAGACTATGCCCCCTAGTTCTAGTTTCACCCATCATCGGGAACATCTTCCCCGCATCCACCCGATCCAACCCCTTCACAATCTTATATGTTTCAATAAGATCGCCTCTCATTCTTCTGAACTCCAATGAGTAGAGTCCCAATCTACTCAACCTCTCCTCATATGTCCATCCCCTCATCCCCGGGATTAACCGAGTG
Source organism: Somniosus microcephalus (assembly GCF_052327205.1). NCBI lineage: Eukaryota > Metazoa > Chordata > Chondrichthyes > Squaliformes > Somniosidae > Somniosus > Somniosus microcephalus. The sequence continues at coordinate 258,203,281 of NC_140992.1, read as the reverse complement.
AACCTTCTTTGTACTGACTCGAGAGCAAGTATGTCTTTTCTTAAGTATGGACACCAAAACTGTACGCAGTATTCCAGGTGCGGTCTCACCAATACCTTGTACAACTGAAGCAATACCTCCCTCTTTTTATATTCTATCCCCCTAGCAATGAAAGCCAACATTCCATTGGCCTTCTTAATCACTTGCTGCACCTGCATGCTAACCTTTTGAGTTTCGTGCATCAGGACCCCCAGATCCCTTTGTACTTCAGTACTTTCCAGTTTCTTGCCATTAAGATAATAACTTGCTCTACGATTTTTCCTGCCAAAGTGCATAACCTCACACTTTCCAGTATTGTATTCCATCTGCCAAATCTCTGCCCACTTACTTAGCCTGTCTATGTCCCCTTGCAGGTTTTTTATGTCCTCCTCACTCACTACTTTCCCTCCCATCTTAGTATCATCTGCAAACTTTGATATGTTACACTCGGTCCCCTCCTCCAAATCGTTAATATAGATTGTAAAGAGTTGGGGACCCAGCACTGACCCCTGCCGAACACCACTAGTTACTGATTGCCAGTCTGAGAATGAACCATTTATCCCAACTCTCTGCCTTCTGTTAGATAGCCAATCCTCTATCCATGCCAGAATATTACCCCCAATCCCGTGATTTTTTATCTTAAGCAATAATCTTCTGTGTGGCACCTTGTCAAATGCCTTTTGGAAGTCTAAATACACTACGTCCACTGGTTCCCCTTTATCCACCCTATATGTTACTTCCTCAAAGAACTCCAGCAAATTTGTCAAACATGACTTCCCCTTCATAAAACCATGCTGACTTTGTCCTATTAAATTATGATTATCCAAATGCCCTGTTACTGTCTCCATAATAATGGACTCCAAAATTTTACCTACCACAGATGTTAGGCTAACCGGTCTATAGTTTCCAGCTTTCTGTCTACTGCCCTTTTTAAATAAGGGTGTTACATTAGCAGTTTTCCAGTCTGCCGGGACCTTTGCCGAGTCCAGGGAGTTTTGGAAAATTATTACCAATGCATCCACAATCCCTACCGCCACTTCCCTCAAGACCCTAGGACGTAAGCCATCAGGTCCAGGTGATTTATCCGCCTTGAGTCCCATTATTTTACCGAGTACCACTTCCTTCGTGATTTTGATCGTGTTTAGCTCCTCCCCCCCCCTTTAGCCCCCTGTTTGTCCAGTGTTGGGATATTCTTAGTGTCTTCTACTGTAAAGACTGATACAAAATAGTCATTCAGTGTTTTTGCCATCTCCATATTTCCCACCATTAATTTCCCAGTCTCATCCTCTAAGGGACCAACATTTACTTTAGCCACCCTTTTTCTTTTTATATAACTATAAAAACTCTTACTATCTGTTTTTATATTTTTTGCTAATTTACTTTCATAATCTATCTTCCCTTTCTTAATCAATCTTTTTGTTATTTTTTGCTGTCTTTTAAAGTTTTCCCAATCCTCTATCCTCCCATCTTATTACGAATGCTCCTCGCATTAAGACACAAAGCCTTCAGGCTTGTTTTTTTAACACTCTTATTCCTTTTAGAATTATTATTTACTGTAGCCCTGTTTGATTTACACCATTGATTTCTCTGCCTTCCACTTTTGCTTGTCTCCTTCCTGTCTTTTGTTTCTATCCTTGCTTCCCTTTCCTCTGTCTCCCTGCACAGGTTCCCAACCCCCTGCCATTTTAGTTTAAACCCTCCCCAATAGCACTAGCAAACACTCCCCCTAGGACATCAGTCTCAGACCCGCCCAGGTGCAAACCGTCCAGTTTGTATTGGTCCCACCTCCCCCAGAACTGGTTCCAATGTCCCAGGAATTTGAATCACTCCCCCTTGCACCATTCCTCTAGCCACATATTCATCTGAAATAGCCTTCTATTTCTACTCTGACTAGCACATGGCACTGGTAGCAATCCTGAGATTACTACCTTTGAGGTCCTATTTTTTAATTTACCTCCTAACTCCCTATATTCAGCTTTTAGGACCTCATCCCGTTTTTTACCTATATCTTTGGTACCTATATGCACCACAACAACTGGCTGTTCATCCTCCCCCTCCAGAATGCCCTGCAGCCACCTCAAGACATTTTAATAGAAGTACTTGGCTCCTGTTGTGTAAAGTCTTCAAAGCAACGATTTTAAGTAAATTATTTAGACTGCTATATCCACAAAGTATGTTAACAGTTGGTCAGTAAACCAGTTAAAATGTTCATGTGTGTTAGGACAATGCAGAAGAAACATTGTTCTAATAATAGCCTGTATTGTCCCTAAATTAGGAATGCTCGATGCTGACACTGGGTGCACAAAGTATTCCACTTCCCAACAGTGACTTCTCTCATGTATGACAGCACAAAAATCATTTAAAAATCAATGAATGAGTAAATAAATAACTGGCCGACAAGTCCATGCAACAAAACAAAAAGATGATTTGGACAATTAGAATTGAGTACTGCCACACTTATTAAGAAGACTGCCCCTTCCAGTCCAATAACTGGGTACATCAGAAGTTCAAAAGACATGGGTGCTTGGTTGGCTGGACAAATAGACTAATGTCACACACAGTCATGTTGGAACATCTTACAAGCAACTCTGTTAGTTGATGGCATGTTGAAGATTCCTGCTCTCCAGTTGCTGTTGGGGAATGGCAGCAGAAGCACAGTGACAGCACCAAGCTGAGCCGTCTGAGGGGAGCAGCACGCCAGTGCTGTACATAAACTAATTTACTTCACGGAATGAAAATCCTACAGATATCCTTCATAGTACACCGTGATCTGTTGTATATAGAATTTATGGGCTGTAAGTCCAAACCTTTTCAGCTGTGGCTCAGTGGGTAGCTATCTCGCCTCTGAGTCAGAAGGTCGTGGGATTAAGTCCCACTCCAGAGACTTGGGCACAAAATCGAGGCTTACACTCCAGTGCAGTACTGAGGGAGTGCTGCACTGTCAGAGGTGCTGTCTTGCGGAGGAGACGTTAAACTGCTCTCTCAGGTGAATGTAAAAGATCCCACGGCACTATTCGAAGAAGAGCAGGGCAGCTATCTCTGGTGTCCTGGCCAATATTTATCCCTCAACCAATGCCTAAACCGAGTGATGTGGGCATTTATTTTGTTGCTGTTTGTGGGAGCTTGCTGTGCCCAAATTGGCTGCCGTGTTTCCTACATTAGAACAGTGACTACACTTCAAAAGTACTTAATTGGTTGTAAAATGCTTTGGGATGTCCTGAGATCATGAAAGGCGCTATAGGAATGCAAGCTCTTTCTTTTTGTTTCATTTCAGTTCGTACAGTAGCATGAAATAACTTTATTATTGCAAGGTTATTTTGGCCATGTGAGTAGTGCAGATATTTGGTTTGTCACTTTATGACTAAATATTAATATCTCGAGTTCCTAGTGTGCACACTTATCAATCTGAGGGTTGCCTTGCTGCAAAACTGAGTTGTACCCTGTTGAATAATGTATTCCATACAAGTGTATTAGTAATGTATGAATTGTTACTGTCTGTTGCTTTTCTTTCTCACAGAACGTATTCAGATGACGATTTGTGTAAAATGATAAGGTTCCATTATCTAAGTCTTTCCACATTTAGGAAACCAGCCTGTATCCAATGTATTTGCTAGCTTTTGGCACAGACCTCCTGGATAGGTATGAAATAAATCTACTGATGACCCAGCAGTTCGAGCAATAAAGCAGTAAACTCCCATTCTGAGGATCCAATTTTGAATTCCAGTTCTATTTGTCATTTGGTCTCAATTCCCTGCAATGGCTAAGTTTCAATAGCTCCAGGCCAGGGCTTTCAATGGAGTATTTCATATCAATAGAATGCTCCATCGCCAAGGGAGGAGAGAGCTAGGCAGACACTCCCGTTGCACCGAAAATATGCTTCTTGTTCATAAATCATGAAGCATCAACGAGGGTGATCATTGAGGTCTCTGTGTGTTTAAATGTAACACGACTGGGACAGACTGGTAGCTGATAAACCAGAGCATTTGCATTCTCAACCAAAAAGTTTGAATCCCACGCTTCACTGACATTTTCACACACGCCTCCCTGTGAATGGACACTTTGGCCAGTTGCAGCTGACTCATCAAACGGAGAAAGGGAAGTTGGTTTGTGTTGAAGTCACTTCCCACTAACCATGGACCGTCTTGCTTGTTCAAGTGGATGTACAAGATCCCTTGACACTATTCGAAGAAGAGCAAGCAGTTCTCCCGCAGTCCTGGCCAACATTCCTCTCTTAACCAACTTCACCGAAACAGTTTAACTGGCCATTTATCACATTTGCTTTTGTGGGATCTTATTGTTTTCTGATCATTATCTTGATGTATTCATATGTTGTTGTGTATTGCAGTACTTGATAGTGACCATTGAACTGCATTTATTCTGGTTAAGTTAAAATTAAAACATTAAATTAAAACAGCACAGGAATACAAAATGGAAATTTCAGCTCTGAGAGTGGCTGTGTTACTTATCATAGAATCATTGGGGGAGAAATTCGGTATCGCCCCGTTTGGGGCGCATCATTTTGAAAGCTGGAAAAATTAGCGCCAGGCGCTAATCATCCTCAGCTTTCGGTAAATTCAGTGTTAGCGCTCCAGGAAGGAAGTAGAGTGCTAAACCAAGCAGGGGGTGTGGTAGAGGTGCAGCGCTGCGCAATGACCACTGCAGCGCTGCCGGGATCCGAGGGCTCCTTCCCTTCCTTAAAGGGAAGGGCCGTTGCTGCAGGCTCTGCGTCTGAACGATCTCCCTCGTCGCCGATGGCAGCCGGGATCCTCGACGATCAGCCCCAAGCACTCTAACAGAGTGCAGGACTGATCAATCGCACCATTTCAAAATTTTCAAAATGCGGCCTAAAGGAAGGAAACACATTTCTACTGAAGACCAGCGGCCTTACCTTTAATCAGCGCTCCCGTGGCGCCAGGCCTCCCGAACAATGCCTCCCGCAGTGGTTGGTGTTATCGGACGGCGATGCTACAGGGGGTGGAACCGAATTTCGGGTCCGGGGCGCTGCGCAGCCGGATGACGATCTCCGGGCGCAGGAGAGCATGGCGCTAGGGGTTACTGCCGCCGCAAACCGGCAGGTGAATTTCACGGGCGCCGGTACTATCGCCACACCCGGGCGGTAAGTCGTTAGTGCCCCATTATCGCCCCCCGCCCCCCCAGAGGAGCTAACGGGAGGCGCAAAGGAGGCAAATTTCTAGCCCATAGAATCATAGAACAGTGACAGCAGAGAAGGAGGCCATTCGGCCCGTTGAGCCTGTGCCGGCTCTCTGCAAGAGCACTTCAGCTAGTCCCAATCCCCCGCTCTTTCCCTGTAGCCCTGCAATTTATTTTCCTTCAGGTACTTATCCAATTCCCTTTTGAAAGCCACGATTGATTATGTAATTACAGTGACAAAGTTGCAACAATAGAAGCTTGCAGTACAGAAGGAAGCCATTCCACTGTATCTGTGCCGACTCTTAGCTATTGAAATATCTATTGAAATTCATACTTTTAACAGATTATTTTGCAATCCTCAAGGGCAGGAATGTCAACACCAGGGACTGCAACATGCTTACAGGTTGGGCACCAAGGGTAAAATTGTTCTTCAGCAACAGCACGAAAGCAGCGATAAGGAATCGGTAGCCTGTTTTACACTGCACCCAGTTTTCTTTTCCATCGAAGTCAATGTTATATGTATAACACAAGCTAGATGTAGAGTAAAATATCCTTTACTCTGCAACAACAACTTGCATTTATATCGTGCCTTTAATGTAGAAAAATGCCCCAAGGTGCTCACAGAGGTGTAATCAAAAAACTGGGTGCTGAGTGAAAGAAGGAGATATTAGCAGGTGTGACCATTTGAAAATTATGGACAGGAAACAACCAGCTGGTCCATTAAGCCTGACCAAAAGCTTGGTTGATGAGGTGGGTTTTAAGGAGGGTCTTAAAGAAAGAGAGGTCGTGGAAAGTGGAGCGGTTTATGGAGGGATTTCCAGATGTGGGGCCTGAACTACTGATGGCTCAGCCACCAATGGTGGGACAAAGGTGGGGGGGGGTGGGTATGCACAAGACACCAAAGTTGGAGGAATGGAGAGTTGCGGGGGTTGACGGGGGGTTGTAGGGCTGGATGAGGTTACAGAGGTAAGAAGGAGTGAGGCTATGAAGGGATTTAAACACAAGGATGAGAGTTTTAATTTTGAGATGTTGGGGGACTGGGAGTCAACATAGGACAGCAAGGACAAGGAACTTGGTGTAGGATAAGATATGATATGTGTTGTGTATGTACCTTTAAGGGAATAACTGGTCTTAGACTGCAGTACCGACAGTGACCACCCCTGTATAAAAGGCCCTAGCAGGCTTCTGTAGTTTCAGTTTCAAGCTGCCTCTTGTTCAGTAAAGTACCTGTTAAACTGTTCTCCCGAAGTCCGTGTATTATTGAGGCGCGGACTTTACAGTGGCGACGAGTAAGTTCGAACTCACCTGCAGTGTGGCATCATCTCACGGGGAACTCGCCTGAAAGGAAGGTCCTGGAAGGTCGTAGTCTGAGCAACGGGCGTCGACCGAGGGCAACCGGCCACAGAATCCATTGGTGGTGTTGGGAGAATTGCGGGAGAGACTGTGGTTCCAGCGAATCGTGCTGGTAGCAGGTAGCGCGCTGACCCCTCCGGACTGCGGCGGGCTCAAGCTTGATCGAGCGGCTCTACAAATCGGGCCACGCAGCGTCACCGGGAAAAGAAAACAAGAGAGAGCGGGTGGAGCGCACAGGGTGCAGTCGGTGCTCGAGAACAGGACAGCGGAGAGAAACTAAACGGGGGGGGAAGGAAAGCGAGGCGCGCCGAAGCTGCGGGTCACCGCCATTACCCCGTAGAACGCTAGGAGCAGCGTGGCAGTAAGGGGAAGAAGCAAAAGCGCGGGAGGCGCCATTTTATTCCATTGGGGAAGAAGCAAAAGCACGGGAGGCGCCATTTTAAATCGCCCAAGATGCCGAAAAGTGGCAGTATCACTGCTTTCGACAACGAGGTAGAAGACTGGACCACGTATGTGGAAAGAATTGAAGTGTACTGCAAGGCAAATGAGGTGGCTGATGGAAAGAGGGCATCGGTATTATTAAATCTGATGGGTGCGAGTACGTACGGCCTATTGCGGAATTTAATTACCCCAGCTAAGCCAATGGAGAAAAGTTTTGAGGAGATTGTTCATATCTTACAGGAACACCTAAGCCCTACACCACTGCTGATAGCAGAAAGATTCAAGTTCCATAAAAGAAACCAGCACCAAGATGAGAGCAATGCTGACTATCTTACGGAACTACGCAAGTTATCGAAGCACTGCCAGTTTGGAGCAGGACTGGCAGATACCTTATGGGATAAGTTTGTCTGCGGGCTCCAGTGAAGGAACCCAGAAACGACTACTTTCAAAAAAGGACCTGACGCTAGAACAGGCTTTCAGCATGGCAGTATCCTATGAAGCAGCAGCACAGGGAGCTGTGGAAATACAACAGAAACCACAAGAATACAGCGCTAACGAAATGGCGTATGGAGCCGAAAAGTGCTATCGCTGCGGCAGAACAGCCCATGAGCAGAAGGACTGCTGGTTTAAAGACAAAATATGCAGGCAATGTGGGAAAATGGGACATATAGCAAGAGTCTGCAGGTCGGGAAAGAAGACCAACACGACAAGAACTACTAAGGAACAGTACAGGTAAGTAAAGAAACTGACAGATAGTAGTCCAGAAGATCAGGAGAGTGATAAGGACTCCGGGAGCAGGCGACTAAGTTGTTTAAAGTTACACAACATGATCACAAAAGAAGATTACCGAACCATTTGGGTCACCCTCATGATAGCAGGGTCCCCAGTGAAGATGGAATTGGACACAGGATCAGCCCTGTCATGAATCGACGAGACTATGAGCGGCTATTCTCACACATACCCTTAAAGGACAAGTCCATTGTATTGAAGACATACACGGGGCAAAAGGTCTACCCCAGAGGAAAAATAAGGGTGCCAGTTGAATATAACGGAAAGGAAACACAGAAACTATACATGTATATACTACGAGATGGAGGACCACCATTATTGGGACGTGAATGGATCCGAAGACTACAATTGGATTGGCATTCCATTCTGGCACTAACTGTGACTGACAAAAAAGATGATGACGTTACACCTGGACGTCTGTCACAAATTCTATCTGACGCAGAAGACGTGTTCCAACAAGGACTTGGGACTCTAAAAGAAGTAAAGGCAACCATAAAGATTGAGGATAACGCAACCCCAAAATTTTTCAAGGCCAGACCTGTGCCATACGCGATACGCCCAGCTGTGGAAGCTGAACTGGAGAGTCTAGAGCGTTCGGGGGTGCTGTCTAAGGTGGACTGGAGCGAGTGGGCCACACCCATCGTTCCTGTAATGAGCAGCACGCCTGGGGAGCCAAGGAAGGTTCGCATCTGTGGGGACTTCAAGGTGACTGTGAACCCAGTCCTGCACACAGTACAGTATCTGCTTCCGCGGATAGAAGATATTTTCGCCTCACTATCTGGAGGGAAACGTTTTACAAAGATTGACCTGGCTCAAGCATATCTACAAATGGAGGTGGAAGAAGCATCTAGGAAATACCTCACGATAAACACTCACAAAGGCCTTTACCAGTACAATCGACTGGTATTTGGGGTAGCATCGGCCCCGGCTATGTGGCAGAGGGCAATGGAACAAGTCCTGCAAGGGATCCCGGGGACCCAGTGTTATTTGGACGACATCCTGGTTACGGGCGAAAATGACAATGAACACCTTGCCAACCTGGAACAGGTGCTCACGAGATTGCAGGAATATGGGCTACGAGCCAACCGTCCCAAATGCGAGTTCTTCAGGAGACAAATCTCGTACTGTGGCCACATGATTGACGAGGAAGGGTTGCATAAGTCGCCGGACAAGATTGAGGCTGTAGTCAAGGCTCCAGCACCAGAAAATGTGTCACAACTGAGGTCGTTCCTCGGGTTGGTGAACTACTACCATAAGTTCTTGCCGAATTTATCTACAATTCTGCACCCACTGAACGCCCTCCTTCAAACTGGTGTAACATGGAAATGGAGTGATGAGTGTAAGCGTGCCTTTTAGAAATGTAAATGCCAAATCACTTCAAAAGAAGTATTGGCCCACTACAACCCAACACTACCGATTCGGTTGGCATGTGATGCGTCACCTTACGGCATTGGAGCGGTGCTGTCACACAAATTCCGTGACGGTTCAGAGAGGCCAATAGCCTTTGCATCGTGCTCGCTAACCTCAGCCGAGCGTAACTACGCCCAGATTGACAGGGAGGCCCTCAGCCTGGTGTGGGGGGTGAAGAAGTTCAATCACTATCTGTACGGGCAGAAATTCACCCTACTGACTGATCATCAACCCCTGGTCTCAATTTTTAACCCAAAGAAGGGCGTTCCGGTGATGACGGCACAACGGCTGCAAAGATGGTCACTTTTTCTAGGGGCACATCAGTATGACATAGAGTACAAAGGTACGAAACAACATGGAAACGCTGATGGGCTGTCGCGCCTACCGTTGCCTACGGCGGAAGAAGCACCTGCAGTGGACCCTGTGGAGATATTCCATGCGACCATAGTCGAATGTTTGCCTGTTACAAACGCAAGTATTGAGAAGGAAACCCGAAATGACCCGACACTCTCTCGGGTCTATGATTTGACGGTGAAGGGATGGCCAGCATATGGCGACTCACTGTTGCCAGCATTCTCGCCAAGGAGGGAACAGCTGTCAGTGTGCCGGGGAACCTTGATGTGTGGATCCCGAGTGGTAATTCCACCCAAGTTGAGAGATAGCGTACTCAAAGAGCTTCACGAGGGTCATCTGGGAGGGGTAAAAATGAAGAGCCTAGCCAGGGCGTTTGTGTGGTGGCCGGGAATCGATAAAGAAATCGAGGATATGACCAAGAGATGCACAGGATGCCAGAAGGTCCAAAACGCTCCACCACAGGCCCAGTTACATCCATGGGAGTGGCCCTCATCTCCGGGGCAATGGGTACACATTGATTTCGCTGGTCCATTTATGGACTCAATATTTCTAATCGCCGTGGACGCCCATTCGAAATGGCCAGAGGTCATTAAAATGTCCTCCACCACCACGGAGAAAACTATTGCAGTCCTAAGGACCATCTTCGCCAGGAATGGGTTGCCAGAACAGATCTGTTCCGACAATGGCCCACAGTTTGTGTCTGAGGATTTCCGGTGGTTCCTGAAGAATAATGGGGTGAAACATTACACATCTGCCCCATATCATCCAGCCACAAATGGATTGGCTGAGAGGTTTGTTCAGACCTTTAAAAAGGCCATAAAGGCAATGTATAATGACGACATACCACTGCAACACAAGGTGGATAACTTCCTGTTTGCTTACCGGAATGCGACACATTCAACCAACCAAACTCCAGCCGTACTGTTTTTCAACCGGAGACTAAGATGTCGCTTGGATTTGCTCAAACCAAACATAAGACGAGATGTTGAGGATAAGCAGTTCCAGCACATAAATGAGAAGCCAACCAGGAGCTTCAAGATAGGGCAACCAGTCTTGGCCCGCGACTACCGAACAGAAAAATGGCAGCCAGGCACGATATGCACACAGCAGGGACCACTAATGTACACAGTGGACGTTGGAGAGAGCATCGTGAGACGCCATGCTGACCAGATTCTAGAGTCACAGGAACAAGCCAAACCTGTACCACAAGCATGTGCACCTGGTAATGAGCCCGAAGTACAGATTGCGTCTACCTCAGAAGCAGGGGTATTGGAAGCTGACGAACCAACCAATGACAATGAGCCAGAATTGACTCCACCGCCAGAACAGGATACTCGAGAAAGGCGCTATCCAGTCCGGATCAGGAAGCCTCCTCAAAGACTGAACTTATAAATGACTATTTCAGTTGATGTATATATTACTGAGAAAATTGTAATTGTAATTCGTTATTATTTAGTTGTTAAATGAATGTTAAGTACTGTTTATCTAAAAGGGGAGGAATTGTTGTGTATGTACCTTTAAGGGAATAACTGGTCTTAGACTGCAGTACCGACAGTGACCACCCCTGTATAAAAGGCCCTAGCAGGCTTCTGTAGTTTCAGTTTCAAGCTGCCACTTGTTCAGTAAAGTACCTTTTAAACTGTTCTCCCAAAGTCCGTGTATTATTGAGGCGGGGACTTTACAATATGGGCAGCAGAGTTTTGGATGAGCTATGAACCAGAATTTATTGGAGCAGGGCATCTCACAGCATTCACTGTCAGTTTAAACTTTTTCTTGCACTCTTCAGCTCAAAGATGTTTTGCGCCCTAACTTGTTGGAAGTGCGAGCTGATAACAGCGAGGGCAACAGGCATCTGGGACCTTGGTAAACAGTGAGGCCAACAATGTATCTCCTTAACCAGTGAGATTTAAGGTTAAAAATAAACAGAGGAACGACTGAGATGGAGGGTGAATTAGAATGGGTGAATTAGTGTCAAATTAAGTACAGAAAGATAAATAAAGGGAGGGGAAGAAAGATTGGTTTAAGAGAGAGAGACAAGAGACAGAAATGAAAAGAAAATAAGAATATAAGAAATAGGAGCAGGAGTCGGCCAATTGGCTCTTCGAGCCTGCGCCGCCATTCAATAAGGTCATGGCTGATCTTCTACCTCATCTCCACTTTCCTGCACTATCCCCATATCCCTTGATTCCCTTAATATTCAAAAATCTATCGCTCTCTGTCTTGAATATACTCAACGACTGAGCCTCCACAGCTCTCTGGGGTAGAGAATTCCAAAGATTCAGCACCCTCTGAGTGAAGAAATTTCCCCTTATCTCAGTCCTAAATGGCAGACCCCTTATTCTGAGACTGTGAGCCCTGGTTCTAGACACCCCAGCTAGGGGAAACATCCTCCATGCATCTAACCTGTCAAGCCCTGTAAGAATTTTGTATGTTTCAATGAGATCACCTCACATTCTTCTAAACTCTAGAGAATATAGGCCTAGTCTACTCAATCTCTCCTCATAGGACAATCCCCCCCATCCCAGGAACCAGTCTGGTGAACCTTCGTTGCACTCCCTCTATGGCAATATATCCTTCCTTAGGTAAGGAGACCAAAACTGTACACAATACTCCAGGTGTGGTCTCACCAGGCCCCTATATAATTGCAGTAAGATGTCTTTACTCTTACACTCAAATCCTCTTGTAATAAAGGCCAACACACCATTTGCTTTCCTAATTGCTTGCTGAACCTGCATGTTAACTTTCAGTGATTTGTGTACAAGGACACCCAGGTCCCTCCGAACAACAACATTTCCAAATCTCTCACCATTTAAAAAATACTCTGCTTTTCTATTTTCCTATCAAAGTGGATAACTTCACATTTCTCCACATTATATTCCATTTGCCATGTTCTTGCCCACTCACTTAGCCTGTCTATATCCCCTTGAAGCCTCCATGCATCCTCCTCACAACTTACATTCCCACCCAGCTTTGTATCATCAGCAAACTTGGATATATTACATTTGGTCCGCTCATCCAAATAATTGATGTAGATTGTGAATAGCTGAGGCCCAAGCACTGATCCTTGCAGTACCCCACTAATTACAGCCTGCCAACCTGAAAATGACCTGTTTATTCCTACTCTCTGTTTTCTGTCCGTTAACCAATCCTCATTCTATGCTGGTATATTACCCCCAATCCCACGAGCCCTAATTTTGTTTAATAACCTCTTGTGTGGCACCTTATCGAATGCTTTCTGAAAATCCAAATACACCACATCCACTCGTTCCCCCTTAACTATTCTGCTAGTTACAACCTCAAAAAACTCTAATAGATTTGTCAAACACGATTTCCCTTTCATAAATCCATGTTGACTCTGCCCAATCATATTATTATTTTCTAAGTACCCTGTTACAATGTCCTTAATAATAGTTTCTAGCATTTTCACTACTACTGATGTCAAGCTAACTGATCTTAGTTCCCCGTTTTCTCTCTCCCTCCTTCCTTAAATAGTGGGGTTACATTTGCCTGAAAAGAAAGAAAAAAGTTTTAAAATGTAAAATTTGACATTTTAAATATCTCCAACAACAATTCGCTACCTGAAGGAATGAGACTCCACAGTTTAAAGAGTTCACTTTCTGGGCCAGAGAGGTTGATTGGTGGTCATTAACAATTATCATGTTGTTAAATGGGTACTTACGCTATTAATTACTAGATTTAACTTTCTGTGGCCAGTGTAATGGGCAATTAGTGTGCAAATTCAGCAAGTTCTTAAGAATAATGGGGAAGGTAAAGGTGAGATGCTGTTGCTGCAAAGCTAACAGCGGAGGGTATGAATTTTCCAGCAAGTCGTGGAGAATTGCAATTCATGGGGTCTTTCTTCCTCGCCACAACTTGCTGGACGATTTAGACATTAATAACGGTGAGCACCATTAAACTCGCCATTACTTTGGCAATAAATTCTGGCCCAATATTTACCGAGGGCAGATGATGGGAGGCCTAACAGGACAACGTTAGAACAGTTGAGTCTGAAGGTGACAAAGGTGTGGATGAGGGTTCCAGCAGCGGGTGGGCTGAGGCGTGTGTTGTTATGGAGGTGAAAGTAAGCGGTCTTTGTGAGGCGGAGGATATGGGGTTGGAAGATCAGATCAGGGGTTGAATAGGATGTCGAGATTGTGAAAAATCTGACTTAGCCTGAGACCAACGTTCCCTCGAAGCTGCGTGGCTGAGTGGATGCGCAGTGTCTGTGAGGTCCTGCGCAGGCTGCTCACCAGCTTTTGCATTGTAAAAAACCACGCGTGCGCATGCAAAAAAAAAATGAGAGGGAACATTGCCTGAGACAGTGGCTAAGGAGGAGATGGAGTCGGTGGCAAGGTCACAGAGCTTGTGGCGGGGGCCGGAGATCATAGAAATTTATCGCAGTTTTCCCAATGTTTAGCTGGAATAAATTTTAGCTAATCTGAGACTGGATGCCAGAGAAGCAGTCTGATAACACAGCAGCAGAGAAGTGTGAGGTGATGCATTTTGGCAGAAGGAACAGGGAGAGACAATATGCACTTAATAGCACAGTATTAAAGAGTGTGCAGGGATAGCGGGACCTGGGAGTTAATGTGCATAGATCCCTGAAGGTGGCGGGACATATTGAGAGAGTGATTAGCAAAGCATATGGGATCTTGGGTTTCATAAATAGAGGCATTGAGAACAAAAGTAGAGAAGTTATGCTGAACCTTTATAAAGCGCTGGTTAGGCCACAACTGGAGTTTTGGGTCCAGTTCTGATCACCACACTTTAGGAAGGATGTGAAGGCCCTTGAGAGGGTGCAGAGGAGATTTACCAGAATGGTTCCGGGGATGGGGGATCTTAGCTACAAGGACAGGTTGGAGAAGCTGGATTTGTTTTCATTAGAGCAAAGGAGGTTGAGGGGTGATTTGATAGAGGTGTACAAGATTATGACGGGTTTGGATAGGCTAGACGGGGAAAGGCTATTCCCACAAGTTGATGGTACAAGGACTAGGGGACACAGATTTAAGGTTTTGGGCAAGAGATACAGGGGGGGATGTGAGGAAAAACTTTTTTACGCAGCGAGTGGTGAGGACCTGGACCTCGCTGCCGACGGAAGTGGTGGAAGCAGACACACTCAATGTTTTCAAGGGGAGACTGGATAGGCACTTGAGGGAAATAAACTTGCAGGGCTACGGGAATAGAGCGGGGGAATGGGACTGACTGGATTGCTCTACAGAGAGCCGGCATGGACTCGATGGGCCGAATGGCCTCCTTCTGTGCTGTTATGATGATCAAGAGAGGTGGGTATCATCAGCGCACATGTACAAACTAACCCCATGTCTATTGGGTTGAAAAATAGGAGGGAGCCAAGATGAGCGTTCCTCCTAACTTCTGCATAACACCTCCTGCTTCACGAGTGTCAATTTTAAGTTTTTCACACTAGACACGTTAATAATAATCTTATATGTTACCCCTGCGGAGCCTTTCCAGCAGGGAGTGCATATTCGGAAATCAGGTGTGTACTCCCCATGGTTTTTCATCCTTTCCTTTAGAGGAGAGTGCAATTTCATAAAATGATTCCTGTGACCAAGATGGCCATTTTAGTGTTGAATTAGGGGAAGTTTTGTCCTTCAAGATCATGTGTCCCTAGAAACTGGTCTGAATCTAGAGGTTTTGCTTTAAACTCTTAGAGCTGGCTGAGGAAGGAGAATTTCAGCCTAGCAGTACGGAGAGGTTTGGAATCCAAGATGAAAGGTTAGTGTGCAAGTCCAATGCACCACCTACTCCCCAACTGAAATGTGTAGGGCTAGAAATTCGGTATCGCCCAGGAAGGGGCGCTAACTTTTGAGAAGTTGGAAGTTTAGCGCCAGGCGCTAATCAATCTTGCTGCCCGCTAAATTCAGTCTCAGTGCTCAAAGAATGCAGGGGGCGCTAATGGCGTAGGTGAGTGGCGTTAGGCTCCAAACGATAACGAATATGAAGTGTTGTGTAATCGGGAGTGAGCTTTGGCAAAGGCGCCTTCCAGTCATTAAAGGGGAGGGTGACTGGAGTCTGCACAACAGCCCCCAATGATTCGGGGAATGCAGAATGGTGATACGCTGTGGGATGAAATGCAAAGTCCTTTGATGGCCCACAACACTCCGGGGACTACGCAGCCTTTATTTGGCTGCAGATACATCCGGCGTTCTCTGCCACTCACAACTGACCTTTGGAACGGAAGATCCTTGACAGCTGAGGCGCATCCCTTTAAGTAGCGCCTTGCCAGTCGCAAGCTGGCTGATACACGCCTCCACTCCCTGGTGCTGTCGGCGTGAGGTGGTAAGGGGTGGGGGGGATGGGGGGCAGGGTACTGAAGTTTGTAGATCAGGCACCCAGTGAGCATTGCACACTCACTGATGTCACGATCTGCATGGCGAAAGGTGCCGAGGCACTAACTGTTATCACTGGCGCTACGGGGCCGGCGAATTTGCCATGCGGCGTGGGATTTGCTCCGCCTCGGCGCTACTGCCTGAGCACCCCATTAGCACCCCTGCCAGGCGCTAACTGGGGGGCGCTAACATGCCGAATTTCTCCCCCATAATCTTTAGATAGGGTGGCGTCATACTTCAAGCATACTTAGCCACTGGTTAAAAGCATAGCTGTAAGACGTTATGCCATACATAATAACGTTTATTCCAATTGTTGTTATTCACATATCTTCACCTGTATTAATTATCCTTCCATGAAGTATAACTCATTCTGACTGTAAAACAGCAAAGGATTGAAACGATGCCACAAACCACAAAAGTAAAGCTTCAGCAGTTCTTAACTGCTATATGAAACCTAGATTAGATCACTGCCCTGAAATTACTGCAGGCGATTATTTTTAATAACATATATACTGTTAATTTAATAGATTGGTTTTACTGAGTTGTGCTGACAGTGGCTGTTAGTACATTCAGTGTCATTGATGTGCGATGAGGTTCACACTAGAGGATTAACAGCTCCTGATATATTGTATACATTACAAACCTCCTGGGGGACCCCTGGATTATTTTGCCAGCTCTCAGCTCCCAGTATTGCAGGCAGATCTCCTGATTGTATGAATTCAGACTGTGCAGTTGGAAGGTTTCCTGGCAACATTTAGGAGTCAGCACCTGGCGCATATACATTGGAATTCTCCCGGATGGATTGGGAGACTTGCATAGCTTATTCCAATAGTTTTCTGTTGATTTTTCAGCGTAACCGGGATCGGTGGGAGCAGGAAGTGACTCGGGGACATGTTCCCCACCCATTTTTTCTATCAGCCTGATTTTCCATAGGCAGAGCCTGGTGGCATGCTTCCTATCATTTGCACTACAGCAACATTGGGTACCAAGGACCCATGTTGGTCCAGCTTTACTATGGCGATGAGCAGGGTGGGATGGGGGGGGGGGTCTGTTTAATCAATCAATCAAACATAGAGTGATTGATGACACAAACCTAGGCAGAGGATTTAAAGATTTTTGAAAACTGTTTTAAACTTCCACCGATACTCAGAGGTTGCTAAGGCAGGCAGTTGCTAGGTTCCGTGCCTCCACTCCAGTCAGAGCCTCTGCTGAAGGCCGGGGAGCCTAACTACAATATTGTAAAGACCCTCAGGTTGGCTCTCGTACACAGGGTGCACCTTTGTGATGGCTGGAAATCCCGCCATATCGGAGGAGGAGTCCCAAATCTGAGGAAGCGGAAAACCTCGGCCATGATTTGCAGTTGATTGTTGGGAAATTTTATGGCCACGGTAATTTTGCCACCAGCAAATACCAAACAAAAGACAACCTGATCTATTTGAAGAGTGCATCCGCACTATAACTGTTACGTTAGTGGGAAGTAGATTCACTTTGCACTAATGCTTCGGGAATAGTGCAAATCCAGCCTGAACCTGGAATGAGGGTCCAAGTAACTACTGTAAAAAAAAAATGAAACGCCAAAGCTGACTGCAATTATACAGTGAAACGCTAGAAATTCAACTTTCTTAATGTTGGAGTTGGTTCAGGCTTAATTAATGGACTAATATATGACATCGTTTAAAGAGCTTTAAACAAAGATTAAGAGGACTATATCACTGATAGTAATTTAATTAAAGGGTAAAAGAGGCATCTATAGGTGAGCAAGGCCTGTGACATTGTCTACTAAAAGAGGGCAAAATAAAATGATAATTTTTAATGGATGGGTGAAGATTGATAAAGATAAAATAACATAGCCTAGGACAAAGGCCTTAATGAAGAATTACTCTCAGAGAGCTGAAAAGGTCAAAGATAGGAAGAGAGATAACAGAAGAGTGCGTTAGTCCTGATAAAAATCGTCAAGCACACTGCAAGGTGGTAAAGCCTTAGGGTGCAGAGCGCTGCTGGTGGGGCCAGGGTGCCAAGGGTCACTTGTCAGTTCAAATGCTTCAGGTGTTACTTGACAAAGATTTATTTGCCTAATTAAAGGTGGCAATCACTGAAAGTACAACAAGGCATTGCCATCATGTCACTTAAGCATCAATCTTGCAGACAGGAGACTGGTTTAATGTAGTATTATCAATGCTTGCTGGCCTTTTGATGGCCCTCATTATACATGTTAAATTAACCGCTGTAGGCATAGAGTCTGGCTAATTTTCCCCCTTTTTAGTCCTGGGGGCAAATATAATGCCTGTAAGGATGGCTCAGCAACTCAACACAGACGGGACAGAAACCAGAGTCTTCCTAGTCTGTATGAATCAGTGCCGCACTTTAAAAAAAAAAGTTTGTTTCTTAAAAGAATCAAATTCACGCGGCTTGCCCACGCGAGCCCGTTTGCTCGGTGAAATGAACACCAGCTGGCAGGAGAATCGCTTGAGACACGTTTCGTTCGCAGCAGGTACTGCGGTCGGTGTGCGCAGCCTCACGCTGATCATGAGCCGTTCTCTTTTGGTCAGTCACCATTGGGTTTTTACCTAAACCTATCGGAGAAAATTCGAGAGTAGATTTGCGTCTCTAACGCCAGGGGATAAATCATCATTTTTAAAGTAATCGGTAGAAGGTTTAGAGGGGTGTTGAGGAGAACTTTTTTCACCCAGAGGATGGAGGGGGTCTGGAACTCACTGTCTGAAAGGGTGGTAGAGGCAGAAACCCTCATCGCATTGAAAAAGTGGTTGGACATGCACTTGAAGTGCCGTAACCTACAAGGTTAATGACCAAGAGCTGGAAAGTGGGATTAGGCTGGAGAGCTCTTTTTCGGCCGGCACAGACACAATGGGCCGAATGGCCTCCTTCTGTGCCATAAATGTCTATGATTCTATGATGATCAGCAACACAGGGAGGAAAACTGAGCAGATTCCATTGTAGGCGTGTGTGATCATCCCTGTCTGATACTCCTCTCTGGGCTGTATCCTCGGGAGCCTACTGTCAACAAGGGCAGACATCGACGACGAAGTCCAACACTGCCTTCAGTGTGCCAGTGCAGCCTTTGGTCGCCTGAGGAAGAGAGTGTTTGAAGACCAGTACCTCAAACCCAGCACTAAGCTCATGGTCTACAGGGCAGCAGTGATACCTGCCCTGCTGTATGCCTCAGAGACATGGACCATGTACAGCAGGCACCTCAAAGCACTGGAGAGGTACCATCAACGCTGCCTCCGCAAGATCCTGTAAATCCATTGGCAGGATAGGCGCACCAACGTCAGTGTTCTTGCTCAGGCCAACATCCCCAGCATCGAAGCTCTGACCACGCTCAATCAGCTCCGATGGACGGGTCACATTGTCCGTATGCCCGATACGAGACTCCCAAAACAAGTGCTCTACTCGGAGCTCCGGCATGGCAAGAGAGCCCCAGGTGGGCAGAGGACACTCTCAAAGCCTCCTTGAAAAAGTGCAACATCCCCACCGACACCTGGGAATCCCTGGCCCAAGACCGCACAAAGTGGAGGAGAAGCATCCGGGAAGGCGCCGAACACCTCGAGTCTCTTCGCCGGGAGCAAGCGGAAGCCAAGCGGAAGCCAAGCGCAAGCAGCGCACGTCAACCCAAGCACCCCACCCACCCGCCCCTTCAACCACTGTCTGCCCCACCTGTGACAGAGACTGTAGGTCCCGCATTGGACTCATCAGTCACCTGCGAGCTCATTTTTAATGTGGAAGCAAGTCATCCTCAGTTCCGAGGGGCTGCCTAAGAAGAAGAAGAAGTATCCAGGTGTTGCTGTATGCCCAGGTGCTAATAACGAAAATCTACCATGCTGGATGCCTCTATGGCCTGGTGAGTTAATTCACTGCCAGGGGTGGCACTGAACTGTACAGAACAGAAAGATCATCCTAGTATTCTCCCTATCTATGCTGAGTTAGCTGATCTCATCCAGAGTATGGGAAGCTAAAGCTGACTTCAGTGTCTCTAGGCCAGGGAGAGGAAAAGCCAGCCAGAATTTACACTCCAGAACGCCATTAAGTGACCCATACGGGAAAGAGGTAGATGTGTGGTCGCTGGGTGAGTACAAGAACAGGCCCAGCGGTGATGCTCCTGCTTCTGCAGCCCCCCCTCCTTCCCACCCACCCACCTGATGGACTAGCCTGCCGACACTTGTTTACACTCACCCATGAACTCAACATCGAGTTCATCAATTTCAGATCATAACCATTTTCTCGGACAGCAAGTGCTGGTAATATTTCTGCTGTTGCCATTTACAGCTCCTCTAGACCCATCACATATTTCTTTACTTGAACCATTACCATCCCCTTTTGCCTTGCACCAACATCCCTTTTGTCATTTAATCACTCCTGCCCTCCACCCTATCATAGGCCTTCCTTTCTGTTCTTTCCTCCCCTTCCCCATTCCCCCCTTTCTCTGCCTCTGTACTTGCTTAAAACCTGTCACATCTCCAGCTTTTTCCAGTTCTGATGAAAGGCCACCGACCTGAAACGTTAACTCTGTTTCTCTCTCCACAGATGCTGCCTGACCTGCTGAGTGTTTCCAGCAATTTTTGTTTTTATTTCATGAAGAATGCCTATTTGGGTGAGGTATTAAAGGGGAGCAGACACCCATGGAGCGATACCCCAGCATCTGTCAGCACCTTCAGGAGAAAGGAACAACAACAACTTGTATTTATATAGCGCCTTTAACCTAGTAAAACGTCCCAAGGTGCTTCACAGGAGTATTAGAAGACAAAAAAATCCGACACCAAGCCACAGAAGGAGAAATTAGGACAGATGAACAAAAGCTTGGTCAAAGAGGTAGGTTTTAAGGAGCGTCTTAAAGGAGGAAAGAGAGGTAGAGAGGCCGAGAGGTTTAGGGAGGGAATTCCAGAGCTTAGGGCCTTGGCAGCTGAAGGTACGGCCACCAGTGGTTGGGAAAGGGAATTAAAACAAAATAGAAAAAAAAGGAGAAAATGACAAAAGTAAATAAGAGAGTAAAACAATTTTATATTTTCTAAAAACTCATTGAATGAAACAGCACCAAAGACGGGGCATTCAGCACTAATTCTGTACTTGAGTTCATTAAAAGAAAGACTTATATTTATATAGCGCCTTTCACCACCACCGGACATCCCAAAGTGCTTTACAGCCAATGAGGTGCTTTTTTTTGAAGTGTCGGCGCTGTTGTAATGTTGTAAAGTACACGGGTAGTAGTGTCTTCCAATGCTATTCCTTGTTATTTCACCTATCACTGCCTCAGACAGTGCTTAAAAATGGTAATCCATTTGTCCAGTCTAGGTTTCAGCAGTTGACCCTAAAAACAACAACAAATAGCTACTGGTATTTAATACAGATGGCACAGAGTCATAAAACAGTCAGAGCTAGCACGATGCTAGACAGTGCTACAGTACCACATGTGAGCTGTAATAGTCTTATCTGCTGTGATAATAAACTCGCTCAGCAAGAGAGAAATGTCAACATAGATTCATATAATCCAAGCACAAAGCAGACAATTTAGACTAGATGTAAATTATAAAAATACTTAACCGTATTTGTATAAATAAATATATCATGTGGCGGGGATGTTTCACTCATCAAATTTACATTTGAGCTGCAATACCTTTGCCCAACTATTCTGTAGATCTTGTTAAATATACAGGTCTGAAGTGGATGTTTATTATTTTCAGGATTAGCCTTAGGGCCTAATACAGATAATGCAAAAACACGCAGTCTACAGTTTAGCTCATTGTCAGTCTAGTTATGGAACAACTATTCATATAGTCATATCTATATACTGATATAATTGTAAAACTTATGGGCCAGTGTGGCCACACCTTTGAAGTTAAACATTTATATTCATTGGAATGTGTTTTGCATGTGTGTGTGCAACTGTGTGTGTGTACGTATGTGCACGTGTGTATATATGTATGTGTGTATGTATGTGTGTGTGCGTGTGTATTTATGTGTGTGTACATATATGCATGTGTAGCTGTGTGTATATGTGTGCGTGGGTGTGTGCAGTTGTGTGGTCACCCACTTCCCTGCTCAAACCGTGCCACACATCGATGGTTCACTAGATTGATCTCTGGGATGAGAGGGTTGTCCTATGAGGAGAGATTGGGCCTTGACTCTCTGGAGTTTAGAAGAATGAGAGGTGATCTCATTGAACCAGGGGGATTGACAGGGTAGACGCTGAGAGGTTGTTTCCCCTGGCTGGAGAGTCTAGAACTAGAGGACGTAGTCTCAGGATAAGGGGTCGGCCATTTAAGACTGAGATGAGGAGGAATTTCTTCACTCAAAGGGTTGTGAATCTTTGGAATTCTCTACCCCATAGGGCTGTGGATGCTGAGATGTTGAGTATATTCAAGATTGAAATAGATAGATTTTTGGACTCTAGGGGAATCAAGGGATATGGAGATCGGGCAGGAAAGTGGAGTTGAGGTCGAAGATCAGCCACGACCTTATTGAATGGCGGAGCAGGCTCGAGGGGCCATATGGCCTACTCCTGCTCCTAATCCTTATGTTCTTATGTAACCAGGAGGCCAGACTGTCACCTATTGCTGAGCTGCTCTGAACCGGCTGCCAGCAGATACACAGGAGCAGCCTAAGGATGATGTTCCCATCCATTTCCCCTTCCATCCTGAGGAGGAGCCTCTGCTTCTTCACACTGCCACAGCGGAGGTCAAGAATTCGGGATACTGGATTGCGAGTCTTAACCCACGTCCCACCACTCCATGATGCAATGCATCGGAGCTGTTACACCCTGAAGGACCACACTGTTGCTGCAGCTGGGATTCTCCATTACAGCTGTGAGCCTTAACTTGAAAAAAAGTCATTTACAATCAGCATGACTGAGGAAAACAGGAATATTGCCAGTTCAAAAAGACGGGATCAGCAGCCTTGCAATGAAAAGTGGCTTGATGCAGTTTTTTTGAATAATTTTGATACCACACTTTAGGAAGAGGCATAGAGTACAACAGTCAGGAAGTTATGCTAAACCTATGTAAAACACTAGTTCGGCCCCAACTGGAGTACTGTGTCCATCTCTGGGCACCACACTTTAGGAAGGACATGAATGCTTTGGAGAGGATAAAAAGAGATTTCCCAGAATGGTTTCAGGGATGAGGGATTACAGTTACGTGGATAGACTGGAGAAGCTGGGGTTCTCCTTAGAGCAGAGAAGGCTAAGAGGAGATTTGATAGAAGTGTTTAAAATCATGAAGGGTTTAGATAGAGTAAATAAAGAGAAAATGTTTCCAATGGCTGAAGGATCGATAACCAGAGGGCACAGATTTAAGGTGTTTGGCAAAAGAACCTGAGGCAACATGAGGAAAACCATTTTTACGCAATGAGTGGTTAGGAATTGGAATGCACTGCCTGATAGGGGGGTGGATACAGATTCAATAGTCGTCTTCAAAAGGGAATTGGATAAATACTTCAAGGAGAAAAAATTGCAGGAATATGGGGAAAGAGCGAGGGAGTGGGACTAACCGAATTGTTCTTCGAAAGAGCCAGTGCAGACTCGATGGGCCGAATGGTCTCCTTCTGTGCTGTGCTATTCTATGATTCCTTCACTCACCAAATGGCACATGGACATACAACTGTGGATCAGACCTTAGCAGAAAATGAAGGCAGATTTATAAACATATTTTAACTTGCCGGAGCAGTGATAGTGACTAATTTAGCCACTTGGGTGAGTTCCGTGAAGAAAAGCACTTTATCTGTTTCATAAAGTGCCATAAAATAGACTTGTTTGCAAAATTGAAGCCCAGGGGATTAAAGGGGCAGTGGCAGCATGGATACGGAATTAGCTAAGGGGCAGATAGTAGAGAGTAGTGGTAAACGGTTGTTTATCAAACTGGAGGGAAGTATACAGTCGTGTCCCCCAGAGTTCAGTATTAGGACTACTGCTCTTTTTGTATTTATTAATGACCTGGACTTGGGCATAGGAGGCATAATTTAAAAGTTTGCAGATGACACAAAACTTGGAAATGTAGTAAATAGTGAGGGGGATAGTAGCAGACCTCAGGAGGATCTAGACAGACTGGTGAAATGGGCAGACACATAGATTTAGGAAGAAAGAATGAGGAACGACAATATAAATGGAATAGTACAATTTTAAAAGGGTGCAGGAACAGAGAGACCTGGGGAGTGGGGGCGGGGGGGGGTCACATATATGAATCTTTGACGGTGTTGGGAAAAGTTGATAAGGCTGTTAGCTTTAGAGGGATAGAATACAAAAGCAAGGAAATGATGCTAAACCTTTATAAGTCACTGGTTAGGCCTTATTTGGAGTATTGTGTCCAATTCTGGACACCACACTTTAGTTAAAATGTCAATGCCTTGGAGAAGGTGCAGAGATTTACCAGGATGTTACCAGAGATGAAGGACTTCAGTTATGTGGAGAGACTGAGGGGTTTTGATAGAGTAGGTAAGGAGAAACCGTTTCCACTGTCAGGAGGGTCAGTAACCAGGGACAGAGATTTAAGATCATTGGCAAAAGATCCAGGGGGCAGATGAGGAGACATTTTTTCACGCAGGGAGTTGTTATGATCTGGACTGCACTACCTGAAAGGTTGGTGGAAGTAGATTTAATAGTAGTAGGCAAGTGGGACTGATTGGATAGCTCTTTCAAAGAGCTGTCACAGGCACGAAGGGCCGAATGGCCTCCTGTTCTGTATGATTCTATGATCTGATGAGGAGTAAGTAAAATCATTACCAAAATCATCGACATATGTAGTACCTACATTCGAAGCTAGGTCACAGTGTTTAAAAGTCTTAACAACTGTGCAACGATAATGTACTACTTTTTTCCATACGTATCCTAATTATTTTATGATATGAACAAATGACCAAACACACCAATACTACAACACTGCCATCTAGCAAACTACCCTTGGCAGTCTTTCTGTTACTGTCTATCCAGTTCCTTCCTATTAAATGCCTTCCACCCTGGAATTATCTACAACCCTTACAGCTTGTCTTGTATGGGACTGTGTGGAGTTGGATGAAGCTTTAGCAAAATCAAAATGACACGTTGCTAAATGAAGCGCTGAAAGCAAATAATTCCAGTGCCGAGCAACCTGGGAAAATGGCGTATGAATTAGATCCCAAATGAGGTTGTGTCTGTCAGCCATTAATCACACGAGGCTGTCAGGACAGGCAGTCCTGGCATGCATTGGCAAGTCAATTTGACTAGCTGTGTGAGTGCCCGAAAAATTTGCTCATGAGGTAGAGCATCTGAATCTGGCAAGATTTCAATCTCCGAAAGAAAATGGAGCCAGAAATGTTTTAAAAATTAAAACATCCTAACAAATTTAGGATTGTCAAACTCAAGGTTATCCCAGTCAATTGGACAACTGAGAGGAATATGCCCTCTTGAAAGCTCTTTGCTGGGCTCGTGGTGATGTCATATTGCACGAGGAACTCTTAGTCGTTTGGAAACTTGAGCTTGCACCTTGCTTCTTTTATAGATGTAATCAGAGGCTGGTGATTGCTTTACTTACACAACATCAGCAGCGTAAGTGACACTCTGTCACTTTAAGAGCAAGGGTTGACAGATTTTTTTCGTTCTGTTGTAGCATAACTGTCATCTATACTTAAACTATTTGGATGTTAAGTATGACTGAAAGTTCAACCAGACAGTACTTCAACTCATGATCCAGTCAAACAGGCTGTCCAAGGTACAGTGTTAATAAATGGATTAACGCCTGCAGTAAAATAATATTCATATGAAAGTATGAGTGATTGAGTGATTTCAAACCCATTTGCCTATTGGTGGTGGTTGGGGGGAATGACGCAATTATTTTAAGTTAGCTCTTTTTTGGTTGGGGGTGGGGGGGGGGAGATGAGTTATAATGCAGATTTTTTTCAAGGGGGGATGGTGAACCCTGTTGTCCCCCTGAGGTTCACACCTATGATTCCTAAGTTGTACTAGAGTTTCATTAAAGCCAGAGGTCATGGTTCAGGATGTTGATTTCAAGATCAAACAACTAAAACTTTAACAAAAGGTTATAGGGCTTCTCCATAAATTAAATCTCCTGTTCAGACCTGCACTAATCTGTTTCTCAAAAGTCTTCATGTTGTCTGCTGGAACAGGAGAGTGACTCCTGAAATATTTCACCAGACAACTGAAACTTGCTTGTGGGATTTACTTCTTCTTTTCCCTGTCCCCTCCCCCACCCTCCAGGCTAGGAAGAATCCCACAGCAGGGGACAGCTACTAAAATCTCTGGAACAATAGCATCAGTCTTTCCAACTGCTGTGTGGGCAGCCCTGGTCGATTGGTTTTGAGTCATTTCCATGTTGGCACTACAATGATTGTTGGGATCGTCCACTTTCTGATTTTGGCTGCAAACTTACAGTTAAATGTTAAAATTGAATGCTTCCTGTCTCAGTGAAAGAGCTCTTTTACACTTCTTTTCCATGTACATAGAATTACATACAATGTACAGCGCAGAAACAGGCCATTCAGCCCAACTAGTCTATGCCGGTATAACAACAGAAAATGCTGGAAAAACGCAGCAGGCCAGGCAACATCCGTGGAGAGAAATTAGAATCGACGTTTCGGGTCGAAACCCTTTTTCAAAACTGGAAAGGAAATGAAATAGATTGAAAGGCAGGGCTGGGAGAGAACAAAAGAAGTGAAGAGACATTAAGAGGTATTCAAAACCAGACGAGATGGTGATAGGACTAGTGGAGACAAAAGACGACTCAGATTAGGTGTGAAATGTTCTGGCAGAATGAGAGACAGCTGCCATGTGGGAGAGAGAAAAAAAAGGAAAGGGGGGGAAAGGGAAAAACCAAAACAAAAGGGTGGGTAAAAAATATAAGTAAAAATGTAATAGGGGCCGAGGTTATGATCTGAAATTGTTGAACTCGATATTGAGTCCGGAAGGCTGCAAAGTGCCTAATTGGAAGATGAGGTGCTGTTCCTCGAGTTTACGTTGAGCTTCCGTGGAACAATGCAAGAGGCCAAGGACGGTGAGGGTGAGAATGGAGCGGTGAATTAAAATGACAGGCGACCGGAAGCTCGGGGTCACCCTTACGGACTGAACGGAGGTGTTCCGCAAAGCGGTCACCCAATCTATTCTATGCCGGTGTTTATGCTCCACATGAGCCTCCTCCCACCCATCTTCATCTAACTCTGTCACTATCGCCTTCTATTACTTTCTCCCTCATGTGTTTATCTAGCTCCCCCTTAAATGCATCTATGCTATTCGTCTCAACTTTCAAAGGGGAATTGGATAAGTACCTGAAGAAAAAACATTTGCAGGGCTACAGGGAAAGGGCAGGGGAGCGGGACTAGCTGAAGTGCTCTTGCAGAGAGCCAGCACGGGCTCGATTGGCCGAATGGCCTCCTTCTGTTCCGTAACCATTCTATGAACTACTCCTTGTGGTAGCGAGTTCCACATTCTAACCACTCTCTGGTAAAGACATTTCTCCTGAATTCCTTATTTGATTTATTAGTGACTATCTTATATTTATGACCGATAGCAAAATACTGCAGATGCTGGAAATCTGAAATAACAACAGAAAATCTTCCGATTAGGCACTTTGCAGCCTTCCGGACTCAATATCGAGTTCAACAATTTCAGATCATAACCTCGGCCCCTATTACATTTTCACTTATTTTTTTCTACCCCTTTGTTTTGGGTCTTCCTTCCCCCCCACACCCCCCCCTTTCCTTTTTTTTTCTCTCTCCCACCTGGCAGCTGCGTCTCATCCTGCCAGTACACTTCACACCTAATCTCAGCCGTCTTTTGTCTCCACTGACCTATTACCATCTCGTCTGGTTTTGAATACCTCCTAATGTCTCTTTTACTTCTTTTGTTCTATCGCAGTCCTGCCTTCGATCTATTTCATTTCCTTTCCAGTTTTGAAAAAGGGTTTCGACCCGAAACGTCAACTCTAATTTCTCTCCATGGATGTTGCCTGGCCTGCTGAGTTTTTCCAGCATTTTCTGTTGTTATTTTTATATTTATGACCGCTAGTTTTGGTCTCCCCCACAAGTGGAAACATCTTCTCTACATCTACCCTTTCAAACTCTTTCATAATCTTAAAGACCTATATCAGCCTTCACTTTTCTAGAAAAAACAGCCCCATGTACTGTATAGCAGAGATCACAGGTTATTTTCAATTTACCAGTCGGAGTCAAAATGGCAGATCCAACACTATATGCCAGGAGAGGCAGCCATTTGCCTTTGCCACTGATACATTTTACATCTAGAGGTACAATGATGTCAAAGGAGACACATACACAGAGACATTTATATTGCAGGGGTGCCACTGAACTGCTGAGAGAGTGTGGACTCCCACATGCATACATGAAGTAAGTTGGGTACATTTCTACCAATCAGAGCAGAGAGCAGTATTGAGCTGTTGGATTCTGCTGGTAACAAAGATGGTAATTATAAATCTAGTCCCGCAGATCTTTATGTTCAAATCACTTCCACATCCTTTGTAAATCAAGAGGTAGAGGCAGAAACCCTCATCGCATTAAAAAAATAATTGGAGATGCACTTAAAGTGCCGTAACCTACAAGGCTACGGACCAACAGCTGGAAAGTGGGATTAGGCTGGAGAGCTCTTTTTCGGCCGGCACAGACTCGATGAGCCGATTGGCCACCTTCTATGCCGCAAACTTCTATGATTCTAAACATTCGGGGGGAAAAATTCAGTTGGTTTGCGCCTCCCATTAGCGCCTTAAGAGGGCGCTAATGGGGCGCAAAACATCTAGCGCCCGGGCGCGGCAATGTTTGCGCCGCTTGCGAAATTAACTGGACATTTTGCGGCGGCGCTAAACACTAACGCCACAATCTCCTGTGCCGGCAGATCGTGACATCAGTCGAGTGTGCAACGTCCCGGTAGCGCCCCAGACCGGATATTGAGTGGCGCCCCTTGCCTTACCACCTGCCGCTAGCAATGACAGGTTGAGGGGAGCGTTTTGCAGTCAGAAAGGGACTGGGGAGCACTATTTAAAGGCGACCGCTTCCTGCCTTTTTTTGTTGGTGACATTTTTGCATCACGCATTCTGAGAGAGAGAGAGAGACTTCTGGAGAGATTCAACGCTGTGTGAAGGAGTTTTGGGTACTGAGCAGCACTTTGCAGGTTCATTTTGATTTGCCCTTCCTTGATTCGATTTAGAAGAGACTATGGGGCCTGCACTCTGAGCTCTTCCCCTGGGCCTCTCCATTGTTCTTTCCAGCAGATTTGATGTACAGGTCTCTCCAGGCTGCAATGAGCAGGATGTGGACGGAGAGCAAAATCAACCCTCCCCTTTAAGATAAAAACAGAAAATGCAGGAGGAACTCAGCAGGTCAAGCAGCATCTGTGAAGAGAGAAACAGAGTTAATGTTTCAGGTCGATGACCTTTCGTCCGAACTCCCCTTTAAGAACTGGCCGGCGCCAGTGTGTCTGTGTTCCATTGCTGACTGACATCACGAGCTTCGCCAGCACTCTGAGGTAGCGCCTCGCTCCTCGGCCTTTGCGCCTTAAGACAGGTGTGAAGCGCCTGATTTAGCGCTCCAATCACCTCCAGGGGCGATAAAAGCCAAGTTTGCCGTCGGAGGCGATAATTAGCGCCAGGCGCTAAACTTTGCGCACGACCGATAATGGCGTCCCAAATGGGGCGATACTGACTTTTTCCCCCACAGTATATCCGTTGGTAAACATAGGCCCATGTTACTGCTTGCAGTTGTACAAGTGGTTCAAGGTCAGTTTTGTGAACACTTTCTTGCCTAATTCTTTGCCCATCTACCATTCTCTTGCTCAAAGTTCCACTGCGCCATTTAGTATCTCATCTGTTAAAACAACAACAACAACATTTACGACAAACAGAATTTCAAAAAGGCTGTCTATAGTAATTTGAAGAATTTGATTTTTTACTAACAGGGGCTAGTCAAACAGATAACGGATTTGCCAGAGTACCACATTAGCCCTTGTCTTTAAAAATGAAGCATGTTTTACTCTTACTGTATTATTTCTGTATTATAAGAGGGGCAGTGCAGGGCAGTTTGCAAAAATTAATGATACCAATAAAGAACAAGGCAATACGGTTTCTTTATGCCATGGGGACAGGAACAGACAATAGCACAAGACAAATTAAAAATACCACATGGCAAAACATAGGAAGCAGGGTGTACCTGAGCTGCACCATTATATACTGCAAAGAATCAGTATGAACATCCAAATACATTGGACAAGGAGGGCCTCTGTGTTTCAGCTTGTAGCTGATGCCAACTTGAAGAACCCAGCATGTTACTTTAGATGAACAGGGTAATCAGCCAACTCCAAATTATGCAGACCTCAGTGGCGATTGCCTCTACCACAGCATTACTGTGGAGAGCTGCATACGAGGTGGGGGGCAGTTTTAACCCACCCCACCCAGCAGGAACACGACAAAGGGACCTTTAAAATTGAACACTCCGCCTCCCTGCCACAGTCCTGCTGAAATCCCGCTGGCCACCAACTGCAGTTGGGTGGCTGAAGCCTCATAAATATTTGCAAATCATGGTCCCATTAGGTCAATAGAACCCTGATTGGATTTCAATTAGGCCTGGACAGGGAAGCAGCCGTGGCTTTCTTGTCCAGCGAAGACAGGTCAGGAGTTGTTGGTAGGACGAATTGGCCCCTCCGAGGTAAGTCGCAATCTTGCCTTTATGGGGCCAGGAGGAGCAGGAGAGCCCATCAAGGAAAGTCCCGACCCTCCTGCAGCGGAGTCCCCCTGTGTCTTTCTTGCTCCCCTGCTTGCCAGCATGCTTTTCGTTGCTGCTGGCTGTCAGCCTCCAGACGTCTAAACTTCTGCTCCCACCTGCTGACCAGCTGCCACTTTCTGCCTGTTTCAGGTGGGCATCTGACCAGCGTCATACAGATAAGGCCAAGGAGTTAACATACCCAGGCCTCAAACTTGGGCCTGCCAGTGCAGTCTACCTCGCTGGTGGATGTCGTGTGCTAGTGTTGTATCTAATGTATTCCAATGTGTGGCAAAAGAGGGTATCTGTTAGCTTAGTGCAGCTGACCTGAGTAATGCCTCTGCTAGTGTGGAAGTAGTTACTTGCACATTCACTGAGAGAGCAATCCAGATGTCACTGCTTAGCTTTGTGTCTGGTTCCAGGGCTTGACACAGGTCAGAGATGACTTCTTTGTCAAGGCACGACCTCCATTGCTCACTGAAGTCCAGGTAGGTGCCAGTGATACAGGATGTATCAGGTGGGAGCAGGTCCTAAAAGTCCACCTTTTCTACCCCAACCCTGGTGGTGTCCTGCTGTTCCTGCCCCTCCTCCTCCTCTAAAATATCTACCATTGAGGTGCTTCCTGCAACACACACGCTGCTATGCCGACCAAAAGACTCCCCTTTACCTTATTCAATTCAATTCAATTCAAATGCTTTATTGGCATGAAAGTTTACAGGGAACCATATTGCCAAAGCTTACATAACAAAAAGTACAGTTTTCCAACATTCTGTAGGTGTCAAACAATTTTGACCTTCGTTGGGTACATACAATATTACTTTAAACAATATTAATTTAAACAGTCTTTGTACATCATTGGGTACATTCAGTATTAATTTTTTAAACAGTCCTCAGGTTGTGACATGTTGTTACATATTTGGCACCAAGGTATGGTCTGTCTCCTTCTCCCAGGACTAATCTTAATTTTGACAGGTCATCCAATTCCTTGAAATCTGGGGTTGTTTCGCTGAGCTTGTCAAATAATATGTTTCTTGATGTGTTGAATTTTTCGCATTTTAGGAGGAAATGCATCTCTGTCTCAACCTCGCCGGCCAGACATTGATCACATATTCTATTCTCTCTAGGCTGCCAGGATTTCTTGTATCTTCCTTTTTCAATTGCCAGTTGGCGGTCGCTTAGTCTGTACCTGGTGAGGGTCTGTCTCTGTTTTGTGTCTCTGATGGTCGAGAGATAGTCTGCCAGTTTATATTCTCTTTTTAGCTATCTTTAAGCTATCTCTCGTTCTGCTCAACCTTCAAACCCTGTTGCTCTCTCTGGTGCATTAGCATCACCTTCAGTTGGGCAAATTTAGCACAATGTGTGAAGCATTTAGAATGCTAGAAATAGAGGTCAGAGGAAATCTTCCCGCTTTGTTTATGATTTTGCTAACATACAGTGACCAGAGGAAATCTTTCCCTCTGGTCTGTGTGACTCTGTTCCACACTAAGCAATTCATTTTCAAATTCAGCCATCGAGGAACCCTCCCTTCTTAAATGTCAATCATTATTGCAGGTATTAGACAACGAGGTTTAGGATCAAATATTATTTATGCCAATAAATCTTTGCCCAAGTGTAATTTTTCATATATATATATTTTCTGTTACATTATAGAACCATCACTACAAAAAGAGATTAACTAGTCATCTATCTCATTGCTGTTTGTGGGACCTTGCTGTGCCTAAATTGGCTGCCTCTTTTTTTCTGCAAAGTAACACTGATTACACTTCAAAAGTAACTCATGGACTGCAAAGCACTGTGGGATGTCCTGAAGACATGAAAGACATGACATCAATTCAAATCTTTCTTTCTATCTTGTTGCAAGTTTCTGTGTGGTACAGTCACTGGAAAATGATTGCAATGGCTGCATATTAAGAGGGCTCCAGAGAACTCCCTGCACTTTTTCTACATCCCGATCTCATTGTAGATCAGTAAAAGCCTTCAGATGTGTGCAGCAGGCTCCTTCTCCTTTGGGATCCTTTAAGGCTGAAATACGTTCCACACTGTGAGATAAGTTGACCTCATCCTGAGTAACAGTGTGGATCATGAAAGGAAAAATGTGTAACTTTAGCACATCCAGAGTTTCAAAAATTGGATGAGATCTAAAGACTGGGAACAACAGTGAATCATTGTTACTTGGACAGCGATCCAGCCAAGGCTTGAACTGATTGTTTTAAAATCCGGAATTCTTGAACTATCCAGTTAACATAAAA
Organism: Somniosus microcephalus; assembly: GCF_052327205.1. Classification (NCBI taxonomy): domain Eukaryota; kingdom Metazoa; phylum Chordata; class Chondrichthyes; order Squaliformes; family Somniosidae; genus Somniosus; species Somniosus microcephalus. Next base: position 258,170,466 of record NC_140992.1, on the reverse strand, counting down.
TCCATTTCAACACTAATTAATGGTGCAAAAAAAAAATCAGAATTAACATTTTGTTATTTCCCCTCATGTTAGCCCCCTGAATTCATATGGTCCTCTTCAAGGAAGGTAGAACTGTCATCTCCAAGGATAGCGACAATATTCTTCCTCAGTTGGTCCCATCAGGAAGTGTGCTTTAGCAATGCAGGAGGGAGCGCGCCCCTCCCTTCCACCTCAGCCCCTTTCCTCACCAGTCAATTTCCTCTAGTATATCTGATTTATCTTAAAGAAGTCTTCCCCCCCCCCCAAGGGAAGCTATACTAAACAAGATTGGGATTCATTGTGAGGTCTATTTGTCAGGAGTCCAATATTCCTGCATTGCGATAACTGCAGAAATTCAACCTCAATTCGCTCAGATTCTGGATAAAATCATTCACTTTGTGTGCACTGTGTACTGTGACTTCACCGTCAATGGGTAGCAAAAGGAACAGATTTACGACGTAGATCTATCAGCCAGAGCAACTCTTCATGGACGCGTTCGCATTGTTGCTACACGTAGCGACCACAGCAATTCTTTCCTCGCTATGTCTTCCCTATGCAGTAAAACCATTTACGAGAACGCACATGAAGTTGACACTGAGCAGTATACAGGCTTTCCCAATCTGTAAATGTGCATATGCGTCCTCACTGGACGCACAACATCTGTAGTTCATCAAAGAATTTACAAGCGCTACAGATGTCACTGCAAACATCTGTCGGTGCAGTGAAACATCACTGGGAAAAGCTGATGTGAACTGTTTACTTGCAACCCAAAAGCACGCAGTCGAGTTCTGTTGATGTGAGAAACATATCAAAGGATCATGCGGATGTGAAAGCAGAACATTTTTTAGATGTCACAATGTGTTATTTGTAATGGAATTTTGTAGCCAATTGGATCATGTCCCAGAGAAGGCCGCTTTCTCTTTGTAAAGTAGAACAGTTCATATCAGGATTCCACTGTATAAAGCACAGTTTGAAAAAAGAAAGTGTTTTTCAACTCGTTTATTTTAATTATATAGAAATAAGTTATACAGTATTCAAGCAGATTACTTTTTGACTTACATACGTGATCTGACATGGTCATTTTACTTTAATTCCGGGTTTGTTACTGTGAACCTGGTATCAAGTAATCATCTACATGACTTGATCAAGCTTTGTTTTAGGATCTGATTATAGCATTGCTGTGGTGTGATATTTACAATGCAGGTTTGTCTTCAAGGCCTAGATATTGGATTGTGCAGTACACATTTTTCAGGTGTAAAACAGGCACTTAAGGGTCCAATAAGGCATACGGGTACTCATTCCACGTTGGGTATGCACCATAGGCTATATTGGTTAGGTTTGCCCTGTAATCGTCCAGGGTGCAAGTCTGATCTAATTGGTAGAACAGGCTTAAGGGGCTGAATGGCCTACTCCTGTTCCTATGTTAGCCCCACTGCCTATGCAACTTGGGGGCCTAACTCCTGTTTCAGGCCCATTTCCAAAATTGGTTCGCGACTGACCGCGGGATGCACCGTGCATGCTGCGGTCATTTTTCTTAGGCGCACAGCAGCCAAACCAGCGGTCTTTAAGGGGAGTTCTGGTAATTAGTTTTTTTACTTACCTGTATGTGCAGCTGGATTGGGCAGGAGTGCTCCTCCTGACTCCACATTAAAACTGCGGGCTGCTGCCGGCCGCCACCGCACCCCCGCCGCCCCCCCACCCCCACCGATCTCCTCCTCCCCCACCCCCTCACCCCTGAGATTCACGGTAGCTCTGATACTGGTGTCCCCACTGGCCAATCTTTATGTTCTTCGCGAGCGGCGCACTGTCTCTTGGGGGTGCGACAGGCGTCCCCAGCATGCCGGTTCGGACCTGATAACACACGCGGACCAATCTTGCTCATCGGTTTCGGCGGGGCGGTTCATGTTTGCCCCAGGGTTCGCACCCAAAGTCGGGCGCCAACCAGATCCCAGGCCCAAATGTGCTGTATAATGCTGCCGATTTCTGAAAAAAAATCGGTCATTTTGTATCAGCAGTGAGCCCTGCACCCTTGCTACTATGTACGCTGCATCTGGTGTGGGATCAACCTTCTCAATGTAATTTCAAAGGAACTGTAGGGCCCTGACGCACAGACTTCAAGTTTCTAATGATCGGAAAATGCTGAATCGCCCTTTCAGCTTAGTTCTGACGCTACACATTCCGCCAGCAATCAGAGACCAGGAAGGAGCGCTCTGCAAATGTTTCAGTGCACAGGTGTGGAATTCTATGATTCTCTGAGTGATGCAAGTCAGCAACATAATTACTGCAGCCCACACAAATCATTCTCAGAAATGCTTCAAGAATTGCACCACTTAGTCCAACACAACTGGGGCATTATTCAACGTGCCCAGAAATACAGGTTTTATTATATAAAGGAAATAGTCTTCAAATACCATGTCAAATCTATAATTACATATGGATAATAACTGACTAGTGAGTTACAAGGCAATAATTCAGTCGGGTAGTTTTGATAGCATCATAAACCATGGAAGCAAAGCTCAAGCAATTTCAGAACATTAACAGAACACCTAAAGTTCAACTGCTGCCTTAAACCAGCAGTCTGGTATTTGTTGTTCTTTGTAACACACATTCTAAAATTTATTAATAAAAATGATATTTTAACTGTTACCTGGCAAGTGCGCTGAGCGCGCTAGAGATTATGTCAGAGTGCGACAAATTTCTGTCTCTAAAATTTAGAACTGTAAAATGGTTGGTGTATTTGAAGGTACCTGGTCTGCTGCGCTAGGTAGAATACAACCATTGCGCTATTTAACCTGTTTGTAGCTTTATTAAGTTATACCTTTTGCTCTGAAAAAAAAAAGATGCAGAATGGGGCAAAAAGGATCGGAAGATTTACATTTTGATGTAACTGGTACTGTGGTAATGCTGGTCTTTCTTCCGTATCACATTACAGGGACATATATTGTGCACTGTGGCGTAAACTAGGTCGGATCTGCTTATTCCTATAGGCTAGAAATGACTGTCAATGAAAAATTAACTCATTTGTATAATGATCCCCTGTCCATTATCCTAATTAAATTGTTAATTAGGTTAAGGCTTCCATTAAAATTGCATCTCAAGGTGTCACAGGAACATGTTAAGTGTTTGCTAACAATGCTGACAGTAGTTTCTAGGTGTCCGCTACCAGGTTGCCATCTTGGGTGCAGAGCAAAGCCCTTTCATAGAATCGTCAAAATTTACAGCACAGAAGGAGGCCATTTGGCCCATCTTGTCTGTGCTGGCCGACAAAGAGCTATCCACCCTAATCCCACTTTCCAGCACTTGGTCCGTAGCCTTGTAGGTTCACAGAATCACAGAAACCGCACTGTGCAGATAGAGGCCATTTCGGCCCATCGAGCCTGCACCGACACATATCCCACCCGATCCCCGTAACCCCTACACCAACACATATCCCACCCTATCCCCGTAACCCCACGTATTTAATCCCCCTAACACTAAGGGTCAATTTATCATAGCCAATCATCCTAACCCACACATCTTTGGACTGTGGGAGGAAACCGGAGCACCCGGAGGAACTCCACACAGACAGTCACCCGAGGCCGGATTCGAACCCGGGTCCCTGGCGCTGTGAGGCAACAGTGCTAACCACTATGCCACCGTGCTGCTTATGGCACTTTAAGTGCACATCCAAGTACTTTTTAAATGTGAGGGTCTCTGCCTCTACCACCCTTTCAGGCAGTGAGTTCCAGACCCCTACCACCCTCTGGGTGAAAAGATTTCTCCTCAAATTCCCTCTAAACCTCCGACCAATTACTTTAAATCTATGCCCCCTGGTTATTGACCGCTCAGCTAAGGGAAATAGGTCCTTCCTATCCACTCTATCTAGACCCCTCATAATTTTATACACCTCAATTAGGTCGCCCCTCAGCCTCCTCTGTTCCAAAGCATCATTTACTTGTGGTAACAGGAACTTAGAAATCTCAGCCCAGAAGCAGGCCATTCAGCCCATTAGAACTGTGCCAGTTCTAACCCCACACCAGAATATTTACGTGAATCCTATTTCCCTGCTCTTTCCCTATAATTTAGAACGGGAAAAGATATACAGGAAACTTTTTTTTATCCGGCACCGACGGGACCGACGTGGTGCCGGTTCATCAAAAATTCCGGATAACCGAGCGCTATAGTAAAAGATACGGAGAGCTGACAGCACCATATAAAGCAACAAACCCTGTTGCTTAGCAACAAGTTCAGAACAATTGCCAAAAGTTGCAAGCGTCTCTGTAGCTTAGCAACAGCTGCAGCCACACCCTTGCACAGCAACAGATGGAGGAACGCAAGTCAATATGAAATAAAACCTACTCCTGAATTTTGCCGGTTAACCGAGATTTCCGGTTATTTAGGTGCCGGTAAATCGAAAGTTTCCTGTACTTCAGTTGATGTATTTGGGTGTACATTGTTCTGCTGCTCCAGGTAAAATACATCCACTCCATTGTGTTATTTAGCCTGTTAATAGTTGTATTAACTTGCTTTTTGTTCTCCAAAAAGGATGTGCTACAAGGTTAATTTTCTGAGTCCAGGTTAGTGGTAAGTGACCTCAGCCATCAACAGCACACACTGGAAAACTCACAAGTGAACTGTTGTGGTTTCCTGTCTATTGATTTCAATTGGTGTGATTTTTCTGATACACGCTGGGTGAGGTAACTTGTTGCCAGCCTGGAATTTGAACAATTAGGCTCAGATATTGTATCTTATTTTAAAATTCAAGTACTAATTAAACAGCCAATTCAGAACAGGACAAAAGCAAAATACTGCAGATGCTGGAAATCTGAAATAAAAACAGAAAATGCTGGAAATACTCAGCAGGTCAGGCAGCATCTGTGGAGAGAGAAACAGAGTTAACATTTCCGGTCAATGACCCTTCGTCAGAACTGACCTGCTGAGTATTTCCAGCATTTTCTGTTTTTATTTCAGAATAGGACAATATGCGTGATATGAGGAATGAGCAATTAGATAGAATGTTATCTGCTGCAATAGGGGTGTTAACCCGGCTTAGTGCAATTTCAACCCCACAGCCACCAATCCCACATGGGTCATACTGCAACAAAGGTTAGCTTAATTAAACAACGTCTTTTAATGCTGGAAACAACATGTTAAGATGAATCAATGATAACAATTTGTTTTAGCAAACGTACTCAACATGAAAGGAAGTGGCAATAAAGGTCAAATGTTACAAATTCGCTGGACAGAAAATCATTCAAAACATGCTGACCTCCCAGCCTGAGCATTTGAGACGAGCTCCTGTTGCGCAAGGTCCTTAACATTAAAGCTTTGCAACACTACGTTGGCAGTATAACTCGGATCTCCCAGCTCCACATCACTCTAAGCAGGTATTTTTTTATTATTCATGCGCGGGATGTGGGCGTCGCTGGCAAGGCCAGCGTTTATTGCCCATCCCTAATTGCCCTTGAGAAGGTGTTGGTGAGCCGTCGCCTTGAACCACTGCAGTCCGTGTGGTGAAGGTACTCCCACAGTGCTGTTAGGGATGGACTGCCAGGATTTTGACCCAGCGACGATGAAGGATCGGTGATGTATTTCCAAGTCAGGAACGGTTTGTAACTTGGAGGGGAACTTGGAGGTGATGGTCTTCCCATGTGCCTGCCAACGACGCCCTCATCCCATGAATAATAATTTAAAAATTACCTGCTTAGAGTGATGTGGAGCTGGTAGACCCGAGTTATACTGCCAACTCAGTGTTGCAAAGCTTTAACGTTAAGGACCTTGCGCAACAGGAGCTCATATCAAATGTTCAGGCTGGGAGGCCAGCATGCCTTGAATGATTTCTTGTCCTTCTAGGCAGTAGAGGTCACGGGTTTCGGAGGTGCTGTCAAAGATACTGCAGTATATAACAGTGCCATAATGGCCCAGAACTTGGTGTCGGGGGCTTGCCGCGCGTGCAAGCCCCTGATGTGCACTTACCCGGCGCGCCGACATCTGAAACCTGGCCCGCAGTGGATTTCCTGTCAGTGGCCCGGTTCAGATGTCGGCGCGTTGTGCTAACCTGACCCAGTGGCGTAGTTAGTGCGATGTGCTGGCTGGGATCAGGTGAGCACTGTTCAGCCAATCAGGGGAGGGGAAACTTCATTCATAAGTTTGAGAGTAAGAACTGTCAAACTCATGAGAAGTACTGTACCCCAAAACACTACTTAAACTTTAAATAACATTTTAAAAAACATCCCAATCATTAAATTAAGTATAAATAAGTTTAAAAAAATAATTTAAACAATAATTTTTTTTTTGAAAAAAATAAATTTTTAATAAAAAGGGTCTAAAACTAAACTTACCTTATTGTAGATTCTTTAAAATAATAAACCTGTGGAAATTTTTTTTCTAAATTGCACTAAAACACCACTTACCTATAAAAATAAATACTTACGTGTGCTTTACACATGCGCAAATCCCCCAAAACAGAGGAAATCCAAGACGCACGCGCTGCCCCCTACAGCGCACGCGCTAGCCTCTTCACCTCTTGGGTTAGAAGAGAGGAAATGCCGGTTTTCAGCGCATGCGCTGTGCATGCTGAAAACCGGCATTTCCTCCGGACAGACGCGTGCGGTACTCACACGTTTGGGGAGGAATTACTGCCCCAATAATGCTGTACTCCACAAATGGTGTGCTGTATGTTATTAATCCATAGTTGATATCGACAGAAGTGAAGGTTCGACTCATTAATTAGCAGCCAACTGCGTATTGCAAAAGTAGATTTAATCTTTTTGATTTTATCCATTCCTATTATTCATAAATTGGATTTTGGAACTTACATAGGTAATCATAGAATATTTTAATGGGGTAAAGGATCCCCATCACTGATTATTGTTTTACATGTAAAAATTGACTGGCTGTGTCAGTTGGTGCCCAGTGTGGAAGTGTGCCCCACAGACAAGGTTCAATGTCCAGTTTGTGTTGGGTTAGCGAACCTCAGCCCGAGTGCTGCTACAAATGGCCTCAGCAATATAGGGGGTAGCGAGGGGAAGAGTCAGCCAGGGTTCCCGCTCCTGACAGCTATCTGGTGACTCCTGCCGGAAAGTGCACCCGTGGACTTCGGGAGAGGACAGGATCGAGTTGGCGGTGATCCCTTCGCATTTGAGTAGTCTGCCAACGCCCTCTGTCTGGGCTCACCCATGAAGAATGCTCACCGTGGCAAGCACCAGACAGTGGCTACAGCCTGTGCCACTGTGTTTGGGTGTGAACTGGCACCTTCAGGAAAAGAGGGGAGGAAACGAGAGGGAGCAAAACAAAAGCTGATGTATGTTTTGCACATAAAACACAGAGCTTATATTAAAATGAGCAGTCGGAGCACGGAGCCTGGGAGGTGAGGAGCCCGGTATAAAAACCGGAGAGCAGCGAGGCCCGAGAGCAGTCAGAGCACGGAGCCTGGGAGGTGAGGAGCCCGGTATAAAAACCGGAGAGCAGCGAGGCCCGAGAGCAGTTGGAGCACGGAGCCTGGGAGGTGAGGAGCCTGGTATAAAAACCGGAGAGCAGCGAGGCCCGAGAGCAGTCGGAGCACGGAGCCTGGGAGGTGAGGAGCCCGGTATAAAAACCGGAGAGCAGCGAGGCCCAAGAGCAGTCGGAGCACGGAGCCTGGGAGGTGAGGAGCTCGGTATAAAAACCGGAGAGCAGCGAGGCCCGAGAGCAGTCGGAGCACGGAGCCTGGGAGGTGAGGAGCCCAGTATAAAAACCGGAGAGCAGCGAGGCCCGAGAGCAGTCGGAGCACGGAGCCTGGGAGGTGAGGAGCCCGGTATAAAAACCGGAGAGCAGCGAGGCTTACCAACTCAGCAGCGGGGAGAGAGGTAAAAAGTAATCAGAGTGTGACGTCACCAGGGAGCAGGTAAGTGATTGGTTGGTGAGTATTTCTCTCTTTTCAATACAAGCTTGACTTCTGTGGTGTTAAATTTCTAGGGTCTCTGGTGTAGTGGGGACAGTTGGTAAATAAAGCGCCCTAGAGTATACCTGTAACTGGGGTATTGAATAAATTTTTTAATTAATTAAAGAAGTCATGGCAGGAGAGTTCAGACCCGTGTTCTGCTCCTCTTGCTCCATGTGGGAAGTCAGGGACGCTGCCAGTGTCCCTGACGACCATGTGTGCGGGAAATGCATCCAGCTGCAGCTACTTGTAGACCGCATTGCGGCGCTCGAGCTGCGGGTGGATGAATTTTGGAGCATGCGCGATGCTGAGAGGGTCGTGGATAGCACGTTTAGCGAGTTGTTCATGCCTCAGGGTAGGGCCGCACAGGGGGTGACCATCAGGTGGAGCAACAGAGGCAGGCAGGAAGTGCAGGGAACCCCTGCGGACATCCCCCTTTCAAACAGGTATACCAAGTTGGATACTGTTGAGGGGGATGACTCACCAGGGGAAGGCAGCAGCAGCCAGCTTCCTGGCACCAGGACGCTTCTGCTGCTCAGGAAGGGAGGAAAAAGAGTGGGAGAGCAATAGTGGTAGGGGATTCTATCGTAAGGGGAACAGATAGGCGTTTCTGTGGCCGCAAACGTGACTCCAGGATGTTTTGTTGCCTCCCTGGGGCCAGGGTCTGGGATGTCACTGAGCGGCTACAGGGCATTCTTAAGGGGGAGGGTGAGCAGGCAGAGGTCGTGGTCCACATTGGGACCAACGACATAGGAAGGAAGGGGGATGAGGTCCTGCATCAAGAATTTAGGGAGCTAGGTAACAGATTAAAAAGCAGGACCTCGAAGGTTGTAATCTCTGGATTACTCCCAGTGCCACGTGCTAGTAAGTATAGGAATGGGAGGATAGAGCAGATGAATGCGTGGCTAAAGAGTTGGTGTAGGGGGGAGGGTTTTACTTTCCTGGATCACTGGGCCTGCTTCTGGGAAAGGTGGGACTTGTACAAGTCGGACGGGTTGCACCTGAACCAGAGCGGGACAAATATCCTTGCGGGGAGGTTTGCTAGCACTGTTGGGGGGGGTTTAAACTAACTTGGCAGGGGGATGGGATACAGAGGGGAGCTGAAATAGGGGGTGATGTGCTGCCAATTATAGAGAAAAAAACAAGTCAGCTTGGTAGACAGGGCAAATATATAAGGGCAAGGCTGGATGGCATCTATTTTAATGCAAGGAGTCTTGCAAATAAGGTGGATGAACTGAAGGTGTTGATAAACACATGGGAGTATGATATTGTTGCTATCACGGAGACATGGTTGAGGGAGGGGCAAGACTGGCAGCTCAATATTCCGGGGTACAGAATCTTCAGGCGAGACAGAGGGGGAGGTATAAGAGGAGGGGGTGTCGCAATATTAATTAAGGAGTCAATTACTGCAGTAAGGAGGGATGATATATTAGCAGGTTCCTCTAATGAGGCCATATGGGTGGAGCTTAAAAACAAAAAGGGGGCAAGCACTTTGCTGGGAGTGTACTATAGGCCTCCAAACAGTCAGGGGGAGATAGAGGAACAGATATGTAGGCAAATCTCAGAGAAATGTGCAAATAATAGGGTAATAATAATGGGGGATTTCAACTTCCCCAATATTAACTGGGATAGTCAGAGTGTGAAAGGCTCAGAGGGTGTAGAATTCTTAAAGTGCATCCAGGAGAGCTTTTTGAGCCAGCATGTAGAAAGTCCTACAAGAGAGGGGGCGGTACTGGACCTAATTCTAGGGAATGTGGCCGGCCAAGTGGAAAAAGTGCTAGTAGGTGAGCACTTTGGTGATAGTGACCATAATATGGTAAGATTTAAGGTGGTCATGGAAAAGGACAGGGATGGGCCGGAAAAAAAGGTTCTAAATTGGGGGAAGGCCGATTTTAATAGGATAAGGCAGGATCTGGCCAAAATGGACTGGGATCAGCTACTTGTAGGAAAATCCGCATCGGAGCAATGGGAGGCTTTCAGAAGGGAGAGTGAGATCATACAATGGCAACATGTTCCCATAAAGGTCAAGAGTGGTTCCAAAAACCACAGGGAACCTTGGATGTCAGGGGATATACGAGAATGGATTAGGAAAAAAAGGAGGGCTTTTGGTAGATACAAAAGGCTAAAGACGGAGGAAGCCCTAGAGGAGTACAAAAAGTGCAGGGGGATACTTAAAAAAGAAATTAGGAGATCAAGGAGGGGCCATGAAATAACACTGGCGAGCAAAATAAAGGAAAATCCTAAGATGTTTTATAAGTATATTAAGGGTAAGAGGATAACTAGGGAAAAAATAGGGCCCATTAGGGACAAAAGTGGCAATCTGTGTGTGGAGCCGGAAGATGTAGGATGGGTTCTAAATGAATATTTTGCATCTGTTTTCACTATGGAGAAGGGCGATGTAGACATAGAAATAGGGCGGGGGGACTGTGATATGCTCGAACATATTAACATCGAGAGGGAGGAGGTATTGGCGGTTTTAGCTGGCCTAAAAATGGATAAATCCCCAGGCCCGGATGAAATGTATCCCAGGCTGCTGTGTGAGGCAAAGGAAGAGATTGCGGGGGCTCTAACACATATATTCAGGACCTCTCTGGCCACAGGGGATGTGCCAGAGGACTGGAGAACCGCTAATGTAGTACCATTATTCAAGAAGGGAAGTAGGGAAAAACCGGGGAACTACAGGCCAGTGAGCCTAACATCAGTGGTAGGAAAATTATTGGAAAAAATTCTGAGGGACAAAATTTGTCTCCACTTGGAGAGGCAAGGATTAATCAGGGATAGTCAACATGGCTTTGTCAAGGGAAGATCATGTCTGACTAATTTGATTGAATTTTTTGAGGGGGTGACTAGGTGTGTGGATGAGGGTAACGCAGTGGATGTGGTATACATGGATTTCAGTAAGGCCTTCGATAAAGTCCCGCACAGGAGACTGGTCAAGAAGGTAAGAGCCCATGGAATCCAGGGTGCCTTGGCACATTGGATACAAAACTGGCTTAGTGGCAGAAGGCAGAGGGTGATGGTCGAAGGTTGTTTTTGTGACTGGAAGCCTGTGGCCAGTGGGGTACCACAGGGATCGGTGCTGGGTCCCTTGCTGTTTGTGGTCTACATTAATGACTTGGATATGAATGTAAAAGGTATGATCAGTAAGTTCGCGGATGATACAAAAATTGGTAGGGTGGTAAATAGCGAGGAGGGTAGCCTCAGTCTGCAGGACGATATAGATGGGTTGGTCAGATGGGCGGAACAGTGGCAGATGGAATTTAACCCGGAAAAGTGCGAGGTGATGCACTTTGGGGGGACTAACAAGGCAAGGGAATACACAATGAATGGAAAGACCCTAGGCAAGACGGAAGGTCAGAGCGATCTGGGTGTGCAAGTACACAGATCCCTGAAGGCGGCGGAACAGGTGGATAAGGTGGTCAAAAAGGCATATGGGATACTTGCCTTCATTAGCCGAGGCATTGAATATAAGAGCAAGGAGGTTATGATGGAGCTGTATAAAACACTGGTTAGGCCACAGCTGGAATACTGTGTGCAGTTCTGGTCGCCACACTACAGGAAGGATGTGATCGCGTTAGAGAGGGTGCAGAGGAGGTTCACCAGGATGTTACCAGGGCTGGAGCACTTCAGCTATGAAGAGAGACTGGGCAGATTGGGTTTGTTTTCCTTGGAGCAGAGGAGGCTGAGGGGGGACCTGATTGAGGTGTACAAAATAATGAGGGGCATAGATAGGATGGATGCTGAGGAGCTTTTTCCCTTAGTAGAGGGGTCAATAACTAGGGGGCATAGATTCAAGGTAAAGGGCGGGAGGTTTAGAGGGGATTTGAGAAAGAACTTTTTCACCCAGAGGGTGGTTGGAGTCTGGAACTCACTGCCTGAAAGGGTTGTGGAGGCAGGAACCCTCACAACATTTAAGAAGCATTTGGATGAGCACTTGAAATGCCATAGCATACAAGGCTACGGACCAAATGCTGGAATATGGGATTAGATTAGACAGGGCTTGATGGCCGGCGCGGACACGATGGGCCGAAGGGCCTCTATCCATGCTGTATAACTCTATGACTCTATGACTCTATGATTTGCTTTTTCAAAAAGGAAAAACACTGAATGGTTTGACACAAATCAATAAAGCTTTTATATTTAGATAACTTGGCACATTTACTCGTATTATCTCCTCTATTGTGGTAACTGTGTTATTGAAACACAGCTGCACCCCTTAGACTGTGTGCTGAGGTGCCCAAATATTTGCTTTGAGAGGTTTCCTCTGTGTGAAATCAGTTTGAGATTTGTTTTCCTATCCAGTTGTTTCTGCTGCTTTGAACTTATGCTTTTTCACAGGTTCTCTCTGCCAGCCACAAAGGCAAATGGGTAGGAAATGGATTGCTCCATGATTTCTCATAGCTGTGGCTCACTGTGGCTGTATCACCAGGAGTTATTCTTCAGTGAGGCAGGACAGTATCAAAACCGCTACTGCACAGAGAATAGAGGCAGTTCAAAAGACACCGTGTTTTGGATGATGGTTTAGACCATTGGCTACTCCAAGGGCCTAACCACAAAAAGCACAGCAGTAAAATTGTTTTGGAAAAGCAATCTCATTATTTTTTATGCCATGTCTGCACTAAAACCATTAAATAACATCCGCTAAATAACATCACCGCTCAACTATTTCTAACACAGCTCAGCAAGCGTTCAATACCTCTGTTAACCCCTGACATGAATCAGTCATTCATGAAAGAAAGACTTATGAAATAATACTGAGTGGCCTGCGGGTGGCGCTGTCCAGGGAGAGTATAAATACTCGGGCACGGGCCCAGCTTGCGCAGGACATTCTTAACAGGAACTAGTGAAGGACACAACTAGACCTTCATGTTGTAAAACAGTTGATTAAAGCTTTGTTTAACGCTTAGACCAAGTGCCTAGTAGTTTTCTTACGTCAACCCCTGTGTGCAGCCTGCACGATTTCTACTCACAGACAAGCCCTTTGTCTCCCAAAACAAACCATAGCAACCGGATAAATACTTACTTGAAGCCAGCTCACCTGAAAAAAATCCAGCTCCGCTCTGACGTTGAAATGAACAGGCCTCTCTGGAACAGTCCCAGGTTCTATCTGTGCACCAGGACCACGCCCCATGACAACCAACACAACACCAAGAGGCCTCTCCCTTCAGAAGTACAACTGAGACTTCATCACCAGGTGCCACATAGCAACTGACGTAAGAAAACTACTAGGCACTTGGTCTGAGTATTAAACAAGGCTTTTATCAACTGGTTTTCAACATGGAGATCTGGTTGTGTCCTTCACTGGTTCCTGTTAAAGAATGTCCTGAGCAAGCTGGGCCCATGCCCGAGTATTTATACTTTCCATGGACAGCGCCACCAGCAGGCCGCCCAGTATTATTTCATAAGTCAGTTCCACATGAATGACAAGATTCATGTCAGCAACCATCAAGTTTTTGTGTTAGTAAGCAGTCCCTTTTGTTAAAAAAAATAACAAAGCTTATGAGTTAGAATCCTCTTTGTCTACTCCTGATTTTGAGTTAATATTAATGGCTACAACTGACCACATTTCTCCTCCAGCAAGGGGCTCGGTAAGGACACCCCTTAACCCTCCCTTTTGTTCGCTCTGGCTACTGAATTCCCAGCAAACACCATAAGAGTGAACCCATCCATTTGTATTGTGCACACTGGAGGCGTGGATCTCACAATATAACCCTACTATACAGCTGATATCCTCCGCCATGTCATTAAATTCACCATGTCTCTCCTTAGCATGTTGCAAATGATATGGGAATTTGGCCTACTTTTGGGTCACAAGCTCAACCTCACCAAAATGGAGACCATGGCTCTTTTCCAGGGCATCTGAAAAGAGGTCTACCCTTTGCATGGATGGTAATTAACTGTATGTAACTAGGCATATCACCGATGGTCAAAGCCTTCAGAGTATTACAAGAAAAAATTGTCCCCCTTCCTCTTCAGCATATATGTTGACCTGAACAGGTGGAATAACTTACTCATGTCTCTGCTATGGGAGTGTTAGTACTGTAAAATGATTGTTCTCCTCCCCCATCTCTTCCAGATGCCATGCATCTGAATCCAGAAAAGCCAGTTCTGAAAACTTAACAGGTACATCTCCAGGGAGACAGCCAAGAATATGATTGTGGTGGCTTCAACTCAGCAATCAGGAAGGCAGTTAAGTTTCCCTCACTTCAAATATTGTTAATGCAACTCCAGGGAGTATTGCTCAGAACAGAACAGAGTCTCCTTATAAAACCTCTGACTAGAAGCATGTCATATTGATTGCACTTTAAACAACTGTCCCTTCACAGTCCCCCAAAAAAGACCCGAAGGAACTCCAAAACAAGCTACTAACTCTGGTTGCTCGGAGAGAAGTCTGCATCACATCAAAAATACCTTTGGGCCTGCCAGCGGTCTCCTGCTACGGTACAGTAATAATCTCCCAGGGGTAATTGCTGTGAGTGGCTTCAAAGCAAGGCACAAAAAGGACATTACAAAAATAGCATGCTGCTCCACAAAGGCCAAATAAGGGCCTTCTAAAAACTTATCCAACAACAAAACTACCACCAGTTCCCTACGGCATCGTCCCAAAATACAGTGCAAGCAAATTCTATCACATCTCCTCTTGCTACTTCACGCTCTCCTGCATGACAACAGGTAGCACAGAGACTCTGCATAAAGACTTGCATTTATATAGCGCCTTTCACGACCACCGGAAGTCTCAAAGCGCTTTACAGCCAATGAAGTACTTTTGAAGTGGAGTCACTGTTGTAATGTGGGAAATGCAGCAGCCAATTTGCACACAGCAAGGTCCCACAAACAGCAATGTGGTAATGACCAGATAATCTGTTTTTGTTATGTTGGTGAGGGATAAATATTGGCCAGGACACCGGGGATAACTCCCCTGCTCTTTGAAATAGTGCCACGGGATCTTTTACATCCGCCTGAGAGAGCAGACGGGGGCCTCGGTTTAACATCTCATCTGAAAGACAGCACCTCCGACAGTGCAGCACTCCCTCAGCACTGCACTGGGAGTGTCAGCCTAGCTGACTCAGAAGCAAGTGTGCTACTAACTGAGCCACAGCTGACACTGGGATAGCCCTAGGAAGAAATATCTAGGCAACACATTAACAAGAAAGGACTAGAGGAGGGCAGGGAGGAGAACTGCAGTGATCTCTACAGCAGAGAGCACCAGTTCATAATCCTGCACTGAACTTACCTCACCCCGCACATACTCTACAAATTCCGATCAATCCTGATGGAGTTGCAGCCTAACCTGCTCGCTACTGTCCACATTCTCGTCATGTTCCATCTTCAGCCTTCCTGGACAAATATGTATATAAATAAACTTTAAATCACGCACTACTAAATTAAAATAAACTGCTAACCCTGTTGACTAATAAAACAAATTAAGTTTATACCAGGCTTATTATATCCCCAAAACCTGCAACTCCAGAGAGAAGTCTTCGCGGTAGGAATATTTTTAAAATTTAGGAATGCTACTCTGAAACTGACCTTGACCTAAAGTCAAGATAAAAGAACAAGGGGGCAAAAATTCAGTTGGTAGCGCCACCCATTAGCGCCTTAAGAGGGCACTAAGTGGGGCGCAAACCAACTAGCGCCCGGGCGCGGCGATATCTGCGCCTCTCGCAAAATTGACCGGACATTTTGCAGCGGCGCTAAACACTACCGCCACGATCTCCTGCGCCGGCAGATCGTGACGTCAGTCAAGTGCGCAACGCCCTGGTAGCGCCCTGGACTGGAAATTGTGTGGCGCCTCCTGCCTTAACGCCTGCCGCTAGTAAGGACAGGTTGAGGGGAACGTTTTGCAGTCGGGAAGGGACTGGGGGAGCGCTATTTAAAGGCGACCGCTTCCTGCCTTTTTTTGTTGGTGACATTTTTGCACCACGCATTCTGAGAGAGAGAGAGAGAGACTTCTGGAGAGATTCTACACCATGTGAAGGAGTTTTGCGTACTGAGCAGCACCTTGCAGGTTCATTTTGATTTGCCCTTCCTTGTATCTATTTAGAAGAGACTGTGGGGGCTGCACTCTGAGCTCTTTCCCTGGGCCTCTCCATTGTTCTTTCCAGCAGATTTGATGTACAGGTCTCTCCAGGCCGAGACTCAATGCTGCAATGAACAGGATGTGGATGGAGACCATGATAAACCCTCCCCTTTAAGATAAAAACAGAAAATGCTGGAGAAACACAGCAGGTCAAGCAGCATCTGTGAAGAGAGAAACAGAGTTAACATTTCAGGTCGATGACCATTCATCAGAACTCCCCTTTAAGAACTGGCCGGTGCCATTGTGCCTGTGTTCCATTGCTGACTGACATCACATGAGCTTCGCCAGCGCTGTGAGTTAGCGCCTCGCTCCTCGGCCTTTGCGCCTTAAGACAGATGTGAAGCACCTGATTTAGCGCTCCAATCACCTCCAGGGATGATAAAAGCCAAGCTTGCAGTCGGAGGCGATAATTAGCAGCAGGCACTAATCTTTGCGCACGGCCGATAATTGCGCCCCAAATGGGGCAATACCGAATTTCTCCCCCCAAGATTATAATTCAGCTGCAAATTCGGGACGTCCTGATTAAATCAGGACAATTGAGAGGGGTACTACAAAGTGATTGTAGTGATGAATAGGTGTCAAGGTAATGCATCCCTGAATCAGCGCTGGTCCGGACTCTATTGACAATAGTGATCATAAAAATCTGGATTTCTCTCCAGGGACTTGAGCACAAAAATCTAGGCTGACGCTCCAGTGCAGTACTGAGCGAGTGCTGCACTGTCGGAGGTGCCGTCTTTTGGATGAGGCATTAAGCCGAGGCCCTGTTTGCCCTCTCAGGTGGACGTAAAAGGTCCCATGGCACTATTTCAAAGATGACACGAAAATTGGTGGGGTGGTAAATAGCGAGGCGGGAAGCCTCAGGCTACAGGACGATATAGATGGGTTGGTCAGATGGGCGGAACAGTGGCAAATGGAATTTAACCCTGAAAAGTGTGAGGTGATACATTTTGGATGGACTAACAAGGCAAGGGAATACACAATGAATGGTAAGACCCTAGGAAAGACAGAGGATCAGAGGGACCTTGGTGTGCATGTACATAGATCCCTGAAGGCAGCACAACAGGTGGATAAGGTGGTTAAAAAGGCATATGGGATACTTGCCTTCATTAGCCGAGGCATAGAATATAAGAGCAGGGAGGTTATGATGGAGCTGTACAAAATGCTGGTAAGGCCACAGCTGGAGTACTGTGTGCAGTTCTGGTCGCCACACTATAGGAAGGATGTGATTGCTTTGGAGAGGATTCAGAGGAGATTTACCAGGATGTTACCTGGGCTGGAGCGCTTCAGCTATGAAGAAAGACTGGACAGGCTGGGGTTGTTTTCCTTGGAGCAGAGAAGGCTGAGGGGGGACCTGATTGAGGTATACAAAATGATGAGGGGCATAGATAGGGTGGATAGAAAGGAACTTTTCCCCTTAGTAGAGGGGTCAATAACAAGGGGTCATAGATTCAAGGTAAGGGGCAGGAGGTTTAGAGGGGATTTGAGGAAAAACTTTTTCACCCAGTGGGTGGTTGGAATCTGGAACTCAATTCACAATTCACAATTCAAATCGCTTTATTGGCATGATAAGTTACATCTTATGTTGCCAAAGCATCAAAATACATTTATGGTTGAGCACATAAACGCAGTTCTATTCATACAGTGTATAAACAGGTATATCCCTGAGTGTATAAATATACATTCGCATTGTTTATATATATTCATTTCTTAGTTTACTGGTTGTCCCTCTGTTCATGGCAAGCTGTAACATAGTGTGCCGCCAGTGTTACACAGCTTCTCTCTTCTCCCAGTAGGAATGGAAGTTTTTGGTTGTCATTCAGATTTCTGAATTCAGGGCATATTTGTGAGAATTTTTGGTAGAAATTCTCCCTGATGTCCTGATATTTTCCACAGGCTGTGAGGAAGTGCATCTCTGTCTCCACTACTCCCTGACTGCAGTGAGAGCATATCCTGTCTTCTCTTGGGCCTGAAAGGGTGGTAGAGGCAGGAACCCTCACAACATTCAAGAAGCATTTGGATGAGCACTTGAAATGCCATAGCATACAAGGCTATGGACCAAATGCTGGAAAATGGGATTAGATTAGATAGGGCTTGATGGCCGGCACGGACGCGATGGGCCGAAGGGCCTCTTTCTGTGCTGTATAACTCTATGGGGGAGAAATTGGGTGAGTAGCGCCACCTGTTAGCGCCTAAAGAGGCAGTCAGTGGCTGTAGCGCCACTGACTGCGCCTCCCGCGATATTCAGCAGGGGCGCTAATGGTGGCGTTAGCCTTTTGCGCTGCGCCGCCACCGATGACGTCATCGGTGTGCGCAGCACCCCATTCGCGCCCTGATCACGATATTTGGCAGCGAATGCCGCTGTAGCGCTGTTCGCTACCTGCGCCCGGTTCACGGGGCCTTGCTGCGCTGGCAGAGGTGCAAGTTAAGGTGGAGGTGCGGGGCGGCCGCTTTTTTGGCGGCTGCCTGCCAGCACCTCCGTCCCCGGCCTCCTGGTCCCCTCCCCGCGGCATTGCCGGCTGTTTCCCGAGAGCCCGGCACTTCTCCTTGGTGCCGGGCTCTTTTGCCGGCACTCGCGATCGGGGCTCGCGCTGCTGCAGGCCCCTCCCCCTTAACAGTGGGAGGAAGGCCTGCAGTACCGTAACGTGCCGTGCCGCAGCGTGTGGCGCTGCAGCATGTAGCACTGCGAAATTCACTTTCAGCGCCCTAAGAGGGACGCGGAGCGCCTCGAGCCGCGCCCCGTCTCCCTCTAGGGGCACTTCAACTGAATTTGCAGCGATCGCTAATGCGGCGATCGCGGCGCAAATTCCAGCGCCCAGGCGAACTTTGCGCCGCTTGGGCGCCTCAGGCCAATTTCTAGGCCTATGACTCTATGACTCTAAGAGCAGGGGAGTTCTCCCCGGTGTCCAGGCCAATACTTATCCCTCAACCAACATCACTAAAAAACAGATTATCTGGTCATTATCACATTGCTGTTTGTGGGAGCTTGCTGTGCACAAATTGGCTGCCGCGTTTCCTAAATTACAACAGTGACTACATTTCAAAAAGTATTTCATTGGCTGTAAAGTGCTTTGGGATGTCCAGTGGTCGTGAAAGGTGCTATATAAATGCAAGTCTTTCTTTCTTCTTTCTTTATTTAGAGCTTCATTTTTACATGCCCTTCCTCCTCCCTGCATCAAAATCAAAGCCATTGCACAGATTTCTACTTTAACTCTAATTGATTCCTGGGATGAGAGGGCTGTCCTATGAGGAGAGATTGAGTAGAATGGGCCTATACTCTCTGGAGTTTAGAAGAATGAGAGGTGATCTCATTGAAACATACAAGATTCTGAAGGGGATTGACAGGGTAGATGCTGAGAGGTTGTTTCCCCTGGCTAGAGTGTCTAGAACTAGGGGGCATAATCTCAGGATAAGGGGTAAGCCATTTAAGACTGAGATGAGCAGGAATTTCTTCACTCAGAGGGTTGTGAATCTTTGGAATTCTCTGCCCCAGAGGGCTGTGAATGCTGAGTCTTTGAGTATATTCAAGGCTGAGATAGATAGATATTTGGAGTCTAGGGGAATCAAGGGATATGGAGCTCGGGCGGGAAAGTGGAGTTGAGGTCGATGATCAGCCATGATCTTATTGAATGGCAGAGCAGGCTTGAGGGGCTGCATGGCTTACTCCTGCTCTTACTTCTTATGCTCTTCTTAACTCGTTGTTTCCCAGGAATTCCAAACAGTGGGCAAAAAGGCACAGATACTAGAAATCTGAAATAAGAACAAGAAATACTGGAGACATTCAGCAGGTCAGGCAGCTTCTGTAAAGAGAGGATGGTAGGGTAAACATTTCAGTTCTATGACCCTTCATCAGGGTTCTGACGAAGGCTCACAGGCCTGAAATGTTAACCCTACATTCCACTCTCCACTGATGCTTGAGTGTCTCCAGCATTTTCTGCTTCTCTCCCAAAGAGTGGACCTCTTCACTTCCATCAGTCTTCTCTACTGATTAAATTCTACAGGTTCATCAAACCCAAAGCTTGGCATCAGCTAACTACTTCTGATCTACACTGTCTTCTATTCTACTGACTTTACCTTTGATGGTTATGGGTCTTGGAAGTCCACCTGGATTTCTCAATTTAGAAAATGACATCCGAGCACCATCAGTTTGGTTCCGCAGAATCCATGGATGTCCTCCAGTCATTTTCCTATAAATATATTACCAAATTTAACATGGTTGGTCTCAAAGAAGCCATGGCTTTGAAATGATCAAAATCAGTGTATAGGATGAAATGACAGTGCAAATGGCTCCCATTGCTGTCAATAAAAAGCTTTATATATACTGAGAAACAGTTCTGGATAACAAATGAGTTCATATATTTTCATCAGTGGCCAATTGCTTTCATTTAAATTAAGACTGAACTGGCGGTTTAACAGAATTTCTCTTAATCTATTGGCCTTAATTATCACATTATGATGCTCTAAAAATAAACCGGTATGTCTAATTGTTCACATTTTTGCCATTTGTTCCCTTGGCCAATAAGAGTTTCCATCTGGGTAAAATCCAAATGTGAACAATTAAATTTTTTAAAAAGTGGTGCGTATGTGGGTTTCTGTCAGATTTTGGGAGCAATATTTGATTTGCTTTCAAATGGGCTTACAAAAACGATAGAACCATTTAATAAGAGCTTCAGCACTGATTGCTCACTACAGATTAGAAACAGGAAATCTGGTGCCTCACTCGAGCCAAGTGAGCTATGATGTTCGCAGCCATTGTTAGATACTTGCCTCATTCATACGGCAGTTGCAAATTTTTATCCAAAGTGGAATCGGCAGCCAATTCATATCAAAATGCGAGGCGTAAATGCTGGCAAATAAATAGATCTGCAACTGTCATGAGTTGAAAGTACATGCCTCCGCATCTCAGATTTGCAGCTGTTCTGCGGCTCTCACCCCTGACCTTGTAACCCTACCAGCAGCAGAGTCAAACTGTTGTGAAATAACTCAGCAAAATGCAATCATGTTTTTAACACACTGGTGCAATTAACCATTTACAATAAGCAGCAAGCTAAGTTTCCTCTGCCCCATGAATGGAATAAACGGCTCTTTTTCCGAGTGGCAGGCAGTGACTAGTGGGGTACCGCAGGGATCGGTCCTAGGACCTCAGCTATTCACAATATATATAAATGATCTAGACGAGGGAACTAGATGTAATATCTCCAATTTTGCAGACGACACAAAGCTGGGTGGGCGTGTGTGCTGTGAGGAGGATGCTGAGAAACTCCAGTATGATTTGGACAAGTTGGGTGATTGGGCAGAAGCATGGCAGATGCAGTATCTATTATTATTATTTATATATATGTAAAAGGATCGTGGTGTCTGTCTGTCTGTCTGTGTGTATGTCCGGACTTAGCTCAAAAGTTATAGAGCGTACCTACACATATGTTATATCAAAAGAAAGCTTATGATTAGGGGAGTGTCATAGGTATATTTACTTTTTGGTCAGACAAAAGTTGTTCAGACAGTATACAAAAAACGTTCAAAAATCTGCTCATTAGCGGTTGGCCAATCATACGGGGGAATCCGCTCATTAGCATTGAGTGATGTGAAGGTTAACAATCCTATGGGGGAGCGCGCTGCATCACGGGGGCGTTTCATGGCATGTGTGGGCGGGGCCTAATCTTTCAAACTGCCGTTAGTGCGGGAGCGCGAAAAACCACAGACAACCACGCGGCGATAAACTGATAAACTGCGACCATACAACAGCCAGAAAAACATCGACCGAAATAAATCCAGCAGCGGAGCAGCATCAGAGGCCCGCAGCGGGAGCTCATCAGGGCTCACTCGGGCCGAGCCTGAGATGATACGCTGCGCGCGGGGGCTCCGGTTCACCGGAGCGGCAGGGGTCCATCCGGCCGGGCCTGAGGCGCTCCTTCCCCCCAGTCTCTCTCTCTCTCTTCCCCCCAGTCTCTCTATCTCTCTCTTCCCCCCAGTCTCTCTCTCCCCCCAGTCTCTCTCTCTCTCTGTTCCCCCCAGTCCCTCTCTCCCCCCCAGTCTCTCTCTCCACCCCGTCTCTCTCTTCTCCCCCCAGTCTCTCTCTCTCTCCTTCCCCCTCTCTCTCTCTCTCTCCCCCCTCACTCTCTCTCTCCTTCCCCCTTTCTCTCTCTCTCCTTCCCCCTCTCTCTTTCCCTCTCTCTCTCTCTTTCCCTCTCTCTCTCTCTCCTTCCCACACAGACAGACAAACTCATTTATATATATAAAAATTATTTCTACTTTTTTCATAACAACATGCCCTCAAAAAACCCTCGGCACCACCGGGCACTCCAGCTAGTAATGTGGATAAATGCGAGGTTATCCACTTTGGTGGCAAAAACAGGAAGGCAGATTATTATCTGAACGGCAATAGATTGGGAGAAGGGGAAGTGCAACGAGGCCTGGGTGTCCTTGTGCACCAGTCGCTGAAGGTAAGCATGCAGGTGCAGTAGGCGGTTAAGAAGGCAAATGGTATGTTGGCCTTCATAGCGAGAGGGTTCGAGTACAAGAACAAGGATGTCTTGCTGCAGTTGTACAGGGCCTTGGTGAGACCACACCTTGAGTATTGTGTGCAGTTTTGGTCGCCTTATCTGAGGAAGGATGTTCTTGCCATGGAGGGAGTGCAGCGAAGGTTCACCAGACTGGTACCTGGGATGGCAGGAATAATGTATGAGGAGAGATTGGGTCGATTGGGCTTATACTCACTGGAGTTTAGAAGAATGAGAGGGGATCTCATTGAAACTTATAAAATTCTAACAGGACTGGACAGACTGGATGCAGGAAGGATGTTCCCGATGGCCGGGGAGTCCAGAACCAGGGGTCACAGTCTAAGGATAAGGAGTAAGCCATTTAGGACAGAGATGAGGAGGAATTTCTTCACCCAGAGAGTGGTGAACCTGTGACATTCTCTACCACAGAAGGCACTGGAGGCCAATTCATTAAATATATTCAAGAAGGAATTGGATATATTTCTTAAGGCTAAAGGGATCAAGGGATATGGGGAGAAGGCAGGGACAGGGTACTGAAATTGGATGATCAGCCATGATCTCATTGAATGGCGGAGCAGGCTCGAGGGGCCAAATGGCCTACTCTTGCTCCTATCTTCTATGTTTCTATGTTTCTAATGCCCCCTATATGTCAAGCATGCTCAGCTGTACAAAATAGTAATAGAGAGGGAGGCATGGTGGCAAGGAAGGTGGTGCCATGGAGTGGCATGTTAAAACACTTACACCTGAAATTCTCCACACAGTCAGCTAACAATCTCAGCCCTGCCACTGAGGGGAGGGCATCAAATGAAGACCCCCTGTGAAAATAATGAAACATTTCTGTCTAAGTTTGAGTTTGAATTTGACTCCTTTAATTCTGTCACGGTACCTAAAGAGTAAAAAAACAGCTTCACTCGCTGAAATAATGCCCCAGCTTGACTCAGTGCAATGTTGCAATTATTTCGCAGTTTGACACTGAGCAGTTTGCCTTGAGGAAGGAACAAGTCATTCAATTCAAATATGAACATTCTGTGTGAATATTTTTCAGACATACATTTTTTAGACATGCAAATTGAATATATTGACAGTTATTCAAATTCTGCTTAGCTGCCGTTACTGTTTCAGAAGGACATAGTCATTTGCCTTTTTTACATTAATGTGTTTGATCTGAAACCTTTGAAGAGGGGTTGTTTGATTGGAACCTCGACAGAGACCAACATAAACCAGACAATTTCCATTGCTGGCTAGAACAGGATTGTACCTATTTCAGCATTCCGTCCCCTTTTGCTCAAGGCCTCTGCAAGCCTTGACAATGGATGAGCCTAGCCCTGTTAAAGAGCACCTCTCATCCAAATGTACAGAACTGTATAACTATGGGCAATCCTCAGAAATATCTACTGTAGTATGTTCCCTGGATGAAACATTGGGGAGATTTTAACTGGGAGTGGCTGTTAGGCAGGCGGGAGGCAGGGGAACTTGAAACCCCCCCCCGCCCCCATATTATCAATTTGAGACTTAAGCTATTTTAACTCCCAGGCATCATATGCATTCCGCAGGCCAGCTGCCCACCTGAAACGGGTAGAAAGAGGCAGTTGGCCAGCTGTTGGCAGGTGAAGATCAGGCAGCCCGGAAGCCGCCCACCAACACTCGGTTTTCGGCAGGGTCTCATGTGTGGGAAATGGGGTAGCCCGGGGCAGCAGAGGTCCAGACTTACCTTGTGGAGCCCAGAGGAAGCCCTCCTGCCCTCCTGGTTCCACAGAGGAAAGTTTCACACTTACCTTATAGGGCCTCAGCTTCCTGTAGACCAGGTTTCAGTGAGCGGAGTGGCTGTGGCGGGCACCCTGCTCAGTCAGCAGTTATAATGCCATTGGGATCCTAATGGCACCATAGGATCCTGATTTGCTGGATAGAATCAATAGCTGAAGTAATCTAAAAAGTGAAAAGAAAGAAAGGGAAAGGAAGGGAAAGGCAGGAAGGACAACCCAAAGACTTTACAGCCAATCAAGTACATTTTGAAGTGTAGTCACTGTTGTAATGTAGGATATATGGCAGACAATTCGTGCACAGGAAGCTCCCACAAACAGCAATGTGATAATGACCAGATAATCTGTTCTTTTTTGCAATGTTGGTTGAGGGATAAATATTGGTCAGGCCACTGGGCGAACTCCACTGCTTTTCTTCGAATAGTGCCATGGGATATTTTACATCCATCTGAGAGAGCTGACGGGGCCTCGGTGTAAGGTCTCATCTGAAAGACGGCACCTCTGACAGTGCAGCACTCCCTCAGCACTGCACTCAAGTCTCTGGAGTGAGACTTGAACCCATGACTTTCTGACTCAGGTGACTGTGCTACCACTGAGCCAGAGCTGACACCTGAGAAGAGGAAAGAAAGAAAGACTTGCATTTCTATAGCACCTTTCACGACCACCAGATGTCTCAAAGCCATTTACAGCCAATGGAGTCACTGAAGTGGAGTGGAGTCACTGCTGTAATGTGGGAAGTGCAATGAAGGTTCACCAGACTGATTCCTGGGATGGAGAGATTGAGTAGACTAGGCCTATATTCCCTAGAGTTTAGAAGAATGAGAGGTGATCTCATTGAAACATATAAAATTCTTACAAGACTTGACAGGGTAGATGCAGGGAGGATGTTTCCCCTGGCTGGGGAGTCTAGAACCAGGGGTCACAGTCTCAGAATAACGGGGCGGCCATTTAGGACTGAGATGAGGAGAAATTTCTTCACTCAAAAGGTGGGGAATCTTTGGAATTCTCTACCCCAGAGGGCTGTGGAGGCTCAGTCATTGAGTATATTCAAGACAGAGATCGATAGATTTTTGGATATTAAGTGAACCAAGGGGTATGGAGATAGTGCAGGAAAGTGGAGTTGAGGTAGAAGATCAGCCATGATCTTATTGAATGGCGGAGCAGGCTTGAAGGGCCAAATGGCCTCCTCCTGCTCCTATTTCTGTCTTATGTTCTTAAGTGCAGGTCGTGCCTGGTTTACTCTCATGTACATTCTGTGGGGACATTACCAGAGGGTGTTAAAAGGTCCTCAGCCCACCCTTTCTTTCAGGAAATGATAAACGAAGCAGGTGGTTTCTAAAAAGAGAAATGAAGAAATGCGCAAAATATGTAGAAAACAAAAAAGATGATAATATC
This sequence comes from Somniosus microcephalus, assembly GCF_052327205.1. Lineage (NCBI taxonomy): Eukaryota > Metazoa > Chordata > Chondrichthyes > Squaliformes > Somniosidae > Somniosus > Somniosus microcephalus. The sequence continues at coordinate 258,144,816 of NC_140992.1, read as the reverse complement.
CTGCCTAGATTACTGGCCACCGTGTTTGGACATTCTATTGGAGTAGTACCACACATGCAGCTTAATGTGTAGAAATTGTAGTCGTAAGAAAGACTTTTCATTTTACAAAATGGCCAATCTAGTAACATATTAAGAATGAATGCTTTTGTATAGTCAAGGAATTAGACCTTGAATGTCTACTGCTCCTGCTTTTCCACCATAGGTATGGTAAGACTGGACTTCGGCCCACCCACCAGTTGAGCTCCTGACCCTGTCCCACTTTCTGGGGTCATTAAATGTTTCAGGTGGGGGTCCACACCGTTTATGGTCAATCTGGAACACCTGCCGCAGCATCTTGCTGCACCACCAGTGGACTGATGGTCCATCCAAAGACCATTAAGAAGTTTAAAATGTGGCCCGTCTTTTGAAAGGATCATCAATTGAAGCACAGAAACCCGTCTATTAAATTCTGCTCCCCAAGGCCCTTTGCAATGCCAGGCACCAGGGGTGCTTTTATATCTGATCTGGTGCCTGTGCCAACTTGTGTAGTGATGCAGGGTACAGTGCTTAGACTTATCGAGGCCAATTTTAACCTAATCCGTCCATCAGAAAATGGCCGGGATCAGGAAGATCGTTGGGTTTACACCCCGCCCAATATTACTCCGGAGTGAGTATCTGTACGAACATCTTTGAAACCTTCTGCGCATGCGTGCGGCTTCCCGGCCCCGCGCGCGCGCACTCAATCCCCCTCTGAGCATCTGCGCTGTTTACCGAAGCCGCGTATGTGCAGTACCCAACCGTTGTGGCGTGTACTGTGGGCCACGCTTTTCTCGGCTCCGTAAGGAGAAGGTCACTGGATCTATTGGTGGCTGGGGGTGGGGAGTAAGGGAGAGGATCGAAAGGGGACAGAGAGAAGATATCAGAGAGGGAAGAGAGAGGATCGGAGGGAGAAGAGAGAGAGGCTTGGGGGGGTGACAAAGAGGATCAAAAGGGGAGAGAGAGAAGGTATCGGAGGGGGGAGAGAGAGAGGATCGGAAAAGGAGAGCGAGAGGATCAGAGGGGGGAGAGAGAGAGCATCGGAGGGGGAGAGAGAGAGGATCGGGGGAGAGAGAGAGGATCAGAGGGGGGAGAGAGAGAGCATCGGAGGGGGAGAGAGAGAGGATCGGGGGAGAGAGAGAGGATCAGAGGGGGAGAGAGAGTGGGGGAATCTGAGGGGGGAGAGAGAGAGAGGATCGGAGGGGGAGAGAGAGGATCAGAGAACACAATGGGGATGGGGGAAGAACGTGATTCAGGTCTAAAGGGGGAGATGAGAGCGAGAACGTGATCCAGATGGTAAGACGGATCACGTTCTTCCAACCCCACCCCATTTACACCCGCACAACGTTCTCCCTCTCCTCCCCCTAGACCTGGTTGATTTCTTGGAAAGCTTGGTGCGTGTGTGGCAAGTGACAGCATTGAACTGGATGAAATCTGGAAGTCATGACACTGTCACTATTCACTTCATACACAATAAACCTGTTAACAATCCATGACCCACATATAATGCCCCATCTAGGGGGGGGGGAGGGGCGGGGGGGGTGAAGGTCAGGATCTTGTTGGGGGGAAAGGTCAGGAACCCGGGTGAAGGTCAGGAACTTGGGTGGGTGGTGGGGAGGTCAGGAACTTGGGCAGGGGGAGAAGGTCAGGAACTTGGGGAGGTCAGGAACTTGGGCAGGAACTTGGAGGGGGGGAGGACAGGAACTTGGGCAGAGGGAGAAGGTCAGGAACTTGGGGAGGTCAGGAACTTGGGCAGGAACTTGGAGGGGGGAGGACAGGAACTTGGGCAGAGGGAGAAGGTCAGGAACTTGACGGGGGGAGATCAGGAACTTGGGTGGAGGGAGGTCAGAAACCTGAAGGGGAGGTCAGGAACTCGGGCAGGGGAGATGGTCAGGAACCTGGGAGGGAAGGTTAGGAACTTAAGCAGGGGAGAAGGTCAAGAACTCAGGGGGGTGGGAAAGGTCAGAAATTTGTGGGGAGGTCAGGAACTCGGGGGGGTGGGTGAGGAAGGTTAGGAACTTGTTGTGGGGGGCAGGAACTTGTTTGGGGGCTGGGAGATGGTCTTAACCTGCAAGTGTGAGCCCTGTCTGTTCTGTGTGAGCTCTATTCTGTCTGGAGCCTGGCAGTCAGAATGGCTCGAATTACACGTTGCAAAGTACTTGATTACTTAGGTAGGTAGGATCTAATTACACATTCCAAATAAACTGCTGGCTGTGTCTTGTCCTCCAAGGGGACCAATCAGAAATCAGGTCTTGTCCTCCAAGGTGACCAATCAGAAATCTGGTGTTGAAAATAAATGCGACCATTTCACTCTCCGTTGACTTCAATGGAGAGTGAATCTGGGCAGGCTGTAAAACCAACATTGCACCCGACCTTGGGCTGGTTTGGTTAACATTGCCCCCATTGTCCCAAGTGACTAGGGGGGATGGAAATGTTTTCTGCTTTTAGAAACTGGGGTGTTGATCTCACCATTTTTGTTTCCTTTTAATGGCATTGAATAGAAATGTTAATTAGTTCAGTTTTCTGCTGGGTGAGTGTATCGAATTTCATTAGTCATTGGTCAGAACCTGGCCAATCAGGATTTGTCTGCAATAATGTTCATTTTATGCTTCTCAAGTGGTTTAATAGCCACTTAACTCTTCAAAGGCCAAGAACATTAATTCAGCTCCAGAGAGCAGTAAACTATAAGAAATCTAACAGAGGTATGTGGATCCCGATTTACTGACACGGCCATTTCTGGATTTTGAAAGACCGATTTATAATTTGATGGCATCAGAAGAAAAATGCTTGCTTTCATGTATATAACAAACCTCTGTGTTTTGAAATTGAAAGCAAAACAGAAAACTACAACATCAAGTTTAAAAATGGTATGCGCTGCCTGCTTGCATAGTTTGTATTGAAAATAATATGCCAATGACGTTCTTAGTTAGTTCTGGTCTTCCTGTACTTGTAGGAATTTTTCAACATCATCCAAACTTTGCAACTTTTGATTACCTGTGAGGGACAATGAAATATACAGCTGCACGTTGCATTGGATTTCAACAATTTACTGCTGATCTGTTTCAAGTGCCCATGAGCCGAGGGCAGCTCAGCTGATTAAAGTGCCGGTGAGCGCAGTGCAGTAAACAGCATAAAAGCCTTGATGACAGATGTGGAGGAGATGCTTCATCTACAGTGGGACCTGCACTCCTCGGTAGCTCTCTTCTACCTAATTTCACCCCTGAAAGGTCTGGCTCTAATTTTTAGATTTTTTAGGCATAGTCTAAAAGTTAAAGCCAGACCTCTCAGGAATGAAATTAGGAAACACTTCTATACACAAAGGGTGGTAGAAGTTTGGAACTCTCTTCCGCAAATGGTGATTGATGCTAGGCCAATTGTTAATTTAATCCTGAGATTGGTAGATTTTTGTTAACCAAAGGTATTACGGGATATGGGGCAAAGAAGGGTACATGGAGTTCAGTCACAGATCAGCCATGATCTCATTGAATGGTGAAACAGGCTCGAGGAGCTAAATGGCCTATTCCTGTTCCTATGGGTTGGATTTTGCCAATGGGGAGCTTTTGGAGGCGGGACTCCCACTTGTCAGGTTTCAGTCCCGCCTCCATCAACTTCTGGCCAACCCACGCTATTTTCCCTTGAATGACCTTGTTAAGCCTGCCCAGCGGGTTTAACAGGCCAATTAAGGGAAAGCCAGTTACAGAGAACGTCAGATGAATTGTCATCGTTTGACAGCTCTGTGAAGCTGTCAAACACTGACATTCTCTGTAGTTTGATGAGTTCTTGAATTCAAGACCTCATCAAACATCTTTCTTCTGCAGAAATGAGATGGTTGTTGCATTGGAGAATGCAACGGCCATCTGTCATCTCTGCCGCAGAGGTGCGAGACTCTCCGCATACCCACCGATTGAAGCCTGCAGGAAGAAACAAAGGTAAGTAAACTTTTTCTAACACTTTCCACTTACCTCACATACTTAGCTCTCCACACTTGCACCCATCACTTACCTTCACAGTGCACTTTTGCACCCCTCCGACCCCTGCAGACCCAATACTTGCCTCGCTGACCCTGGCGGGGTTCGCAACTTTCGGGAAGCCCGCATTTGTGTAGGCAAAATGGGGATAATCCTCTTATCTGCTTGTTAACGATCTGTTAACAGGCAGTTAAGTGGCTGTAATCTCCTTCCCGCCTCCAAGAAGACGGGACCTGGCATGGGACGGCAACCCGCCTCCTGGGAAGATGGCACAGAGGCAGGTTGGGGGCGGGTTGGTCACCCGCCCCCAAATACTGCCATTTTCCCGGCAGCCCCGCCTCCAAACGCGCCTCCCCAGGGCTGGCAAAATCCAGCCCTATGTTCTTATGTTCAAATGCAACACTAAATCAGATATTGTAACATATTTAGCAAAATCCATATTGAAAAGATACTCTACCAAAGCCTTTAAGCTGCTCTATCACTGAATTATCTTTAGCTCAGTGAGTGCTTTAATTCCTTTTTGGTCATTTTCATTCCCCCCAGCAGAAAATTGCCACATATTTCTTGGTAAGCGCATTCACATGATTTTGACAGGCCTTAACAAACACTAATAGTTTTAAAAAATAAATTCCAGTTTCCTTTGTTTTTTTGGGAGGAAAACAGAGAGAAGCACAGAAAAAAAGGGGAAAAACTGGCTTCAGCTTATCTCCGTGTCTCCCATCAGTGTTAACACCACCGCTGCACCTTCCCTTCACTTTTTCACACAGTAGTACACCCTATAACCGGATCAGCCCACTGTGTGCCAGATTGACTGGGCAAGTGGCTGTTCAGCTAGTTATCAAGTGCCTCAGCACATGTTGCTACGCGTGTTTTGATTGGCTCTTCGTGTGACAGCTTGTTGTAATACACCCAATCTCCCTATAAGCACGCAGTGTAAACTTACAGGTGGTCCCGAGAGTGAGTTAAACAAGGGGAAAAAAAAGTAATTCTCATTTAAATCCATTCTCTCTGTGCCAAGAGTAATTTCAGCCCTAATGTGATGCTGCCAAATTAGTACCAATTTGTGGCCTATGTTATACCATAGACTCTCACCCACTAACATCTGTGTTGAGGCTTTCAGTTCTTATTTCATAGGGCCCTTGACTGAGACAGGAGATTTTCATCTCATCTCTTAGAACTCAGACCCAAGACATGGTGATTATATTCTAGCCTACTGCGCCATGAGTCTCCTACAATATATTAACTAGGAATGTATAATTGCATTAGCCAAAAGTATCTACTTGATTACTTCCAAGAAAACAAATTGCCTAAGTATACGTATAAGAATTTCTGAAAGCCCTGGACATTTATGCATTCATTCAACGGCACAATGAATTACAGTATGTATGCTGTATTGCAAATTCCCTTGTTATCTATGATTTAAAAAAATTGATCTCATGTTAAGCCAACATTGTCCCACTGGGTATTGTTAAAAAAAAGTCAGCAACAACTTAAACTGCATAAGCTACTTCCACAGAGTAATGGATAAACGGGACATACTCAAATCAAGAGCAATTAATGCTACATTGATCAATTGGCTTAAAACAGAGCTGCAAGAATATTTGGCCAAGAATGGGAGTGGCAATATAAGGATTATATGCACTGACATGGATGAAGAAATAATCTATCAGATGTGGCAGTTCTAGTCTTTCAGGAATGTAATCTGTGGAATGCAACTGCTTGGGGTTGAACTCTGGGTTGTACCCTGGAGTTTTCACTTGAGCACCATCAGGGGTCAGAGAGAAATGGTTTATAGTGAATTGTCTTTTGGAAGCTCTACTTGTGCTTATTCAGGAGACGGAATAAGGCGAGAATAGTCTATAACAATGCAAATCGTACACAGTATGTTGGGAAATGTGGGCTCAATGTGGCAAATAGTATTTTCTCTCTTTTTATGCCATTACCACTCATCCCCCCCCTCACCCATATTTTCACTCTCCTCACCCTGACCAATCTATCTCCTGTTTAATGTCCTGCACTCCTGCTTTATAAAGTGTTCTGAGACTTTCTTCAAAATGACAGACACATTGGCTGGATTTTGTCAATGGAGGCGACTTGGAGGCGGGACTGCTGCTGTCGTGTCAATGTCCTGCCTCCATCCTCGCCTGACCATTCAAAGGGATTTTCCCCTGATTGAGCTTGCTAAGCCCGCCCGGCGGGCTCAGCAAGTCAATTAGGGAAGAAGTCACTGACAGGTCACGTCAACGTCAGACGTGCTATCTGTCAAGACTTCTTGAAAGAAGAAATGACAGCGTTTGACAGCTCTGGGAAGCTGTCAAACACTGAAATTCTCTTGAGTTTGATTCGTTTTTGTGGTGAGGACTGAAAAAACATTGTAAAAAAGTAAATTTCAGATATCTGATGGATCGGAGGTGTAGTGTATGTACCTTTAAGAGGAACTATGTTTTTTTGAAGCCCTTGTGTACTGTAGTACCGGTAGTGACCACTCGGGTATATAAGCCTGTATAGCATCTTGTATAGTTTAGTTCACCTCCAGACTTTGTTCAGTAAACACTTGTTAAATCAACTCCTGCATTCCGTGTCTCCATTAACACACGGATACAACAGTGGCGGCAAGTTAGAAACGGACTTACCTGCAATTCGGCAGCACCTCAAGGAGATTGATTCCTCAGACGAAGGTCGAAGAAAAAAAAAACTGTGGTTTCACCAGCTAAACGGGCTGGTGGCAGGTAGTGCACTGATCCTTCCTGGGCGGCGGGCTGGGGCTCGATCATGTGGCTCTGCAGCGGGGCCGGACAACGAGTCGGAAGGCAGAAGCAAACAGAGACAGAGGGTGGAGCACTCAGGAGACGGCCGGCGCTGCAAAGCAGGTCGGCGTTCGGACCAGGTAGAGGGAGGGGAAAGTCCCAGAGAGTCCGACGGGAACGATTCTCCAAGTGACGGAGAAACTGTTCAAAATATATATGTAAATAAAAACCGCGGAGAACAGCATTGGCAGCAGCGGCAGCAGCGGGAAAGCGTGGGAGGCGCCATTTTGACTCGGCAGGGAAGAAGGGAAAGCGCGGGAGGCGCCATTTTTGATTTTCAGGATGCCTAAGACTGGCAATATTACTGCTTTTGATAGTGATATAGAGGATTGGACCACATATGTGGAAAGAGTGGAGGTATATTGCAAGGCGAATGAAGTAGCGGATGATAAAAAGGCATCGGTACTTCTAAATCTGATGGGCGCAAGGACATACGGGCTGTTACGAAACTTGATCACTCCAGCCAAACCGATGGACAAGAATTTTAAGGAGATTGTTGATTCCCTACAGGAGCACTTAAACCCAACACCGCTGCTGATAGCGGAATGATTCAAATTCTTCAGGAGGAATCAGCACAAGAATGAAAGTAACGCTGATTACCTCACCGAATTACGAAAGCTGTCAAAGCACTGCCAATTCGGGGCAGGACTGGCAGATTCTCTACGAGACAAATTCGTCTGCGGTCTCCTAAGCAAAGGAACACAGAAAAGGCTACTTTCTGAGAAAGATTTGACACTGGACAAGGCTTTCAGTGTGGCTGTATCATACGAAGCAGCAGCAAGAGGAGCTGCAGAGATAGAGCAAAAGCCACAGGACTTCGGCACCCATGAAATGACACGGAGTTTCGAGAGATGTTATCGCTGCGGCAGATCCACCCACGACCAGAGGGACTGCTGGTTCAAGGACAAAGCATGCAGGCAATGTGGAAAGATGGGACACATTGCACGTGTATGCCGATCTGGAAAAAAATCCACTGACAGTAAAAAGGTCAATAAGGAAAAGTACAGAAAGGTACAAATGATGACGGACAGTAGCTCCGAAGACCAGAAGAGTGATAGCGACTCCGGAAACAAGAGACTAAGCTGTCTCAAATTACATAATATAATTGCCAAAGAAGATTACCAGACCATTTGGGTTACCCTCACGATAGCGGGGTCCCCAGTTAAAATGGAGCTAGATACAGGATCAGCTCTGACCGTCATAAATCGACGGGATTACGAGCGGCTATTTCCGCATATACCTTTGAAAGACACATCCATTATCTTGAAGACATATACGGGGCAGAAAGTATACCCCAGAGGGAAAATAAGGGTGCCTGTTGTATACAACGGCAAGGAAATACAGAAGTTGTATTTATACGTTCTGCAAGATGGTGGTCCACCGTTGTTGGGACGTGAATGGATCAGAAAGATATGTTTAGACTGGCACTCCATTCAGGCACTGACGGTGACCAGTAAGAAAAAAAATGATGATGACGTCATACCTGGACGATTAAAAGACATCTTGGCCAACGCCAAAGAAGTGTTTCAACAGGAACTAGGAACCCTGAAAGGCGCCACCGCCTCAATAAAAGTGGAAGATGCGGCAATTCCCAAGTTTTTTAAGGCAAGGCCGGTGCCATACGCAATTCGTCCAGTAGTCGAGGCAGAGCTGGAGAATTTGGAAAAAGCAGGCGTGTTATCCAAGGTAGATTGGAGCGAGTGGGCAACACCCATCGTCCCGGTCATGAAGAAAACGTTGAATGATGATAAATCTGAAGAACAGAGAAAAATTCGCATCTGTGGGGACTTCAAGGTGACTGTAAACCCGGTTCTTCACACGGTACAGTATCCTCTTCCGAGGATAGAAGATATTTTCGCCTCACTATCCGGAGGGAAACGTTTCACCAAAATTGACTTGGCACAGGCATAGCTACAGCTGGAGGTTGAGGAGGCCTCTAAAAAGTATCTCACAATAAACACACAAAAAGGCCTGTACCAGTACAATCGACTGGTTTTCGGAGTAGCATCAGCTCCAGCTATCTGGCAAAGAGCTATGGAGCAAGTCCTGCAAGGGATTCCGGGGACTCAATGCTACCTAGATGACATCCTTGTAACAGGAGAAAATGACAACGAGCACCTTGCCAATTTGGAGCAGGTGCTCACGAGGCTGAGATAACGGGGCTTACGAGCAAATCGCCCCAAGTGCGAATTTTTCCAGAAACAAATATCATATTGTGGCCATGTCATTAACGAAGAAGGGTTGCATAAGTCACCTGAAAAAATTGAAGCGGTCATAAAAGCCCCAGCGCCTGAAAATGTCTCACAATTAAGGTCGTTCCTGGGATTAATAAATTACTATCATAAATTTTTACCGAACTTGTCAACGGTTCTGCACCCTCTTAACGCACTGCTACAAACGGGAGTAATTTGGAAATGGAGCGAAGACTGTAAACGTGCCTTCCGTAAATGCAAAGGCTTGATCACGTCCAAGGAAGTGTTGGCTCATTACAACCCATCACTGCCAATCAGACTGGCGTGCGATGCATCCCCTTACGGCGTGGGAGCGGTATTATCGCATAGATTCCCTGATGGCTCGGAGCGGCCGATAGCTTTTGCATCATGCTCATTGAACTCAGCTGAGCGTAACTATGCCCAGATCGACAGGGAGGCACTCAGCCTGGTGTGGGGAGTGAAGAAATTCAACCATTACCTACACGGACAAAAATTTACCTTGTTGACTGACCATCAACCCCTCGTCTCCATATTCAACCCTAAAAAGGGTGTTCCCATTATGACAGCGCAAAGGCTACAGAGGTGGTCCCTTTTCCTAGGGGCACACCAATATGACATAGAATACAAAGGAACAAAACAGCATGGGAATGCTGATGGTTTATCATGCCTATCGTTGCCAACGGTAGAAGAGGCACCTACAGTGGACCCAGTGGAGATGTTCCACTCGACCATAGTGGAATGTCTACCAGTGACAAATTCTACCATTGAAAAGGAAACGAGAAATGACCCGACTCTCTCACGAGTCTACGATTTAACGGTGAAAGGATGGCCAGCACATGGCGAACCACTGTTGCCAGCATTCTCGCAAAGAAGAGAACAGCTGTCAGTGTGCTGAGGAACCTTGATGTGTGGATCCAGAGTGGTGATTCCACCCAAACTCCAGGATAAAGTACTAAAGGAGCTTCACGAGGGGCATCTGGGTGGAGTGAAAATGAAGAACTTAGCCAAAGCGTTTGTGTGGTGGCCAGGTATCGATGGAGACATCGAAGAAATGACCAAGAGCTGTCTAGGATGCCAGAAGGTCCAAAACGCCCCACCACAAGCCCCTCTACATCCATGGGAGAGGCCCTCATCTCCATAGCAAAGGGTACACATCGACTTTGCTGGTCCGTTTATGGACTCAATGTTCTTAATCGCGGTTGATGCACACTCCAAGTGGCCGGAGGTAATAAAGATGTCCTCCACCACCACGGAAAAAACCATCACAGTATTAAAGACCATATTTGCCAGGAATGGGTTGCCTGAACAGATCTGTTCTGATAATGGACCGCAATTTGTATCCAAAGAATTCAGGAAGTTCTTAAAAAACAATGGGGTTAAGCACTACATGTCCGCCCCATACCATCCCGCCACCAATGGATTAGCTGAAAGGTTTGTCCAGACCTTCAAGAAGGCCATAAAGGCCATGGGTAATGAAGACATAAATCTACAACATAAGGTAGATAACTTCTTGTTTGCGTACAGGAATGCAACACATGTGGTTACAAACCAAACCCCCGCCATGATGTTTTTCAATAGAAGACTAAGATGCCGGCTGGATTTGATCAAGCCAAACATAAGAAGGGACGTAGAGAACCGGCAATTTCAAGGCATGAATGAAAGGCCAACTAGAACCTTCCAGATAGGTCAACAAGTTTTGGCCCGGGACTACCGTACCGAGAAATGGCAGCCTGGAACTATTTGCACACGACTAGGACCGCTGATGTATACCGTGGACATTGGAGAAAGCATAATAAGGCGCCATGCTGACCAGATCATAGAGTCATCCGAAAAGGGACAACCTACACCACAACTCTATATGCCTAATGATGAAGCAGGGATACCCATAGTATCTACCTCCGATCCGGTGATACTGGAACCAGATGAACCCAACACTGGCATTCAAGCCGAATCGACCTTGCCAAAAGAACCTACTACACCACCGAAACCTACTACACCACCGAGGCGTTATCCGGACCGAGTCAGGAAGCCTCCAGAGAGACTAAATTTGTAATTGATTAACTTCAGCAAATGTGTAGATTATTGTTCTTGTAAACATGTTAATTAATGATTACTTAAAATGTTATGTACTATTTATCTAAAAGGGGAGGAATTGTAGTGCAAAAGGGGAGGAATTAAGAGGAACTATGTTTTTTTGAAGCCCTTGTGTACTGTAGTACCGGTAGTGACCACTCGGGTATATAAGCCTGTATAGCGTCTTGTATAGTTTAGTTCACCTCCAGACTTTGTTCAGTAAACACTTGTTAAATCAACTCCTGCATTCCGTGTCTCCATTAACACACGGATACAACAGGAGGGTCCATCAGCCATTACCTGAAATTGACAAGGTGGATGTCCACTCTCCCGATCCAGCACGGCTAAAGGCTACAGAAGTAAAAAAAGGTAAGTGAACACTTTTTTAAACTTATCACTCACCTTGCATACTTACCACTCCACACTTGCACCAATCACTCACCTCTACACCTTACTTCCAGGTGCCTCCGACCACCGCAGACCTCCTCCACGTCTCCCCAACCCAGCGGGGTTCTCCGAGGTCGGGAAGCCTTCACCTGTGAAGGTAAAATGGCACTAATCCCTTTTTCTGCCTGTTAATTACCTGTTAACAGGCAGTTAAAAGGATTAAAAGCCTTTCCTGCCTCCAGGAGACGGGACCCGAAGCTGCACATCCTCCCGCCTCCTGGCAAAAGGGCACAGAGTCGGGATGGGGGCAGGTTTGCCACCCTCCCCCAATTTCTCCGATTTTACGTGCTGTCCCACCTCCATGCCCACCTCCTCGGGGCTTGGAAAATCGAGCCCAATATGTAACTGCAAGTTGTTGTTGTTGTACAGCCAGAGTTCGCAGCCATAATGACAACTGCCGGCGAGGAGATATTAGAAGCTGGAGAGGACGGTGCAAGTCTCCAACAGTGAATTGCAAGAAGAAAACTGAATAAAATAAATAAAGTGCTCAAGCTTCCCTTATCATTTCAGCCCTCCTGTGTATCTCTGTAACAGGTTCCAACTAATCTGTTATCCTAAATGGAACACATTCTAAATCCCATGTCATTCTAGCTATAATATTTACATATCACTGTAATTTACACTCTTCCATTTATTAGAAATTATAGCTCCGTAAACTGCATAGTTTTATAAGTTAATTTACAGGTTCCATGTTAGGTGCTACTGTGTGGATGATCCCTGTGATACTTAACAGCCACTGACCTTGATTGCTGATGGTCTGCTTTTTATATAATTCACTTACTTTACTGCAAAGCCAGATAGTTTCCATGAACAGAGAAAGAAGTATTTTGTGAAAAGTTCGGATGGTATGAAATTGTGATGAAAATAACACATGGTAGTATTCAGTTTTAATCTGCAAATTATAGTTAAATGGCAAACTAGGTTAACTAGCTGACTAAAGCAGCCATAACAACTTGAATGCTTGAGAGCAGTTGATGGGATGTCATCAATGTTCATCTGAACAGTGTAGGAGCCAGAGGGAGTATCTCAAGGAACTGCACAGCATCTCTCGATTAGACACTTCAACACTGAGCTCAACAATTTCAAATCATAACCACCGCTCCCATTTTTTCAAACAGCAGGTGCTGGTAACGGTTCTGCTGTTGCCATTTACACCTCCTCTAGACCCATCTTTTGTTTCTTTACTTGAACCATTACCATCTCCTTTTGCCTTGCACCAACATCCCTTTTGTCATTTAATCTCTCCTGCCCTCCACCCTATCACAGACCTTCCCTTTTGTTCTTTTCTCCCCTCCCCCCTTTCCCTGCCCCTGTACAGTACTTGCTTAAAACCTGTTACATCTCTAACGTCTTCCAGTTCTGACCAAAGGTCACCGTCCTGAAATGGTAACTTTGTTTCTCTCTCCACAGATGCTGCCTGATCTGCTGAGTAGTTCCAGCATTTTCTGTTTTTATTTCCGATTTCCGGCATCCGCAGTATTTTGCTTTTGTTGCAGCAGTAGCCAGCATGGTTTTAGAAGCAATAGGACATGCCTGATAAATTTACCGGAATTCTTTGAGGAGGTAACTAACTTAGCTGAGAAGGAGTCTCCAGTGCATATGTTTTACATGGATTTTCAAAAGACATTTGATAAAGTTCTATATAAAATGCTTTTAAATAGGAATCTGGAATTTTAAAAATTTGTTCACAGGATGTGGGCATCACTGGCAAGGCCGGCATTTATCGCCCATCCCTAATTCCCCCTGAGAAGGTGGTGGTGAGCCGCCTTCTTGAACCGCTGCAGTCTGTGTGGTGAAGGTACTCCCACAGTGCTGTTAGGTAGGGAGTTCCAGGATTTTGACCCAGTGACGATAAGGGAACGGTGACATATTCCCAAGTCAGGGTGGTGTGTGACTTGGAGGGGAACCCGGAGGTGGTGGTGTTCCCATGCACCTGCTGCCCTTGTCCTTCTAGGTGGAAGAGGTCGCGGGTTTGGGAGGTGCTGTCGAAGAAATTAATGGCAAATTAGCTCCTTAGATTGAAAATTGGCCTGATAATGGAAACCAGAATTTCAATATTAATTGATCAACGCTCTGGTTAGGGAGCAGTAACTTTGGATTTTAACAGAAGTCTGTCCTTTAAATAGTCCGACTGTCTACAAATACTATTCACAAATAACATGGAGGAAAGTGGTTCCAGCAATATTTTAAAATGTATTGATTACGTCAAGTTATATAGGTGAGTTTAGTATAGAAGAGATTGTCAACATTCAGAGAGATCCAGATAAATTAAGTGGGAGGGCTAAGGAATAATAGCTGAATTTTAATGTGGATAAATATAAAGTTATATAAATAGGAACAGGAAATGTGAAATATATGTACACATTAAAAGGGGTGACCGAAGGTGCGCAAAGGCCTCCTGGGAACATTTCAGAGCTCCAAACATATGTAACCAGTCAGAAGAACTTTGCCTGGCAGTTCTGTGCATTGTGACCTGTGGATACATAATAAAGGGGTGTTCATTAACAAAGATGGTAAAGAAAAAGATGTTGGATGTGACTCTTGACTGTTCACTGAGAATATAACAAGATCATAAGATAGCTATGGATGAAGAAGGCTATTCAGCTCACCTTTAACTAATGCAGCTGAAATAATTCTACAGTGACTCATCACAGCACTGAACTGTTTCTTAAATGCTTCCAAGGTTTTGCTTCCAATACCCCACCATTCCAAGTATGAATTACTCTTTGTGTGAAGAGCAACTTCTTGGCATCAGTCTTAAATGTATATTTGCTGGTTTGAACCTGTGCCCTCTTGTCCTGCAATCAAGATTTAACTTGATATAGTGCTCAGGATTAACCTTTTCTGTTCTAGCTTTTCTATTACTATCTTGTATCATTGCCATTCATTTGTCTCCCTTCAAAGCTGAAGAGTCCTCATTTTTATGACCTTTCTTCATAACTCTGCCCTCTGACACTAGGGGTGAGCTCATTGCCCTTCTCTGCACTGTTTCCAGGAGTTGGGAGTTTCCCTTGTGCCTCAGTGACCAGAACTGAATGTAGTATTCAAGGTGCAACCTGACCAGAGCACTGTATAGCTTCAGGAAGACAACCTCAAACTTAATACGATAGCAAAATACTGCGGATGCTGGAAATCTGAAATAACAACAGAAAACGCTGGAAAAACTCAGCAGGCCAGGCAACATCTGTGGAGAGAGAAACAGGTCTCCTCTACATTGGGGATACCAAACGCAGATTGGGTGACCGCTTTGCGGAACACCTCCGTTCAGTCCGCAAGGGTGACCCCGAGCTTCCGGTCGCCTGTCATTTCAATTCACCGCTCCATTCCCACTCAGACCTCACCGTCTGCGGCCTCTTACATTGTTCCACGGAAGCTCACCATAAACTCGAGGAACAGCACCTCATCTTCCGATTAGGCACTTTACAGCCTTCCGGACTCAATATCGAGTTCAACAATTTCAGATCATAACCTCTACCCCTATTACAATTTTTATATTTTTTATCCACACTTTTGGTTTGTGACTTTTCCCTTTTTCCTCTCTCTCCCACATGGCAGCTGTCTCTCACTCTGCCAGCGCATTTCACACTTCATCTAGAGCCATTGTCTGTTTCTTTACCTGTCCTATTACCATCTCGTCTCGCCTTGAATATCTCTTAATGTCTCTTCTTTCATCCCCTCCCCCATTTCCCAGCCCATAAACTGCCTTTTAATCTTTTCATTTCCTGCCTTTTTTTCTCAGTTCTGCAGAAGGGTTTCGACCCAAAACGTTAACTCTGTTTCTCTGTTTCCACGGATGTTGCCTGGCCTGCTGAGTTTTTCCAGCGTTTTCTGTTGCAACCTCAAACTTAATCTTCACTGGTGAGTAATATTGCTCAGCAATCTATTTATTTTGTTAGTTGTTATTCTGTGATGCCCTGACATGGTAAGAGTTAAGTGTACTATCACTCCCAGATCTCTTTATGTTTGTCCCCATTACACCATTTATTAAATAAAGCATGCACCTCATTTTTTCTTCCAACATATCTGAACTTATCAACAATTTAACAGGATACACCTTAAGACATTTGTTTGTGGTGTATGTAACCTGTTCCACCTTAAGAGAACTACCTTAAGAGATGTACTACTTTCTCTTGGATGCTGTATACTGTAATACCGGTGGTGACCACACCGGTATATAAATGTTGTGTAGTGATTTGCTGGGCAGTTCAGCCCTGACCTCCGAATAGTAAAGACCTGTTAAAGTTATTCTTGTTGTCTGTGTCCAGTGATTTATAATAAGCATAACTGGGACACACAGACTCAACATTGTTATCATAGAAATTTATGGCACAGAATCCCATAGCCTTGCAGGTTACGGCACTTCAAGTGCATATCCAAGTACTTTTAAAATGTGATTAGGGTTTCTGCCTCTACCTCACTTTCAGGCACTGAGTTCCAGACCCCCACCACCCTCTGGGTGAAAAAGATTCTCTTCAACTCTCCTCTAATCCTTCTTTATTACTTATTTATTACTTTAAATCTATGCCCCCTGGTTATTGACCGCTCTGCTAATGGAAATAGGTCCTTCCTATCCACTCTATCTAGGCCCCTTATAACTTTATACACCTCAATCAAGTCTTCCCTCAGCCTCCTCTGTTCCAAAGAAAACAACCCCAGCCTATCCAATCTTTCCTCATAGCTAAAATTCCCCAGTCCTGGCAACATCCTCGTAAATCTTCTCTGTACCCTACTATGAGTTAAAATAAATTAATTTTAACATGTACTTATTGGTAAGGCCATGTTTTACAATATTGTGTGCAATTTTGAGCACTCTGCTTTTAAAAAAAATGACCATTGCTGCATTGGACAACTTTCAGGAAAGAACAACAGAGATGAATGTGGGACTTCAACTCCTCAGTTGTGAAGTGAAGTTCATAGATTTGAATTTTGTTTAAATGGTGATCAGGTAATGGAGAGGGGATGTGACTCAGGTTTTTAAGATGCTGAAAGGTATGAATAGTGTAGAAATAGCTAGATTATTTCACTAAACCGTGATCACAGAACGAGGGTCAATAAGTGCAAAATTAACAAGCCTCAAGCAAGACTAGCAATTAGAAGATATTTTACACAGAATAGTAGACATAGGGAATTGAATCCTAACAAATGTTTTTTTAATTGATTGAGGACAGGGTGAGGATTATATGAATAAGTATAGACACATGATAAAATGTTTTATCGAAAATGATGATGTCTGTGCTGCAGAGACCAAAGAGATATTAGCTGTGCAATGAAATGAGTTGACTATTATAGATTTGTTAACTTGCCAATTCCAGATTATTTTAGTGGGATGGGAGAGATTTCACAGAATTTCACCTCCTTCGAATTCTTACCTGTGGCTATGCCCCTCCCTTAGGAGATTTTTTTTTTAACCAAATGATTTTCTTTTTGAGTTGTACAAAAGTTCACACATCTGCTCAGGTCACGACACAATACAGATCAACAGAATACATCCCACCTTGCAGATGAAGCACCACTTGCAGATACGTACACTGAGTTTTCCTTCGGGTGTATTTCATGACAGGGCAAATGTACATGTTTTGCATGGTCTTCTTATGGTAAAAATATTTCTCATCTTTACTCTTGCTAGAGGCTTTTTCATTTGGTATTTGTCCTCAGGTTCTGTGATCACTGTTTGAATTAGATAACCTGCTTACATTTACATTTTCCATGTCATTCAGCATTTTATAGAGACCTGGGTAATGTCATCGCTCAACAGGCTGGATGGGTTCAACGGTCTTATCGTGTTCCATGCTTTTTATGTGCTTATAATTTAAAGATGGATCAGACCCCTGGGTTAATCTGATTTCCTTTTGCTATGATAGAAATGTAAAACATTGCAAATCTGAGAGAAAATTGTAGAGTTGTTCTATCAGTATCTGAAAGAGAAAAGCCAGGTTGATGGTTTGGCTGAAGGTAAAGGGTCTTTTCAGGTGAAAGGTCTACTCCCTAATATTTCTCTTTTCAGGTGTTGAAGAATCTTTGACCTAGAAATTCAGTAGGCTTTGCGCCCACTTTTCGCCCAAAGAGGGTTTCTGCGCCAGTGTAAGAGGGTGCGCTGATATTCAGCGCTGCGGTAATGGCGGCGGTAGCCGGTAGTGCTGCGCCGACACCGATGATGTCATCGGTGTGCGCAGTGCCCCGGTTCCGCCCCGCTTCCGGCCCAAACCCCATATTTAGTTGCGGCCGCCTCTTCTGCAGCGGCCGCAAACAGCGTTTGAAAAACGGGGCCGTACTGCTGCGCTACTGGGGCGCTTTAAGGTGGAGGTGCGGCCGGCCGCTTTTTCGGCGGCCGCCTGCCCGCACCTCCCTCCCCGGCCTCCTACACCACCCCCCCCCGCGGCATTGGTGGCTGATTCCCGCGAGCCCGGCACTTCTCCGTGGTGCCGGGCTCATTTGCCAGCAGAATCCAGCGGCAATCTCACGGCTGCAGGCAGCTCCTCCTTAAGAGAAGGAGGAGGTCTGCAGTACCCCAGCCTGCCGCACCGCATCGGGTGGCGCAGCGGCAGCTGGAGCGCTGAAATTCACTTTCAGCGCCCCAAGCGGAGGCGGGCACACCCTGGAACAGCGCCCAGTTCCGACTTGGGGCGCTAAAAGTGAATTTCTGGCGGGCGCAACTGGCTCCGCGCACAGCGCTAACTTTTGGCCGTTAGCCTGCTGGCGGGCCTTAACTGAATTTGTGTTTCCACCATTTTCCCTTTTTATTTCCTCCATTATATTGTTCAGGTTTAATTCTGAAATTTTTGGCTGTACTCCAATGCAACTTTGTGCTTGAGAACAAAGGAACTATTGTATATGTATTATATGTTGCCTCTTTTAGCATTGTCTTTTCCAGAATAAATTACTGTAAGTGAATAGGAGTTGTTACTAAGGAGAAGAATAGCCAACAAAGTACAGATAAGTCTTGTGACATTTCTTCCTGCATTTTACATACATCATTATTTTGAAACACGTTGAATAAATCTGTAAACTGTTTTAAAACGTGTTATTAGTAATGTAATGCAGCAATGATAGCAATAAAAATGTTTACCATTCCCTTCAATAGATTGCAACAGAAAAATGAGCCATCTACAGGTCCAAGTTGGATGCGGCCCATGGGGGTTGGCACTCTGGATGCCTGCCTCTCTTGTCCGCACCTAGGCAGCCCTGTGGAAGGAGCAAGCGGTGTGCACCAGTAGGTTTGAGGCCTTCTGTGGCCAGTGGTCACCGCAGGGACTGGAGTGCATAGTGGACACTGGGAATAATATTATTTAATTTTATAAATTTCCTTTGTTTCATGGTTTAGTTCCTTATTAGTAGTGACCCTCTAAAAAGGGGGCACTTTTGTTTGTTTTTTGTTTGATGACACTTGTGGGTTTATTAGAAAAGGCAACAGAAAAACGTCTAAAGGAAGGTGCTTGAACATTTTCTCCTTAGAATCTTCCCACTCCTCCCTCCAAGAAATAGGGTTACACAGGGCTCCCCTAAATAGGTAAATGGACAATATCTTGTGGTACTGAGCTATACTGATCTGAGCTGGAGTGGCAGTCGGGCATTACAACAGTTGTCATCACAGGGAGATGGGGAGACATAAAATCAGTCCCTCTTCTAAAGTGTGCATGTGGCTAATGATGATAGAATCGGATAAGGCTATGATAACTCCCTGGGTTAAAGAGCCTATTAAAACTCACAGAGATAGAAATACACGCTGGACGGTAGCGCTAAACAGGCGTTATCGCATCGACCACCTGTTATGCACCCCGCTTGATATTCAGTTCTATTAAAGGCAATGGAACTGAATATGCAATACCGCACGTTTTCACAGAATCACAGAAACCCCACAGTGCAGATAGAGGCCATTTCGGCCCATCGAGTCTGCACTGACACATATCCCACCCGATCCCCGTAACCCCTACACCAACACATATCCCACCCTATCCCCGTAACCCCACGTATTTAATCCCCCTAACACTAAGGGTCAATTTATCATAGCCAATCAACCTAACCCGCACATCTTTGGACTGTGGGAGGAAACCGGAGCACCCGGAGGAAACCCACGCAAACACGGGGAGAATGTGCAAACTCCACACAGACAGTCACCCGAGGCCGGATTCGAACCCGGGTCCCTGGCGCTGTGAGGCAACAGTGCTAACCACTATGCCACCGTTTTGCGCTACCATCCAAGACAAATTTCTACCCCAGCAGTCTAGGTTCAATCATGGCGAATAGCCAATTGGGCAAGGCCTCAGGGCACAGCTAGTGTCGAGAATTTTGCTTACTCTCTTCAGGAGGGAAGAACGTTAGAAGAAAATTACTGACCTTATTTGTATGGGAACGGAATTATACACAAAGCATTCACTGCACTCCAAAAGTAATTCATTGTGGAAAGCACTTTGAGATGTTTGGATGAGGTGATAAGTACTATATAAATACGAGCATTTCTTTTAACTCAATTATGTGACACAAACATAATAAAAAACCAGGCCCTCAATTTTCTCTCTATTTAATAACTGAAAATGTTTCTCAGCTGTTTCTTATCCTTCTGATCTCAGTACTTGGTCCTCACTTATTTAGACCACCTTGGTTGCCTTAGAATCTTTGTTTCTGCTAAGAAATATGGGCAAATTATGTCACTATGCCTGCTGGGGGAACTGTATGACATCATTCTTATTTAAGTAATGAAGTTAAATTCATAATGAGGGGAGGTGTGGGATGCTCTATATTGGAACTGCAAATTCACGGTGACATAATTCATCAAGACTTCTTAGTCGAGAAAAAAATGTCATGGCAACCCAGGTGGCCTAAATGAGAAAGTGCAGAGTGCTCTGACCAGAGGAATAAGAAACAGCTGAGAGGCATTCCTGTTAACTAAATGGAGAGAAAAGTCAGTAATTTAATGAAGGCTATGACTTCACCACTGGGCTTCGGAGTCCCCCTTTAAGCCAGTTCAACATTGTGCTGGTGTTGGCTCAATCCCACCCACCCCCCACCCCCCGCCCCACAGAAAGGCTCCATTTAATACTCCGGCCAATGTCAGTTTGTACCAGATAATTTACTCTGCTTTATAACGCACTCCCAAGATTTAAATAATTATTGGCGCGGAGCTACTGTGAGCTGTTTGAGTTAAAGATGAAAATGAATAATCCACTTTCCTCTCAGACACACATGTGGTAGAAGGATCAATTTATGAGCAAGTTAAGCGAAGGGGACTTGCCAAAGGTTCTACAGTAGTCCTAGTGTTTACACTGGATAAACCCTGTTTTATCTTGCATTGATAAATATAGCTTATATATGTTATGAAGCACATTTAACTGCTATTTGAAATTGTATGATTTATGAGAGAGAGTTGTCCCTGAGAGAAACAGCACAGATTGCTTATTTTGGCAGGTGCACTGCATTTGACTCTATAAAAGAAACTGCTATCAACTCTGTACTGTAAAAAGGTCCATTACTTGACTCCAGCATGAAGAAAGGCGTTAACCCCTAGTAAGAAAGTGTGCACCACTGTAGAGCTACAGCTGGAGAAAATCAAAAGATTTCTGGCTCAGTGAATCGGTTTCTGACACCTATGTATTTGTCCTTGGTTTATTTTCAATGAGATTCTACTCGGAACACTTACGCGTAGAAAGATGTTGGGAGAGATTTTTAAGCCAGTTACACAAATGTTGGGAAGTACCAATCCGCTCTGTGGTCTGCTCTTGTCCATTCTTGTTTTATACCAGGTGGTATTTACCAGGTAATGATATAATTAAAAGTAAACTGCAAAACTGGACAATAATTTAAGTGTGGGCAGATGGCTAACAACCCAGGGCAAGGCCTCATGTCACAAGGCCACTGAATTCTCCTGAAAGACCCAGCCCAAAACGTTAGCCAATCTTTCTCTTTCAGATGCTGGCTGATCTGCTGAGCATTTCCAGCATTTATTGGTTTTATTTAAATATTTCCACAAGTTTTAATAGCTTTACTGACCAAATGTCTTCATAGCATGGTAGAGGAACTCAGGTGAATTCCTCAGTCAAAGATGCTAACTGGTGTAAATGATCATCAGCTTTACTTATTGCTAAAATTATAAAGTAGTGTTATCATCTCTCGTGATCTCACTGGGAACTACAATATATCTACCAAACAGGAAATTCACTGTTTATTGAATATGATTTGCTCTTTAAAATTACCCTAAAGTGATAGTTAAAGGAGGGGAGAGAGGTCGAGAGACGGAGAGGTCTAGGAAGGAAATCCCAGAGCCTAGGGCCTGAAGGCATTTATTAAATGGTGAGAAACTTTCAAATGTTGGTGTTCAGAGAGATTTGGGTGTCCTCGTGCAATAAACACAGAAAACTAGCATGCAGGTACAGCAAGCAAGAAGGAAGGCAAATGGCATGTTGGCCTTTATTGCAAGGGGGTTGGAGTATAAGAGTAAGGAAGTCTTGCTACAATTGTACAGGGCCTTGGTGAGACCACACCTGGGGTACTGTGCACAGTTCTGGTCTCCTTATCTAAGGAAGGATATACTTGCCTTGGAGGCGGTGCAACAAAGGTTCACTAGATTGATTCCTGGGATGAGAGGGCTGTCCTATGATGAGAGATTGTGTAGATTGGGCCTATACTCTCTGGAGTTTAGAAGAATGAGAGGTGATCTCATTGAAACATACAAGATTCTGAAGGGGATTGACAGGGTAGATGCTGAAAGGTTGTTTCCCCTGGCTGGAGTGTCTAGAACTAGGGGGCACAGTCTCAGGATAAGGGGTAGACCGTTTAAGACTGAGATGAGGAGGAATTTCTTCACTTAGAGGGTTGTGAATCTTTGGAATTCTCTGCCCCAGAGGGCTGTGAATGCTGAGTCTTTGAGTAGATTCAAGGCTGAGACAGATAGATTTTTGGACTCTAGGGGAATCAAGGGATATGGAGATCGGGCGGAAAAGTGGGGTTGAGGTCGATGATCAGCCCTGATCTTATTGAATGGCGGAGCAGGCTCGAGGGGCCGTATGGCCTACTCCTGCTCTTACTTCTTATGTTCTTAAGGCACTCCCGCCAATGGTATCACTGATTATGGCAGACTGGTTTCGCTACAAAATTAAACCTGTATTGCAGAAGCTTACACAATACTTGATAACACATCTGGCAACTGGGAAATGGAGCTTTCAGACTGGCTGCTTCAGAAACACGCCTTGCTTTACAAACTCTCTAGTATGATGTCAAAATAGAGTTCCTTAAAGAAATGAAATAAAATGGATATTCTACTGAACTGCTTAACAATCTTAAGTCTTATAAAGGGAGATATCTATATACTTATCAGTGTATCTCAGGGACCTCCTATTACTGTGATTTATAATTCAACATCCATCTTACATACTGTCTGGGAACAGAAAGTCTTTAAGAATCACTTTCCAGTGACAGTGTGAAGTTTTCCTCCAGCAACATCATAAATTGGAGATGCTAATTGTACGTGTCTATCCTCATTCATGTGGCTACCAAGAAATATCTTTACAACTTCACTAGAAAGGTATTCCTTCACAAAATGCCTGCTATTGGGCTGCCTTGGTGTCCACACAAAATGTCCGCTCCTGGACTGCTTCAGAGCAAACCTTTGAAAATACATCGGAATAAAGCAGAACTGAGAGACACCGAGAAGTGCACTGGATTTTAACACATTATTTAGGGTTATGTGGCACTTCTGCAGAATACCGTTCATCTAGGTTACACTCACACATGGTATAAATAGCACACTTTATTGCGAGTTGGTAATGCAGTCAACTTCATTCATGATATAAATTTGTAAACAACCACTGGGAGTTTCGTATCCTGTATTTAGCACACTTGCCAATCAAAACAAGGAAGGAAATGCTTCTTCTGACTCAAACATAATATATATATATGCCTCTTTAAGAAAAAAAAGGAAAAGCAAGAAAAATAAATTAAGTATATATAGTTCCTGTTTGTTTTTTCTTGCACGGAACTATGTCTTACCCACAGTTCCTGCTGTCTTTTTTTTGGATGGCGGGGATTGGAGGGAGCCAGAAGCTTTCAATTTGCTTTCTTATTCAAGGTGAGGGATGCCAGTGCTGGGGAATGGAATACTTTTCCATATTGGGTACCCAGTGTCAGCGATAGTGCAGCCAGATGAAGAATAAAGCTGCTTTTGCTCTGCCCCAACCATATACCGTCGAAGAGCACTTCATAGAAACATAGAAGATAGGAGCAGGAGTAGGCCATTCGGCCCCTCGAGCCTGCTCCGCCATTCAATGCGATCATGGCTAATCATCCAAACTCCGTACCCGGTCCCTGCTTTCTCCCCATATCCCTTGACCCCTTTAGCTTTAAGAAATATATCCAACTCCTTTTTGAATATATTTAATGAATTGGCCTCTACTGCCTTCTGTGGTAGAGAATTCCATAGGTTCACCACTCTCTGTGTGAAGAAATTCCTCCTCATTTCTGTCCTAAATGGCCTACCCCTTATCCTTAGACTGTGACCCCTGATTCTGGACTCCCTGACCATCGGGAACATCCTTCCTGCATCTAGTCTGTCCAGTCCTGTCAGAATTTTATAAGTTTCAATGAGATCCCCTCTCATTCTTCTAAACTCCAGCGAGTATAAGCCCAGTCGACCCAATCTCTCCTCATACGTCATTCCTGCCATCCCAGGTATCAGCCTGGTGAATCTTCACTGAACTCTCTCCATGGCAAGAACATCCTTCCTCAGATAAGGCGACCAAAACTGCACACAATACTCAAGATGTGGTCTCACCAAGGCCCTGTACAACTGGAGCAAGACATCCTTGTTCCTGTACTCAAACCCTCTCGCTACGAAGGCCAACATACCATTTGCCTTCTTAACCGCATGTTAACTTAACTTCCAACTGCATCAATGCCATTTATTCCAGTTTCCATGCCAATCATCCTTATTGCGTCTGGGTAAGATTACAAACTTAGTTCTCAACTTATACAGGAAACTCTTTTTTATCCGGCACCGACGGGACCAGCGTGCTGCCGGTTGATCAAAAAGTCCGGATTACAGAGAGGTATACTTACTAAGGTACGAGAGCCCCGTACACGGCCACAGATCCAGGTGTCCCTGTTGCATGGCAACAGGTGCAGGAACCCCGGTTACACGGCCACTAATATGAAGTAAAACTTACCTGAACCTACTCCTGAATTTTGCCGGTTAAGAGAGATTTCCGGTTATTTAGGTGTCGGTAAAAAGAGAGATTCCTGTACTGAATTGTGGCAGTTTATTTTGTGCTGTGGGCCCACATCCACAAGGAACCTATTTCATGTAGGATCATTCCCGCCAGCCCATTAATGTGGGCTGACTTGACTCCAAGTTTACAGTTGAAGGGGCAGTGTTCGAACCCACTGCACTGCCCAGTATCTCACGTGCACTACCTGTTGACATGTCACTATTACTCTGGTGATTCTCCATTGTGTATTAATGTGCTAATCACTGCATCTACCCAGTCCTCCTTTTCCCCACCACATGACTTCCATCAAGAAAAAAACCTCCACATCTCTTTTCTTTTTCAAATCATGGACCATAAAGAATATTTGTTGGCTGGGGGAGGTGGAGGGGGAGGAGAAGAAAACCTTTAAAAATGATCTAATTCTTTATTTGTTATCCTTCACATACTGTGGATGATTTCCATACACACATGCACTTCAGGAGAGAGCTCTGTCCCACTTATAATAATGGCAGAGGCGAGATTCTGACAAATTGCTTGTCTCCAGTTGGGGGTAATTGAAAGGTAAATATTTTATTTTGTCATTTAACCGTTCAGTGACTTCTTGATTTTAGCTGGCTTCCCATGTTCCACCCTACGTAAACTTGAGGTCATCCAAAACTCTGCATCAAGTCGCGTTCATCCATCACCCCTGTGTTCGCTGACCTACATTGGCTCCCGATTAAGCAACACCTTGATTTTAAAATTCTCATCCTTGTTTTCAATTCCCTCCGTGGCCTCGCCCCTCCCTATCTCTGTAATCTCCTCCAGCCCCACAACCCTCCGAGATAGCTGCACTCCTCTAATTCTGGCTTCTTGACCTTCCCTGATTTTAATCACTCAACCATTGGTGGCCGTGCCTTCAGCTGCCAAGGCCCTCAGCTCTGGAATTCCCTCCCTAAACATTTCCGCCTCTCTACCTCTCTTTCCTGCTTTAAGACACTCCTTAAAACCCACTTCTTTGACCAAGCTTTTGGTCAGCTGCCCTAATTTCTCCTTATGTTGCTCAATGTCAAATTAAATGCAGCCCTGTCAACAACCACATCTGAAAAAGCTGCTGGTCCAGATGGTGTTTATCCAGAAGTGAAGAGATGGTTGACCTCCTTCTTCTCCGAGCTACTGGCAACCGGTAAAATTCCACCTATTTGGAGGGAGACTATAATAATTGCTCTCCTGAAGCAGGGGAAGAATGCTTGTGAAGCCTTCAGCTACCACCCGATCTCCTTACTTTGCACTTATTATAAGGTGCTGGAGAGGCTACTACTCCACAGACTAGCCCCCATCATCGAGCCAACCCATCCCTAAGGAGCAAGTGGGCTTCCGGAGTGGCCGTAACTACTGTGACCACGTGGTAGCTTTAACAACGCACATCGAAGCCGGTTTCCAGCGCCATCTCAAGACCGCCGTAGCACTCATGGTCCTGTCAGCGGCGTATGACACGGTATGGAAGCATGGACTGCTTTTCAAGCTCTCCACCATTTTACTCTGCAGAACAACGATCCATCTTCTCAACTCCATGCTTAGCAACCGACGCTTCAGTGTGCACTCTGGCACCCAGAAGGGCAGATATAGGACATTGAACAACGGACTCCCACAGGGTTCTGTCCTGGCACCCATATTACACCAGTGACCTGCCCGAAACAGAGTCCCGCAAGTTCGTATACACTGATGACATTGCCTTGGCCACGTAAAACATGAACCTGTCCATCACCGAGGAGTCTCTGATCAATTATTTAGAGGATGGAGGCCTACTTCCGCCGATGGTGACTTCAGCCAAACCCGCAAAAGACCATCACCTCGACATTCCACCTCAACACCTATCAAGTAAGCCAAGCTTTGAAAGTCTCCTTTTGCGGTGCAAAGATAAACCATGCCAAAATACCCTCCTATTTAGGAGTCACGTTTGATCGCACCCTTTCATATAGACAACATCTCCAGAACCATGGGAAGAAACTAAAGAGTGGGTCAACTTGATCCAGAAACTCACCGGATCCACATGGGGAGCAGACGCTCACACCCACCGTATGGCAGCACTCGCCCTGGTGTACTCTACAGCGGAGTACTGCTCTCCGGCATGACTATCAAGTCCGCATATCAAATCGGTTGATATCCAGCTGAATTCTATTATGAGAATTATCACCGGTACGCTTTTATCGACACCAACACCTTGGCTGCTCATGCTTGCAAACATCGCACCACCGCACCCACACCGTGAATATGAAGTCTCCAGAGGATACAACCACTATACCAGCAAAGACATGCCGGTCCAGGCCAACTTGAACAACCTACCACCAATCCGTCTCAATTCTAGAAGGCCATTTTGGACCATCGCCGAAGCCCTTCAGCAATCTCTCCTCAGCATTGATGACCGATGGCGAAATGCTTGGAAGAAATGTGACATACAGAATGGATTCCATATAGAGGACCCCACAGTACAGCCTGAAGGATCAAACCTTCCTCGCAAACAGTGGACAACCATCAACCACCTCAGAACCGGTTATGG
This sequence comes from Somniosus microcephalus, assembly GCF_052327205.1. NCBI lineage: Eukaryota > Metazoa > Chordata > Chondrichthyes > Squaliformes > Somniosidae > Somniosus > Somniosus microcephalus. The sequence continues at coordinate 258,117,561 of NC_140992.1, read as the reverse complement.
TTGATCCTGCCACCTTCTCCATAGATGGAAGATTAAAGCACCCCATCATGTGACTGTGGAGCTCCTGATCAGACCCTGGAGCATTTCATTGAGCACTGCCCTCAGAGGGAATTCACAGGCGGCCTACAAGATATCCACTTCTCCTCGGTGCTGGGCTCTTTTGCCGGCACTCGCGATCTCAGATCGCGCTGCAGCAGGCCCCTCCCCTTTAAGAAGGGGAGGAAGGCCTGCAGTACCGCAGTGCGCCGTGCCGCAGGGTGTGGCGCTGCAGCACGTTGCGCTACAAACTTCAGTTGCAGCGCCCCAAGACGGATGTGGGGCGCCTCGAGTAGCGCTGCGCTTCCATCTGGGGCGCTGAAACTGAATTTCTGGCGGGCGTTCGCGACTCCTTCCAGGGCAGTACTTCTGGCGCCCTGGCGAGACTGGCGCCCCAAACGGGGCGCCACTGAATTTCTAGGCCCTATAGTCTAATGTTGATACATGTCTGTCAGTCCAGTATGTAGCATGAGTCAGTCTCGGCCGGTCTAATGGAGGATATCAGTCGATATATTGAATGGCATTCAGGTAAAGGTGATCAGGATCCTAGCTAAAGCAACAGCCACCACAATGGTTAGGAATTTGAGCCATTGGCTATCACAAGCTGAAATGTATTTTGTACGTTAGGGCACGAAGTAGGAGTAATACGTTTCTAATATGTGTCTGTCTCCCTTGTATTTATCTAATTTTATTTCCCATAGAGCAAAAGAAGCATTTACTCTAAATTATAAAGAAGGAATAGTCGCTATAATGTGAAACCTGGATGTTGTCCTTATGCTTGCACAAGAGTAACTTGAGGGGGGTGAGGGGGATAGGGAAGAAAGAAATACCGACCCCAATATTTACGAGGAGGGAGAGGGGACACCTGTCAGTAGCCGGCAAAGCCAGAAATACTGGGAAGGCAGTGGTCAGGCCGAATTTAGCATGAGGGCTGCATTAGAAATGTTTTACTCTTGCTTCCCGCCCGGCAACCGGCCAGATTGAGAGGGTGGCCAGCTGCCGGGTGTGAAAGCCTGCAGTAGGAGGCCGCAGCCAGGGACCGCTCAGGTCGGTCCCCGGCAATTGTGAAGATCAGGGGTCGGTGGGGGGTGCTCGGAGCGTGGCAGCAAGGAGGGAGGGATCATGGGGGGTGAGAGGTCATGTGGGGGGGTGCGTGGGGAGAGATCTCGGGGTGGGGAGGGGAGATTGCCGGGGGGGGTGGGGGTGTGGTCCAAGAAATCATGGGGAGAGATCGCGAGGGGGTGGGGGGAAGTGATCATGGGGGTGGTGGGGAGAGATCGCAGGGTGGAGAGGGGAGATTGCGGGGGGAGTGTGGTCCAAGATGTCTAAGAGATTGTGGAGCGGGAGGAGAGATCACAGGCAGTGTTGGGAGAGATCGCGGGGGGAGGAAGAGATCGGATTGTGGAGGAGGGGAGAGATTGCAGCAAGTTTGTTTGAGGGATCAGGAGGAAGCACGCCTGCTCCTCTTGGCCCACAAACAGTGCTGGAAAAGAACTTACCTGCTGAATCTGGCAACTTCCGCCTCCCTTTAGCTGCCGGGTTTACCGAGCCCTGGGAAACTCGGCCCGCAGCCGTTAAATCCAAATGGCTGCCAAATTCTGAGGAACGCAGCCTCATTAACATATTGAAATCACTGCCCTGTCTCTCCAGAGCGAGTTACAATGCTGACCCCCAAACCCGCCACGGTTAAACCGGAAGTAGGCGCATTCGTGGTGCGTTTCACATATTTACCAATTTAACCCTCCCTCCCCCACCATTTCCCGCCCAATGTTGGGGGGGGTGGGGTTAAAATTCCCCCACTGCATCTATCGTGCTAAAGTAAATGCTTGTGGCCACCGCTGGACTTGAAGATTTGACTAAATTGCTTTAATTAAGATTCTGGTTTGTTGCAACCATTTGTCCTAGGATCTTGAGGTATGCTTTTGCTACTATTCTTATTCCAGCAGAAAGGAGGACAAAATGTTCTCTGATAGATGTACTACCACCCAGATGGGGTAAAGCCAGGCTCCCCACATAGCTATCTTCTGGATGGTTACATTTGGGACTTCTTCGGGTTCATCAGCAAGCCCAGCTTTCCAAATTTTAAATCATGCGTCTTGCCTCCAGTCTAGAGGTTTCGTTCTGTGGCCAATCATTCTAATATAAATGAAACTGTTGAAGAATGTTTCTATTTGTCCATTCTGATCCTTTCCTTTTTAAACTACTCTATCAAATCACCCCACAATCTGCAATACTATAACAAAAACAGCCCCAATTTTTTATAGTCTTATAGAATCATAGAATGGTTACAGCACAGAAGAAGGCCATTCAGCCCATCGAGCACTGTACTGGAATGTCAGCTTAGCTTTATGTGTTCAAGTCTCTGGAGTGGGACTTGAACCTACAACCTTCTGACATCAGAGGCAAGTGTGTGCTACCCACTTTTTAAAATTTATTTTTTATTAATATACTTTATTGAACATTAAGAACTTTTACAACATCGTGATCATTTCATTGTATCATACAATTCCATTCCACCGCTCTGCACAGCCATTCCGCCACCACATTTTAACATCAAAACCTGAAGTTTAATTTGTCTCCTGTAACATATATTAATCGATTGTACTTTAAAAATTGATTGTAAAATACTATCTTTAAATTCCTTTCTGAATAAAACACCCACAGAGCCTTATAATGATCTTTTAGCTTATATTTAAAATACTCTTTTAGATTGATTCTCCTCCCCTTAAAAAACAGAGCATTCCTTCTTTGCACAATCACGAAACTAGCCAAACTAAACATTAAATTAATTGCCACTCCGCTAGACTCGGGCAGACTCTCCTGCAATCCCCATCTCAAAATTGAGTCCCACGGGATTCCCATTCTCGCTCCTCGGTCCCCACCCAGCAAAAAAACTTCACACAACTGTCGAACATAGTACTTAAAATCATTTAACTCCGGACATAACACCAGTAAATGGGACAGAGTCTCATCCCGTGTCCCACACACTGGGCAAGTTGCCTCCTCCACTCGCCCAATCTTGCACAAGACCGTCATGGTAAAAATCCGGTTATGAGCCAATTTGAAATCCAGTTCAATCCAATCTGGACATTTAAAATTCACCCACACACCCTTCCAAATCCTGTTGAAGTCCAGCTGTGGGTATATACTCTGCCAAAACTCCTGACCAGCAGGTGTCTTGAATCTCCATTCTCTGAATACCTCATAGAAATCTCGAGTATTACAGTTGTCAAATTGGACCAACTCTCCCCCTTTCTCCAGCAGAAAGCTTGGAAAAGCGGGACGCATTTTACTTCCTTTGGAGATTTCCGCATTTATTTCTTCCATCCAATCCTGTGGCATTGCCCTCACAATCTTCTCATACATGATCCCTATTGCTTTTTCCTCTACCTCCTGATCCTCCTCCCACACCATGTCCCTCACTATCACTTCCGGCAACCAACCTGGAATTACCTCGTATAATACATCTTTCACACATATAATACCAGCTTTTATAAAAGCTTGATTAAATAAAACCTCTCCTTCAATGTTGACCCACCTGTTCAAAAATAAGGGCTGTTCTAAAAATTCCTCAGCCCCCTTGGGCATAAACTGCACATTTTTAAAAAATTGGGTCCAAGTCTCTACAACCCCCTTATAAAACCTAGGGAGAAGTTTAATTGATTTCAAAAATATATTATTGTATTCCATATACAATATCCCCTGCCCTCCTATCCCACTTCGTTTTTAAAAATGCTCAAAACAACTCTTCCAAAAACTTATATTTGACTTCTGAGGAAATCTCTTCACCCATTTGATTCTAAAGGATTTTTTCTTCAAATCAATATCTGGGAAATTGAGTCCTCCCTGATTTCTCCATCCAATGATGGTATTGTAAGCCACCAAGGCTGGTTTCCCTTCCCATAAAAACCTCACACAAGCCTCTCGGATGGACTTTTCCGCCCACTCAGGAATATCCTCCACCGTCAATAAGTACCATAGCTTAGATAGCAGGAGAGCAGACACTACTGTCGCTCTTCCTTGCACTTTCAACCACCTTCTTTCCAATCTTCCCAAAATCTTTTTAATTTTCATAACCTTCGGTTCCCAATTTAATCGATCCATTTCATCCCTGTCTTTCTTGCACCCGATATGCACCCCCAGAACTTCCAAAACCTCCACCACCTTAAAGGGACTTTCCCCCAACCATTCCCCCCTACCCCTTCCCGCAACCAGGCATTGGGACTTAGTATATATAATTCACTCTGGCTCCTGAAGCTCTACAATATTTCTCCACTACATCCATAGCTATTCTCACTGACTCCCCATTTCTCAATGTTAAGGTTGTGTCATCTGCATATTGGTGTATCACCGACACCAGCCCAGAACTGGGAACAACAATCCCAACTACACCTTGTTTCTTTCACATCATGTAATCTAATGGTTCTGCTACCAATGTGTACAACAATGGGGACAGGGGACAACCCTGTCTCACTGATCTCTGTATCAGAAAATACTTGGGTAAAAAACCATTACATTTAACACAGCTAAATATGTTTGAATAAAAAATCCTTATCCACTCAATGAAATTTTCCCCGAAACCAAATGCTTCCAAAACCTTCAATAAAAACTCATGAGAGACCCTATCAAAGGCTTTCTCTTGATCTATCTTTAATACATAAGCCTCCCTCCCACTCTCTTCCATGAGCTCTATCGCATCTCGGAGTGAGACCACAGAGTCTGCGATGTCCCAGCCTATGACTCTATAGGACTGAGAGGGCAAAACTATCTGCGGTAACACCTCCTTCAAACGATTTGCCATAACCCTCGCCAAGATCTTATAATCCACATTTAATAATGTGATGGGCCGCCAATTCTTCAGATCCCTTCTATCCCCTTTATTTTTAGAAGCTAAGCTTATGACACCTCTCCTCATAGATGGGGCCAGGCTTCCCTCAATTTTAATTTCCTTAAAAACTTCTAAGAGCAATGGACTTAAAATCTTAAAATTCTTTATAAAATTCTGCACTTAGTCCATCGGACCCTGGGCTTTCCCCCACCCCCCCCCTTCATTCCACATATTGCTACTTTTACTTCCACTAATCCTACTTCTTTGTCACACGTGCTTCTCTCATCCTCCTTTAAATCTTCTTTAACCAACCTTCTCCATCGCCAAATTGGAAATGTCTTCTTTTGTGTATAACTCTTGATAAAAGGTGCTTGCCACCTCTAAAATCTCCCCACTTTCATGAATGATCTTCTCCCCAACCTTCAACTCTCCAATTAATGATAATCTCTGTCGCAGCGTCTCTTGCTCTAGAAAATATCTAGTGCATCTTTCGCCCTCTAATGCATCTCTAGCCTTTGCACGGAGAATGGCCCCCTTGCATTTTTCAGCTTGCAATAATTCCCACTCTTCCTTTAGCACACGGAACTTAGTCTCAGCTCCCTTATCTCCTCCGTCAACTGCTTTACAGACTGTGGTAAACCACTGTCATACCTGTCTGTGTCTGTATGTGTATTCCACTAGGTACAGGTCTGGACATGCCTCGGCTGACTCCTCCCACTATTCCAGGTATATAAGTGACTACCTCCCAGTCCCTTAGTATTCTGGACGGGTCGACCACTCGAGACTAGACCTTCATTCTTTAGTTAATAAAAGCCTGATTGTTACTCGCTCAACCTCAGTCTTTTGAGTAATTGATGGCGCATCAATTTTATTAACTAAATTTTTTATAATGGAGAAGATCCTCACACCAGCATGCCTGGACCTGGACAGTCGGGAAGCGGACGCTTCCACCAAGTTTGCTCACTGGCTCACGTGCTTCGAGACATTCCTGACTGCCTCCACTGCGGTCGAAACGGATGCGGACAAACTGTCTGTCCTGTTCTCCAAGGTGAACCACCGAGTGTACTCAGTCATCCGGGACGCGACCTCGTACACAGCCGCCCTCCAGCTCCTCAAGACCCAGTACACGCGCCCTGTGAACGAAGTATATGCTAGGCACCTTCTGGGGAGTCGCAAGCAACAACCTGGGGAATCGACTGAGGAATACCTCCAAGCACTGTCCGTGCTTGGCCGGGCCTGTGGGTGTAAGGCGGTAACGCCCACTAAGTACATGGAGGAACTGATCCGGGATGCCTTCGTAGCGGGCCACAGGTCCAACTACACCCGACAGCGACTGCTGGAGCAGAGTGACCTCACCCTCGACAAAGCCTCCGACATCGCACTAACGCTGGACGCAGCCTTCCGGGGCATGGATGCCTACTCCTCTGCACCGTGGACGCCGCGGGGAACGACAACCTGGGACACGGTAGGACAGCCCCATAGCACCGTGCCACCCCAGCCACAGCCCAACAGTGCCGGGGACAGGGTTTTCATCAAAACCGAAGTGGAACGGCTCCTGAAGGAGGGGATTATTGAGGGCAGCTCCAGCCCCTGGCGAGCCCAGGTTGTGGTCGTTAAGACCGGCGAGAAACAACGCCTGGTCATCGACTACAGCCAAACAATAAACCGCTACACCCTGCTGGATGCCTACCCACTCCCCCGCATAGCTGACATGGTCAACCAGATCGCGCAGTACCGCGTCTTTTCGACCATTGACCTGAAATCAGCGTACCACCAGCTCCCCATCAGCCCTGAAGACCGCCAGTATACTGCTTTTGAGGCAAACGGCCGCCTCTATCACTTCCTTAGGGTTCCCTTCGGCGTTACCAATGGGGTCTCCGTCTTCCAAAGGGAGATGGACCGGATGGTCGATCAAAACGAGCTGCAGGCCACTTTCCCTTACCTAGATAATGTGACCATCTGCGGCCATGACTTGCAGGACCATGACGCAAACCTCGAGAAATTCCTCCGCACCGCCCAACTCCTGAACCTGACATATAACAAGGAGAAGTGCATATTCCGCACAGACTGCCTCGCCATCCTTGGCTGTGCTGTAGAACACGGGGTCATCGGTCCCGACCCGGACCGGATGCGTCCCCTTATGGAACTCCCACTGCCCCACTGCCTAAAAGCTCTGAAGAGGTGCCTAGGGTTTTTTTCCTACTACGCTCAGTGGGTCCCCTACTATGCAGACAAAGCCCGTCCGCTGATCAAGTCCACCTCTTTTCCCGTGACGGCAGAGGCCCGCTTAGCCTTCCACCGTATCAAGGAAGACATTGCCAAAGCCACCATGCACGCAGTGGACGAATCCATCCCCTTCCAGGTGGAAAGCGATGCGTCCGACTTCGCTCTGGCCGCCACCCTTAATCAGGCGGGGAGACCTGTGGCATTCTTCTCACGAACCCTCCAGGGCCCAGAGACCAGACACTCCGCGGTCGAGAAGGAGGCCCAGGCTATCGTGGAGGCTGTGCGTCATTGGAGGCACTACCTGGCCGGAAAACGATTTACCCTGCTCACTGACCAGCGTTCAGTTGCTTTTATGTTCAACAACAAGCAGAGGGGCAAAATCAAAAATGACAAGATCTTGAGGTGGAGAATCGAACTTTCCACCTACAATTACGAGATCTTGTACCGGCCTGGGAAGCTCAATGAACCCCCAGATGCCCTATCGCGTGGCACCTGCGCCAGCGCGCAGATCGATAGGCTGAGGGCCCTCCACAATGACCTCTGCCACCCGGGGGTCACCAGGTTCTTCCACTTCATCAAGGCCCGCAACCTGCCTTACTCCATCGAGGAGGTCAGGACCATGACCAAGAACTGCCAAGTCTGCGCTGAGTGCAAACCGCACTTTTATAGACCAGACAGAGCCCACCTGATAAAAGCCACTCGCCCTTTCGAACGCCTGAGCGTCGATTTCAAAGGGCCTCTCCCCTCCTCCGACCGCAATGTGTACTTCCTCAACATCATTGACGAGTACTCCCGGTTCCCGTTCGCTATCCCCTGCCCGGACATGACCAGTGCCACGGTCATTAAATCTCTGAACAGCCTCTTCACCCTGTTCGGTTTCCCCAGCTATATCCATAGCGACCGGGGCTCATCGTTTATGAGCGACGAACTCCGCCAGTACCTGCTCGCTAGGGGTATAGCCACAAGCAGGACCACCAGTTACAACCCCCGGGGGAACGGACAGGTGGAAAGAGAGAATGCAACTGTTTGGAAGGCCGCCCTACTAGCCTTAAAGTCTAGGGGCCTTCCGACCTCCCGCTGGCAGGAGGTGCTCCCCGATGCGCTCCACTCGATTCGGTCACTTCTCTGCACTGCCACCAATGCCACCCCTCACGAGAAAATGTTTGTCTTCCCAAGGAAGTCCACATCGGGGACATCGCTACCGCCATGGCTGACGTCCCCAGGGCCGGTACTACTGAGAAGACACGTGAGGGCCAATAAAACGGACCCCCTGGTCGAGAGGGTCGACCTCCTCCACGCCAACCCCCAGTACGCTTACATTGCGTACCCGGACGGGCGGGAGGACACAGTCTCCATACGAGACCTCGCACCCTCGGGGACCGCTGTAACCCACTACCCATTACCACCCCCCCCCACGACCCGATATCCAACCCCAGCAGCCGGCACGCCTGAGCCCGTCACCCACGAGGACTACACTCCAGGGCCCCAGCCTACACGGGACGCGATGCCGGAAGCTCCACCACCCCTGCCGTCGCCACGTCGATCACAGCGGCAGACAAGACCTCCGGAGAGACTCCAATACACGAACTTTTAAATACACTTCACCCCGCCGGACTCATTTTTAAACAAGGGGTGAATGTGGTAAACCACTGTCATACCTGTCTGTGTCTGTATGTGTATTCCACTAGGTACAGGTCTGGACATGCCTCGGCTGACTCCTCCCACTATTCCAGGTATATAAGTGACTACCTCCCAGTCCCTTAGTATTCTGGACGGGTCGACCACTCGAGACTAGACCTTCATTCTTTAGTTAATAAAAGCCTGATTGTTACTCGCTCAACCTCAGTCTTTTGAGTAATTGATGGCGCATCACAGACATCCGTAAACCTTTTGTTTATATTCTCTTCTCGACCCCAGTTAGCTGCCGCTCTCTTTTTCCCATAACGTATCAAAAAAACTTTTACCTCATATTTGAAATTGTCCCACCAAACTCTTCTTTCTTTCAAGAACAAAGGTTCCTTCTGAGCATTCTTTATTATATTTAAAATCCCTTCTTTATAAGCAATTTCTTTCAGGTATTGATTGTTTAAAATCCACACCCCTGAACCGATCTTAACTCTGTTGTTCCGAATTCTAAGAGCCAAAGCCGAGTGGTCACTAAAAAATACTTTTTTATAATAAATCTCCATCACCTCAGAACTTAACCCTTCCCGCATTAACACAAAATCTATACGGCTCTGTTTTAAAACATCACCCACCCAACCTGTTCTGGAGAACTCCCTTTATATGGGGTTCCGGTCCCTCCATAAGTCTCTCAAATTTAAATTTGCCATAATTTTTACAATCATCCCTCTGGAATTATCATCCTTAATGGTCATCTGGACTGAAATGTCCACACGAGATAAAAATACATTAAAATGCCCCACTATACAAGGATTTTCCACCTCTGCCACTTCAGTGAATAACCCCCGAAAAAACTTGCGATGCTTGCAATGGTCGTTCGGTGCATAGATATTAAAGAGATCGCAATTAAATTCCTCCATTTTTACCCTTAGCCATAAAAATCTCCCCTCAGTGTCCTTGTCCATCAAGACAACATTCTCTTTCATGGACGGACTCACCAAAACAGCCACCCGTCTACGGTTATTGTTTGCACAACTTGCAAACACCTCTCCCTTCCAAACCTTCTGAACTCTTTCTAGGATATCCTCATCCCAAAAGGTTTCTTGCAGACACAAGTCCATGCCTTTAAAACCCTGCAACAACTGCTGCAATTTCTTCACACCCCTTAGTCCGTTCACATTAATCAAGAACAATGTAATCATGGCTCCGAAAAAGGGAAGTATGCCTGATAATCTCCCCATCATTTAATCTCTGGCCCTTCCCTCCTCTCATGCTCCTTCCCAACTTTTCGGCTAGCTGTTGCATTTTCCTGCAGCCTCCGACTCTTTTTCACCTCCTGTTTGAACCTTCCCTACTGTTTCAGCCTCTTCCTTGCATTAAGTTTGGGCCAAGGAGCTGCCCTTTCTCCATCCTTCTGCCCCTCACTAACCTATCCTTTTCCACATGATGCCACCACACCCCCCACTTCAATGTCTCTGTCCCCCTCTAATTCCTCACTCTCAAGCTCTTCTGTAACCCTCTGTGCCTGCTTCCCGTCAGATACATAATCCTGCTCCCCATCAGATACATCATCTCCCATAGAGAGACTTCCTGCTATCGCGGTTTCTCCAACAGTGCCACTCCTTTTGACCTCATCTCCACCTCTGACCCTTGCTCCCTGATCCTTCTCTCTCTGGGACAATGGCACACCTATATTGTTCCCTTCTGGCGTCTTTGTCTCGCCGCTCCCATCCTGCTGCGCCTTTAAGGCTCCTGCCTCTTGCACCCTCTCCTTGTCTTGCCCCCTCCTGCTTACTGAGATGTCCGACTCCCCGTCTTTCTTTGGAGTACTTACATTTACCACGCACCCCGTTCCCGCCTCTTCTCCCCCCGCGGACACCAGATTCTTTAGGGAGAGCTGAACCGTATTAAGGCTCGAGTATCAACGATATAGGTAAAAAACGGGATGAGGTCCTAAAAGCTGAGTATAGGGAGTTAGGAGGTAAATTAAAAAATAGGACCTCAAAGGTAGTAATCTCAGGATTGCTACCAGTGCCACGTGCTAGTCAAAGTAGAAATAGAAGAATATTTCAGATGAATACGTGGCTAGAGGAATGGTGCCAGGGGGAGGGATTCAAATTCCTGGGACATTGGAACCGGTTCTGGGGGAGATGGGACCAGTTCAAACCGGATGGTCTGCACCTGGGCAGGGCCGGGACCGATGTCCTAGGGGGAGTGTTTGCTAGTGCTCTGGGGGAGGGTTTAAACTAAAATGGCAGGGGGTTGGGAACCTGAGCAGGGGGACAGAGGAAAGGGAAATGAGGATAAAAGCAAAAGATAGGAAGGAGAAAATCATAAGTGGCATTCAGAGAAATCAACGGTTTAAATCAAACATGGCCACAGTAAATAATAATTCTAATAGGTCTAAGAGCATTAAAAAAACAAGCCTGAAGGTTTGTGTCTTAATGCGAGGTGCATTCGTAATAAGGTGGATGAATTAGCTGCACAAATAGAGGTAAACGAATATGATTTGATTGGGATTACGGAAACGAGGCTCCAGGGTGGCGAAGGCTGGGAACTCAACATCCAGGGGTATTCAATATTCAGGAAAGATAGGCAAAAAGGAAAGGGAGGTGGGGTAGCATTACTGGTTAAAGAAGGGATTAACACAATTGTAAGGAAGGATATTACCTCTGATGATGTGGAATCTGTATGGGTAGAACTGAGAAATACCAAGGGGCAGAAAACGTTAGTTGGAGTGGTATATAGACCTCCAAACAGTAAGGCGGAGGTTGGGGATGGCATTAAAAGGGAAATTAGAGAAGCGTGCAAAAAGGGCACAGCAGTCATCATGGGTGACTTTAATCTACAAATAGATTGGGCTAACCAAATTAGTAACAATACTGTGGAGGAGGAATTCCTGGAGTGTTTACAGGATGGTTTCCTGGACCAATATGTCGAGGAACCAACCAGAGATCAGGCCATCTTAGACTGGGTATTATGTAACGAGAAAGGATTAATTAGCAATCTTGTTGTACGAGACCCCTTGGGTTGGAGCGATCATAATATGATTGAATTCTTCATTAAGATGGAGAATGAAGTAGTTGACTCAGAGACTAGGGTCCTGAATTTAAACAAAGGAAACTACAATGGTCTGAGGCGCGAATTAGGTAGGATTGATTGGGGAATGTCACTCAAAGGGTTAACGGTGGATAGGCAATGGCAAACATTCAAAGACCGCATGGATGAACTACAGAATTTGTTCATCCCAGTTTGGCATAAAAATAAAACAAAAAAGGTGACTCAACCATGGCTAACGAGGGAAATTAGGGATAGCATAAGATCCAAGGAGAGGACATATGAATTGGCCAGAAAAAGCAGTAATCCAGAGGATTGGGAGCAGTTTAGGATTCAACAAAGGAGGACAAAGGGATTAATTAAGAAAGGGAAAATAGAATATGAGAGTAAGCTTTCAGGGAACATAAAAACTGACTGTAAAAGCTTTTATAGATATGTGAAGAGAAAAAGATTGGTAAAGTCAAGTGTAGGTTCCTTTGCAGTCAGAATCAGGGGAATTTATAATGGGGAACAAAGAAATGGCAGACCAATTAAATACATATTTTGGTTCTGTCTTCACAAAGGAGGACACAAATAACCTCCCAGAAATGTCGGGGAACATAGGGTCTGATGAAAGGGAGGAACTGAAAGAAATCAGTATTTGTAGGGAAATGGTGTTGGGAAATTGATGGGATTGAAGGCCGATAAATCCCCAGGGCCTGATAATCTACATCCTAGGGTACTTAAGGAAGTGGCCCTAGAAATAGTAGATGCATTGCTGATCATCTTCCAACATTCGATGGAATCTGGAACAGTACCCATGGATTGGAGGGTAGCTAATGTTACCCCACTATTCAAAAAAGGTGGTAGAGAGAAAATGGGGAATTACAGACCGGTAAGCCTGACATCGGTAGTGGGGAAAATGCTAGAGACCATTATAAAAGATGTAATAGCAGATCACTTGGAAAACAGTGACCGGATCGGACAAAGTCAACATGGATTTACAAAAGGTAAATCGTGCTTGACTAATCTACTTGAATTTTTTGAGGATGTAACTAGTGAAATAGATAAGGGAGAACCAGTGGATGTGGTGTATTTGGACTTTCAGAAGGCTTTCGATAAGGTCCCACATAAGAGATTAGCGTGTAAAGTTAAGGCACATGGGATTGGGGGCAAAGTATTGACTTGGATAGAGAACTGGTTGGCAGATAGAAAGCAAAGAGTTGGAATAAACGGGTCTTTTTCCGAGTGGCAGGCAGTGACTAGTGGGGAACCGCAGGGATCGGTCCTTGGACCCCAGCTATTCACAATATATATTAATGATCTAGACAAGGGAACTAGATGTAATATCTCCAAATTTGCAGATGACACAAAGCTGGGTGGACGTGTGTGCTGTGAGGAGGATGCCAAGCAACTACAGGATGATTTGGACAGGTTGGGTAATTGGGCAGAAGCATGGCAGATGCAATATAACGTGGATAAATGTGAGGTTATCCACTTTGGTGTCAAAAACAGGAAGGCAGATTATTATCTGAATGGCAATAGATTGGGAGAAGGGGAAGTGCAATGAGTCCTGGGTGTCCTTGTGCACCAGTCGCTGAAGGTAAGCATGCAGGTGCAGCAGGCGGTTAAGAAGGCAAATGGTATGTTGGCCTTCATAGCGAGAGGGTTTGAGTACAGGAACAAGGACATCTTGCTGCAGTTGTACAGGGCCTTGGTGAGACCACATCTTGAGTATTGTGTGCCATTTTGTTCGCCTTATCTGAGGAAGGATATTCTTGCCATGGAAAGAGTTCAGCGAAGATTCACCAGGCTGAAAGCTGGGATGGCAGGAATGACGTATGAGGAGAGATTGGGTCGATTGGGCTTGTACTCGCTGGAGTTTAGAAGAATGCGAGGGGATCTCATTGAAACTTATAAAATTCTGACAGGACTGGACAGACTAGATGCAGGAAGGATGGCCGGGGAGTGCAGAACCAAGGGTCACAGTCTAAGGATAAGGGGTAAGCCATTTAGGACAGAAATGAGGAGGAATTTCTTCATCCAGAGAGTGGTGAACCTGTGGAATTCTCTGCCACAGAAGGCAGTAGAGGCCAATTCATTAACTATATTCAAGAAGGAGTTGGATATATTTCTTAAGGCTAAAGGGATCAAGGGGTATGGGGAGAAAGCGGGTACCGGGTACTGAACTTGGATGATCAGCCATGATCGCATTGAATGATGGAGCAGGCTCGAGGGGCCGAATGGCCTACTCCTGCTCCTATCTTCTATTGTTTCTATGTTTCTATGAGTCTGCATTTGACCTTTGCTGCCTGCTGCTGTCTTTGTTCTTTTCCACTGTACTTGGTGTGTTTTCCACCATCTCCATCCTGTTCTCTGCTTCGCAATTTTCTGCCTCTTCCTGTGCTCTTTTCTCCTTCGATTTACAAGCTGTGTCCTCCGACTGTTCCACTCCTCCGGCCGTTCCACTCACACCTCCTGCTCCTTCTCCCATCTCCTCGTCACTCATAGAGCTTCCTTCTGCCTCACACTCACAGCAGGTGGGGCCTTTGTGACACACCCCACAGCTCTCCACCTTGCAGCTCCGAGCGATGTGTCCAGACTCGCCGCAATTATAACAGTACAAGTCCGGACAGTTTCTTACAAGATGGTCGTGTCCAAGACAATAATAGCAAACCTTCTCTTGGTTATCATGCAGTACTCAGAAGTACTGCACTCCTTCCATTGTCTCGAATTTCATGCGGTATGGTAATGACTTCACCCCCTCTGGGAACCGCACCTTTACGTAACGAGTTCCATCTGCTACCCGTGTTCTTGGATAGTACCTCCTCTTTATTGTTGAGCAAATTTTAATGATCCATGACTCCAACTTTTTGATTAGCACATCGTGCTCAATATAAACTGGCAAGTTTAAGAATGAGACCACCACCTCTTCCGAATATAGCAGAGATACCTCCACGAACTTATCGCCAACTTTCAAACTGAGTAAAAGTCTTTCCACCTCCTCTCGGCCACTGACCGTCACCTCGAACCCAACATTCGGCTTTGGTCGGCAGGCAAAGCAGCTTCCCTCGCCGTAGTCCTCATGTACCGCTTGGATAATATCCCAAGCTCGTATCTCCTTATCCTCGCACTGAACCACCACCGTGTTTTCTTTTCCAAACCTCCTGGGGTCCCGGCCCAAATCTTTGGCCTTTTTCTTTCCCTTCCCACCACAGTTTCTCCCCTAATTAAATTCATCTTGGGAACACTGTCCTCTGAGGGGCCCGGCACTCCAGACCCCTCAGCAGCCATCTGGTTGTTGTTTATGGGCCAAAAAGGCCCTAAAACTTGAAAACAAAAACCCAAAAAACCCCCACTAACATTTTACAAACTCACTCCAACTCCCTTCTGCAATCAGGCAACCAGTAACACCTGCTCACTCCTAGTCCCTCCCACCTAGAGAGTGCTTCCCACTGAACCACAGCTGACACTGCTACTCTATAGTTACCACTACTCTGTAGTTCTTGCATCTCTCTGTAACCTCTCTGTAAAATTGCTCCTCCATATTTTTCCCACTAGTTGGTGGCCTATAGAATACATCTAGTAGTGTAATGGCACCTCTATTATTTCTTAACTCTAGCCATATTGATTCTGTCCTTGACCCCTCCAGGACATCCTCTCTCTCCAGCACTGTAATATTCTCCTTAACCAATCCTGCCACCCCACCTCCTATGTTTTCTTCCCTATCGTTCCTGAACACCTTATGTCCAGGAATATTCAACACCCAATACCAGGTAGTATCCTAGTGAATCTCCGCTCTACCCTCTCTATTACTTCAACATCCTTCCTATAGTGGGGAGCTCAGAACTGCACACAGTACTCCCAACTGTGCTCTTACTAAGGGTTTATATAGGGAGTCACCATGACAACTCAACTTTTATATTCTATAGTCTTGCAAAAGAAAACAGTATTGCATTAGCTTTCTTTATGGCCTTATCCACTTGAGGTGCTACTTAAAATGCTTGTGAACTTGAACCTCCAAATCCCTCGGTTCTTTCACGTAACCCAGCCTCCCCTCATTCGAAGCATAATTATTACCTTTTTTAACCTAAATAAACCAACTCACACTTACTGACATTGAATTCCCTCTGTTACTTATTGGCCAATTCCACCATAATCTCTATTTGCAGCTTCCTTTACTAAGCATACTATTTTAGCATCATCTGCAAGTGTGGACACCATCCCCACTAGCCATAGTTCCAAATCACTGATGTACAGAGTGAACAGAAATGAAAAAGGAATAGGCTGATATGAAGGGTGAGGAATTATCAACAGCAGTTCCAAGGTTCAAGGTTCAGCTATGTCCGATGTCAATTCATGGATACAAGTCTGCAACTCCTGAGGTACGTATTAACAGATCTGATTTAGTGATTTCTCTAACTGCATTTTTGGGGTGAGGGAGAACTCCAGGTGCATTGATATCTGGAATGGTTTATGTAGCCTTTGCTTCCTCTAGATGCCTGAAGATACCAATGGAGAATGGAAAGTATTTTATTTTCTGCAAGCATTTCCCCAGAGAACCTTCAAAGCTCCACTCAAAGAGCATGAAGACTACATAGAATGTTACAGCACAGAAACGGACAATTCGCCCGAACAGGTCCATCTGTGCTCCACACGAGCCTCCTCCCACCTTACTTCATCTCACCCTGTCAACATATCCTTCTATTCCTTTTTCCCTCATGTGTTTACCTAGCTTCCCTATAAATGCATCGATGCTATTCACCTCAACCACTCCATGTGGCAGGGAATTCCACAGTCTCACCACTCTCTGAGTAAAGAAGTTTCTCCTGAATTCCTTCCTGATTTATCGTTGACTATCTTGTATTCATGGCCCCAAGTCTTGTAATCCCCACAACTAATTTAACCTTTCTGATGTACATTATTATCTCTGATACTTAAATGATGATTCTGTGCAGAATCGATGAAAGGGTTGACGAAGTATATTTAGAGCCCTGCTGTGTATCACCACTTCTACTGGTTGCAATTTCATGATATCATTCAAATTGTCCATGCAAAATGTTTTTTGATCTTCCATGAACTGTTTGAAGTCCTGTTTGAATGGTAGGTCCCAGAGGAACTGCTTATAACTAATAATTGACAGGAATGGTCTTTGCAACTTGCACCAATTTTAAAGTCAGGACTTGGCTCAAATTCAAATGTACTTTTAATATTTTTGATTAAAATGCGATGATGCTCATCCCTGTGAGAGCAGCGCAAATTCAACAGATGTTATTGATGACAGAAATTAACTGCAGATCAGCTGCATATGGAGGCAATATACAGCACAATACAAAGAAAGGTAACATAATGGGATGACAATATACTCCCAAAGGGATCAGCGTCTGCAAAATCGGCTCTTATGGCTTCAGTTCGTTACTCTTGATACATGGAATAAAGAACTGGCTTTGCAAATTGGTCCTTATTTCCCATTTCTTGCACTCCTTGAGCACCATTAAGTTAAATGCTTATGCACTTTACTGAAAGTTTGCTTCAAAAGTATGTTTATTTGTTAAGTAAGTTTACTTGTTCTTCCAGTGGAAAATAGCTGCCAAAACATCATGCTGGGCATACATGTAACTTTGTAACAAATAACACCATATTAAATACTGTAACGTAAGTTATCATGTTACCTATTACAAGAAACACCTTGTAGTGCTCTTCTACCTATTACAGAACGATAGCCTGGATGTTGTATATAGTCATAGAAGTTACAACATGGAAACAGATCATTTGGTGCAACCAGTCTGTGTTACATAGAAACATAGGGCCAGATTTTCAGTGTGCCGTGAGGTGGGCTTTCAGGCGTGCGGGGGGGGGGCAAAATTCCCGAATTCGGGGGTTCCGACACCATCCCGCCCAAAACCCGCCTCCAAGTAAGTTTCAGGGGAGGCGGGTACCCGCCCCGCACAGGGACCCGCCGACCCGAGGCGGGAAGGGATTAGTGCCAATTAACTGCCTGTTAACAGGTAGCTAACAGGCAGTTTTTAGCCTAATCCCTATTTTGAGGGGTGTCGTGTGGGATTTCCGGCGACTCCAAACCACGCCAGGTTAGAGCAGGCGGGCTGTCGGGTGTGAAGGACTTGGAGGGGTCGCGATGTCGGTGTTCAGGTGAGTGATGGGTGCATGAGTGCAAAGGTAAGTGTGTTTGGTGTGTCTAAAGTGTGTAAAGAAGTTTTACTTACCTGTACTTACCTTAACAGCCTTTCTTCCTCTAGGCGTCGGGAGTCCATCACTCAGCCGGAACTGAAAGCTGAATGGCCGCGAGCTGTCAAAAGTGACAGCCTTCAGCTTACAGTGCCAGTGAGAGTTCTAACTGAGTCTGCGTAGAAGGACTCAGGTTAGAAGTCAGACTGTCAGTGTTTGACAGCTTCAAACAGCTGTGAAACATTGATATTTCATCTGTCAAAAACTCTTGACAGATGAAATTTCAGTCTGTGACGTCACCTGTTGCCGGGTGGCCCTTAATTGGCCTGCTGAGCCTGCTGGGTGGGCTCAACAAGGTCAATCAAGGGAAAATCGCGTGGATTGGCCGGACGTTGATGGAGGCGGGACTAAACCCCGAAAGTTGTAGTCCCGCCTCCTTCCCGACAGCTTAGTGAAAATGCAGCCCAGAGAAAATGCAGCCCCTCGAGCCTGCTCTGCCATTCAATGCGATCATGGCTGATCATCCAAATTCAGTACCCTGTCCCTGCTTTCTCCTCATATCCCTTGATCCCTTTAGCCTTAAGAAATATATCCAACTCCTTCTTAAATATATTTAATGAATTGGCCTCTACTGCCTTCTGTGGTAGAGAATTCCACAGGTTCACCACTCTCTGGGTGAAGAGATTCCTCCTCATCTCTGCCCTAAAAGGCTTACCCCTTATCCTTAGACTGTGACCCCTGGTTCTGGACTCCCCAACCATCGGGAACATCCTTCCTGCATCTAGTCTGTCTAGTCCTGTTAGAATTTTATAAGTTTCAATGAGATCCCCTCTCATTCTTCTAAACTCCAGCGAGTATAAGCCCAATCGACCCAATCTCTCCTCATACGTCATTCCTGCCATCCCAGGTATCAGCCTGGTGAATCTTCGCTGCACTCCTTCCATGGCAAGAACATCCTTCCTCAGATAAGGTGACCAAAACTGCACACAATACTCAAGATGTGGTCTCACCAAGGCCCTGTACAACTGCAGCAAGACATCCTTGTTCCTGTACTCAAACCCTCTCACTACGAAGGCCAACATACCATTTGCCTTCTTAACCGCCTGCTGCACCTGCATGCTTACCTTCAGCGACTGGTGCACAAGGACACCCAGGTCTCGTTGCACTTCCCCTTCTCCCAATCTATTGCCATTCAGATAATAATCTGCCTTCTTGTTTTTGACACCAAAGTGGATAACCTCGCATTTATCCACGTTATATTGCATCTGCCATGCTTCTGCCCAATCACCCAACCTGTCCAAATCATACTGGAGTTTCTCAGCATCCTCCTCACAGCACACACGCCCACCCAGCTTTGTGTCATCTGCAAACTTGTTGACGTCTACCCTCCACATCAGAAAATAGTCCTAATCACATTTACCCCTCTGTTTCCAAACTCCTTCAACCCCATGTTCTTCGTCCACCTATCCAATCTAATCTTGAATATTGGCAGAGGGGGAATTTTAAACCCCCAAGGATGGGTGGGTTGGGGGCGGGGTGGGTAGTTAAAATAAGTGATTTTTAGATCGTGACCACAGCCCAGCTCCTGCTTTAATGGAGGCGCATATGAATACTGGCGAGTAACCTACTCGCTGCATGCGGGCCCGGGGGTTCTGGGTGATGGGGGCACTTTAAATATGCAATTGGGGTCTGAAGTCATTTGAGGGAACCCAACACAATTTGGATTAACAATGGGTGGAATGTGTGCCATGTTCTACCCATTGGCGGGAAAGTGGAGTTGAGGTCGATGATCAGCCATGATCTTATTGAATGGCGGAGCAGGCTCGAGGGGCCGTATGGCCTACTCCTGCTCTTACTTCTTATGTTCTTATGTGCCAGCTGTTGAGCAGCCTAAAAAGGGACTGCTGCAGTCCACTCAGAGAACATGGCCAGAATCGCTGTGGCACTGATTTTTGTGGGTGAATGCTCCTCCTGGATCCACAGAAGGCTTGCTACCCTCTTCCAGCCCATCTCCAATGCCACTCCCCGCCAGCCACAGTGATTTATTTCCCCCTCCATTCCAAACCCATTGGGGTGAATTTTGACCCCAGAAACAGTTGGGTTGTGGTTGGGTGAGATGTTAAAATTTTTTAAATCTCAAACCCAACCCCAACCCATCTCCAACCCGCCCACTTCCAGGCTTAACAGAGGCGGGACGGGGGGAATCAGCCAACCCGCTCCCAGGAGGTGGGTTGGCAATTTAAATATTTTAATAAGGCTGGCAGCTTCAGATTTTAACCCTGGCCGGCTCAAGGGAGGCGAGGACAGCTTCGGGGAGAAGGTAGATGCCTTTACAGCACTGCTTGTGGGTCAGGAGAAAGAAAGAAAAGAAAGACTTGCATTTATATAGCACCTTTCATGACCACCGGACGTCTCAAAGCGCTTTACAGACAATGAAGTACTTTTGGAGTGTAGTCACTGTTGTAATGTGGGAAACACGGCAGCCAATTTGCACACAGCAAGCTCCCACAAACAGCAATGCAATAATGACCAGATAATCTGTTTTTGTTATGTTGATTATTTAGTTAGAAGGAGCAGGAATGTTTCCACTCAGCTCTCCCCAAGTTTACCTTCTTCCCTTGGATCGGAACACCCCCACACATCAGATCTCCCCCCCCCCATACAAAGACCTTCTGATTGGGGTTAGGTCCCCCTTGGGATCTGGTATTGGACCCCCACCCCACCTCACGCCACACTCCCAGTAGCAGCTGCAGGCTCCTTACCTGGTCCTGCTTCAGAGTGCTCCCTGCCTGACTGGGAGCCAAGCCTCTCAATCAGGCTGATTTCTGGGCGGGGATCCTGGCAAAGTAAAAAGGTGCCCGCAATGGTAAAACTCCACAGCATGCGCGGAAACCCAGACTTCTCGGATTCCTGTTCGAAACTCCGCTTCTCCCGCCTATGCAACCCGCCTCCATCAAGATAGGGGGCTTTATTTCTGGCTTGGGTCCATGGAGGACCCACAGATTTCCCACCAATCCTTGCAGCTCGCTGTTCAAATGGAAATTGAGCTTTGGCCCTCATAATGGTTTGGACCTCTTGTGAAGGAGTTCAGGCAGATGGTGCAATGGCAACCAAGTGAAAATCACCACTATAATACCTATTTTAGAATTCCTCTGCAAATCTGGGCAGCATGCCCTCTAGCCCTATATGCTAATCATTGATGTGCGCAGTGAACAAGACCCATCACAACACAGAATCCTGCGGGACACTTCCATCCACTGTGAGAAATTGCCCGCAACTCCGTACCTTTTAATCAATTTTCAATCCAATTAGCTACCCTCCCCGAATTCCACACCTTTCTTCTCCAGTAGTCCCCCACTGGTGTCAGCCGTGGTTCAGTTGGTAGCACTCTTGCCTCTGATTCATGAAGGTTTTGAGTTCAGTTCCACTCCAAAGACTTGAGCACAAAAGTCTAGGCTGACACTCCAGTGTAGTACTGGGGGAATGCTGCACTGTCGGAGGTGCCGTCTTCTGGATGAGACATTAAACCGAGGCCCTGTCTGCCCTCTCAGGTGAATGTAAAAGATCCCACGGCACTATTATGAAGAAGAGCAGTGGAGTTATCCCCGGTGTCCTGGCCAATATTTATCCCTCAATCAACATCACTAAAACAGATTATCTGATCATTATCACATAGCTATTTGTGGGAGCTTGCTGTGCGCAAATTGGTTGCTGCGTTGCCTACATTACAACAGTGACTACACTTCAAAAAGTACTTAACTGGCTGTAAAGCACTTTGGGATGTCCTGAGGTCATGCAAGGCGCTATATAAATGCAAGTCTTTCTTTTTCCTGTTTGATACCTTGCTTTCTGAACGTCCCCTGGACACCACATCCACTGCATTTCCCCCATCTACTAGCTCTGTCACTTCCACTGGTCCTGTACTTTCCTAATTTCCTGCATTCTTTCATCACTCAAGATTACAATATGCTTCTGCTCCTGTAGTTTTGCTAAATGTGCTGAATACTTGCTGCAGAATGCAGACACCTGGCAGGACAGGAAATAACAGTAAGATTGCTTGTTTTTAATACCCCATAAAAAAACAGGTGCATGGGAGAACATTAAAGAATGTCACATCAAATGTGTGGTGCACAATTGCAGTATCCCGCCCCAAATTAGACTGTAGTCTATTAACTCTCTATATTTTGTAATTGCAGTTGTGTTGAAAAAAATCCTGAAGATTCCTTGGAAGTAATAAAGATTGAGAACTCTATGGGGAAGAAAATTGGACATAGTTGCTTTACTAGGATCCAAGGTGGCCTACTAAATAATGGAGAGGTTACAGCATGATAAATGATGATATATGCTGAGCCAATTTTATATAATATATCAACCTACACCTTATGGCTCTACTCTAGTCAATCAGCAGTAAACACCTTTTACAGTGTGTTTGACCCTCAGAGCACAAAGAACCCTAAGACATCTATCAACAAAGTTAAAATCTGGAATTTATTATAAAGGAAATCCCATACCCACTGGGCTACAGGTTGAACTAGTTACAAATTCATTTCAAATTAGAGCCCTCTGTACTGCTGAGGTCAACTAGTCCACCTCACACAAAGTGCCAAAAGAGCAGATCGCAAGTTAAGACTTTAACCCTTTCAGGACACACATCTTTTACTGGTTCATTTGAAGAATAAAGTGCTTCTTTTTTGGTTTCTCTTCAACGGGTACATTTTCCACTGCTAGGGCCCGAAGAGGTTGGTGTTAAAAGGGCAGAGAATTGCACGGAAAACACTGGCAGCATCAGATGGTGGTTGTAGCACCACTCCTATTTGCTACCTTGTGAAAAAGACACGTGCCAACCAACGTTCCCTGGGAGCTGCGCTTTGTCCTGCGGGGCCTGTTTCTTTTAATGCGCCGTCCCTTTAACTTTCTGCGCATGCACGGGATTTACAATGCAAAAGCCGGTGAGCGGCCTGCGCGGGGCCTTTCAGATTACGGCGTGGCCGCAAGCGTTTGCAGCTTAAAGGGAACATTGGTGCCAGCATACTGTCATTAGTGCTTATTAATGGCTCTTAATGCTGATTGGCGCTGTTCTGTGTGATAAATTCTCCATTGGCACTCGTTGTTCCTGACCTGAGTTGGAGTTGCCCCTGGATAGGTAAACATGCCGGTGATTATTACAATTACAATATTACTAGCCTGCTTCACCACAGATGCAGGGTGGGAGTGAAAGCCTGATGTGGCACTCACAACTACTTGTACCAACTTAGGTTCAAGGAATAATCACTTGTACCCCGTTACTACTTGAGTGCCATCCAATGGTGTACATAAATTGAAGGGACTTTCACTCCCTTAACGAGCAGATGTTATACAACGTCTGACTTATACACACTGGTGCTCATTTCCTTGGAAGCATCCACGATTCATACATCCTGTGACAATATGTTATCGAGCAGTTCCAAGAGAAGGGAAGTCTTGATGGTAGGCTGCTGGGAAACAATGACTATACAGTGCAACGGTGAATCATGGCAATGTCCAGGGACACTTCTAATCCTGACGTGAGTCTCAACCTGCACACTGGGACTGAGATGCTATACAATGAAGCCCTTGCCAGGATCTGTGTGCTGATCATACAGACCTTCAGTATGCAGTTACCAAGCAAGCAGAGGAGACAGGACAATTCCTGAGGAGAAAAAACACCATTGGCAGCACAAGAACATTGGCGGCAACTGGCAGCGCTTTGCCTCAAGCTGTAACATTTGTGTCAGGTGCAATGATCACCATCCTATCTGTTTGCACCTTACCAGGAACTCATCATCACAAGCATTGTGAGGGGATCTCATTGAAACCTATAAAATTCTAACAGGACTAGACAGACTAGATGCAGGAAGGCAGAGGAGTCCAGAACCAGGGGTCACAGTCTGAGGATAAGGGGTAAGCCATTTAGGACAGAGATGAGGAGGAATTTCTTCACCCAGAGAGTGGTGAACCTGTGGAACTCTCTACCACAGAAGACAGTTGAGGCCAATTCATTAAATATATTCAAGAAGGAGTTAGATATATTTCTTAAGGCTAAGGGGATCAAGGGATATGGGGAGAAAGCAGGGACAGGGTACTGAATTTGGATGATCAGCCATGATCGCATTGAATGGCGGAGCAGGCTCGAGGGGCCGAATGGCCTACTCCTGCTCCTATCTTCTATGTTTCTATGTTTCTATTGCGCTGATAACTTTTGATGCGTTCAAAACAGGTATAGGCAGCATGACATATTAATTAGCTTTTACTTAACCGTAATGGACATTACTGTGTAAGCCCATCAATGTGTCCACATGTTTATATGCCTTAAAGAAGTGCAATGTATGAAAAGGCGTATTTATGGTTAAAAATGAGTGTATAATGTAACTGAAATGGGAGCCATCAAATAAATGGATGATATAAATCTATTGCATTTATGTAGCCATTGTGATTATAAGGCTCCTTCTGAAATCTGGGGGGTCCTAATCTGGGGCTGTGCCAGTGGCTGATGGCTCGGAAACACTACTATCTATTTCAGAGGAAGCAGGAGGCCTTCTGCCTCTAGTGGAGAGCAAACCTGACGCACTAGCATCAGCCAAGAACTTCCTGAGACATATTGGGCTATAAATTCATCTTGGGTTTCAATGGAAAAGAAAAGCGGGCGGAGTGTAAAACAGGCTGCCAATTCGCCATCTTGCGCTACCACCCAAGGCAAATTTATACCCCCTTGTTCTTACAATAATGAGTCAGAGGCGTGTTCTACAAATACTTATGCTGGACTTTGAGTTTACACAGTACTGCCACTAACCAGAAAGGCAACCGTCACATCCTGCATGCTGTCTTGCCTCATAATTCAGAAAAGTACATCACAACAAGAGGCACTACCCTGCAACAATGCACCTGCATCAGCTAATGGAATCCCTGCTTATGAGCCATCTGTAATCTTACCCTTAATAAGTCGAAGCAGGTCCGTAACTTCCTGAATTTTGTCACTGAAGATTTCCATTGGTACAGTGAGAGCATCAATATGAACGGTACACTGTGTGCTTATGATCTCATTTACTGAGGCAGCTACATGCCACAGCAGCTTGTCTATACTGCACTTCAGATTTTGGGCTGGACAAGCCTTCCTCAATAGCCTTACTAATGTCATTCAGTCTGACCCAGATGTTGACACACAGTCATTCAGACCACCCAAACCTTGCTGCACAGAGCTTCTCCTGGAGCTAATTAAAGTGGAAACACCAAGAACAAGCATCCTCTGCTCAAAGATATCCGCTGAGAGGCTCACTTCCTCATTCATGTTTGGAGACTGCGAATCCTTCCAGCACTTCCCACTATTCTCCAAGGGAAGAGTGCGAAGATACGACTACAACAATCTTTGTACTTTTATGCAAGTTCTTCCTGATCTCTTCAGTGGTCGGAAGGCGGAGGGGGGAGGGGAAGGAGATACAGCATTGACACGATTAGCAACCTCAAGACCAGTGCGCTGGTGCTTGTTTTAGTGGCATTAACATCCATTGAGACAAAAAGAGCTTTCCTCCTCTCCAAGACCACATCTACAAGTTTCAGCGAAGATCTGTCTGTGAAGCAAGCTTTTCTTAAGCAACAGTTGAGATTTAGTCAGCCTAGCATTTCGCTCTTTATAGCTTACTTAATGACACGAGATTTTAGTTAAGTGGCTGTTAAGCCACTTGAGAAGAGTGAACCCAACAGGGGCAGCATGGTGGCATAGTGGTTAGCACTGTTGCCTCACAGCGCCAGAGACCCAGGTTCGAATCCGGCCTCGGGTGACTGTCTGTGTGGAGTTTGCAAGTGAAGCATTTGCCTTTTAGGGGTATGTACTAGTTTTGTATCATATCAAATAGTCCTTTGAATACTTGTTGCACATTCTCCCCGGGTGCTCCGGTTTCCTCCCACAGTCCAAAGATGTGCAGGTTAGGTTGATTGGTTATGATAAATTGACCCTTAGTGTTAGGGGGATTAAACACGTGGGGTTACAAGGATAGAGTGGGATATGTGTTGGTGTAGGGGTTACGGGGATCGGGTGGAATATGTGTCGGTGCAGGCTCGATGGGCCGAAATGGCCTCTATCTGCACTGTGGGGTTTCTGTGATTTCTGTGAATATGGGTAGAGTTAAGACACAGCAAAGGATGAAAGACTCTGGTAGAAGTTGTCGACAGACCTCCTGATAGTAGTAAAGTAATGGCAGGATGTATAAATACGGAGATCAGGGTGACATGTAGCAAACACAAAGTGGTTATAATAGGACATTTTAATTTGACAGAGACTGGGAGAAGCAGAACATCTCAAGTAATAAAGGCAATTAATTTCTAGAATGTATTTGGGACAGTTTTCTAGGCCAATATGTTTTAGAACCAACAAGGATACAGGTTACACTGGAACTAGAGTAACGAATCACAATCGGTTAACAATTTCACGGTAAGGGAGCAGCTCGGAAATAGTGACCATAGTATGATTGCATTTTATATTAGGTTAGAGAGGGAGAAGGGAGTCACAAACCAAGATTTTAAATTTAAGTAAAGCAAACTTCGAAGGGTTGTGAAATTAATTAACTATAATAAACTGGGCTGAACTGTTAATGGGTAAACCTACAAAGAGTAACAAGTATTCAAAGGACTATTTGATATGATACAAAACTAGTACATACCCCTAAAAGGCAAATGCTTCACTTGTGTAGTTATGCAACAATGGTCAGCAAATGAGATAAGAGACAGTATTGTGGCGGAGCCACTGAATGACTCTGGGCAACTGTATATAATTCCCTTTAACGCTGTTCTAACACCAGCCTAAGCCTGTACCATTGTGTTAGACATTACTGTGTTTTGTATATAGTGTTTGTATGTACGGGGCGTGGCCCCTTTAAGAGCACGGGAAAACGCAGGCAAACGCGATGACATCATGTCACAAACCACGTGACTGCCCGGGCAGTCCTCGTGGAATCTCCATCTTGTTAAGACCTGTTTTTGTGGTTCTCCTGTATCAATCTCAACAAACTGTTTGAACTCGTTTAGTCTTACATTAAAGACCTGTTTGATTGATCTCCTGAGTCGACCTCAGTTATTGGTTAGGAATTCGTCAATTCCTACATTGGTGACCCCGTTTTTTGTGAACGTTTTTCGCAAAAAGAACACAGCATGGAGGCCAACGCCGTTTCGCTGAAGCTACCGCAGTTCTGGGAGCAGCAAGCGACCTCCTGGTTCATTCAGGTCGAGGCACAGTTCGCCCTGAGGGACATCGTTGCGGATCAAACTAAATATCTCTATGTGGTCTCCGCACTCGACAGCTCTACCACCTCGCGGATCGTCAGCCTCCTCGAGAACCCTCCAACGGAGCGCAAGTATGAAACCCTCAAGGCACGGTTGCTGCAAGTTTTCGGGCTCACTAAATCGGAGCGTGCCCATCGATTGCTCGCTATGCCCGGGCTCGGGGACTCCAAACCTTCGGAGTTGATGAGCCAAATGCTCACACTCCTGGGCTCAGAACCGGAATGCTTCCTATTCCGTGAACTATTCCTCAGCCAGCTGCCTGAGCAGGTGCAAGCTGCCCTAGCCAGGTCCGAGGTGGAAGACTGCGCGGCACTCGTGGCAGAAGCGGACAAAATTTTCGCGGTAATGCAGCAGTACTGCACCACCACGAGGCGCCCATCCCCCACAGACGCCGCCCCAGCTCGTCAGCCTGCTGGGCTGTGTTTCTACCGCGCGCAGTTCGGCGCGAAGGCGCGACGTTGCTGCCCTCCCTGCAGCTTTCCCCCCAAAAAAACAACTGCGACTACTGAGGAACGGGCCTAACGGGCGCCCCGCAGCCGCCATGGCGATCGGCAACGTGGGCAAGTTGCTTTTCATCACCGATACGCTCTCCGGTCGTCGTTTTCTGTGTGACACCGGAGCGCAGTGCAGCATTTTGCCCGCATCTGCCCTCGATGTGCAGGCAGGGAATCACGGCCTCGCCCTTGAAGTGGCCAATGGCGGAGCGATTCGGACCTTCGGCAGACAGCGAGTGGAGGTGTGCTTCGGGGGGCAACGTTTTCAATGGGAGTTTGTGACGGCCAAGGTTTCTCAACCCATTCTCGGCGCGGATTTCCTGTGCGCCAACAGACTCCTGGTCGACGTGAAGAACCGGCGGTTGATCAACGCGGCAACTTTCAATTCTATCCCTTGTTACCGCAGTAACACTACGTTGCGCACCGTCACCTGTGCTTTCCTGACTCCTGACGAGTTCGCTCGTCTGCTCGCCGAATTTCCTGACCTCTCAAGACCCACGTTCTCCTCCACAGCCACGAAACATGGTGTGGAACACCACATCACCACCAATGGCCCCCCGGTCTACGGGCGGGCCCGGCGCCTGGAACCTGGCAAGCTGGCGGTCGCAAAAGCGGAGTTCGCGACCATGGAACGGTTAGGGATTATTCGCCGGTCGAATAGTCCCTGGTCTTCACCCTTCCATATAGTCCAGAAGCCTGGCGGCGGATGGCGACCATGCGGCGACTATTGACGCCTAAACGACGCCACCACTCCTGATCGGTACCCGATCCCCCACATCCAGGATTTCTCTGCCCATTTGGCAGGGAGCACGGTCTTCTCGAAAGTCGACCTCATACGGGGCTACCACCAGGTCCCAGTGCACCCACAGGACATCCAGAAGACCGCAGTCATCACCCCATTTGGCCTCTTCGAGTTTCTGTGAATGCCGTTTGGGTTAAAGAACGCCGCCCAGGCTTTCCAATGCCTGATGGACTCCGTGCTGCGGGACCTCAAGTTCCTCTTCGTCTACCTGGACGATATCCTAATTGCCAGTCCCACTAAAGAAGAACATATCTGTCACCTACGCACCCTTTTTCGACGCCTCAGCCAACACGGCCTGATTATCAACCCGGCCAAGTGTCAGTTTGGCCTGCGCCAAATTGATTTCCTGGGACATCGCATCACCGCAGAGGGAGCGGTTCCTTTACAAGCGAAGGTAGAGGCGGTGATATCCTTCCCACGCCCGCAAAGCATTAAGGCCCTGCAGGAATTCCTAGGCATGGTAAACTTTTACCACCGTTTCATGCCTAAGGCAGCACTAGTCATGCAGCCCCTGTATGAGGCCCTCAAGGGCAAGACTGGCAAGAACCCGGTAGACTGG
Source organism: Somniosus microcephalus (assembly GCF_052327205.1). NCBI lineage: Eukaryota > Metazoa > Chordata > Chondrichthyes > Squaliformes > Somniosidae > Somniosus > Somniosus microcephalus. The sequence continues at coordinate 258,088,480 of NC_140992.1, read as the reverse complement.
ACGGACGACATGGCCCGAGCGTTCGACAACACCAAAAGTGCCTTAGCCAACGCAACCATGCTGGCGCACCCGCTGCCAGGAGCGTCAGACTACACCATCGGCGCCGTGCAAGAGCAGTGGGTGAACGGGACGTGGCAGCCATTGGCATTCTTCAGCCGTCAACTATGGCGGAACGAGAGAGCGTATAGCACGTTCGACCGGGAGTTGCTCGCCCTTTTTCTGGCCATCCACCATTTTTGCTTCCTCCTGGAAGGACGTCCTTTCACCGCCTTTGTAGACCATAAGCCACTAACTTTTGCCATGGCCAAGACCGCCGAACCGTGGTCATCCCAACAGCAACGTCAACTGACCTACATATCCGAATTCACCACGGGTATACAGCACGTGGCCGGTAAGGACAACCTGGTGGCAGACTGTCTCTCCCGCGCGACCGTCAATACGGTTCATTTGGGCATCGATTACGCCCTTATGGCAGCGGACCAAGCCTCAGACCCAGAAGTCCAAGCCTGCAGAACGACCGTCACTGGCCTCCGGTTGGCCAACGTCAAGTTCCATTCGGCAGGTACCACGCTTTTGTGTGACGTCTCCGTACAGGACCCTCGCCCGGTCGTGCCGGTCGTCTGGCACCGTAAAGTGTTCGACGCCATACATGGGTTGTCACACCCAGGAATGAAGGCCTCTCAGAAGCTGATGTCAGCGAAATTCGTATGGCATGGCATGCACAAGGATGTCCGCGACTGGGCCAACACCTGCGTGGTCTGCCAAAAGGCCAAAGTACAGCGCCACGTCAAAGCTCCGTTGGCCACCTTCACAGTTCCGGAGCAACGGTTTGACCATGTCAATGTGGACCTGGTAGGACCACTCCCACCCTCCCATGGTTTTTCACACATCCTGACCATGGTTGACCGTACCACCAGATGGCCGGAGGCAGTTCCCCTGTCATCCACTACTTCGGCGGACGTGGCCAGGGCATTCATTTCCACCTGGGTCGCCCGGTTCGGAGTGCCCGCAGATATTTCTTCCGACAGAGGACCGCAGTTTTCCTCCGAACTCTGGAATGCAGTGGCCCAAGGACTCGGTGTCAAATTACATCGCACCGCAGCCTACCACCCACAGGCGAATGGCCTCTGTGAACGTTTCCACCGATCACTGAAAGCCGCCCTGAGGGCCAGCCTCCAGGACGCTGGATGGGCAGACAAGCTACCGTGGGTCCTGTTGGGCCTTCGCACGGCCCCCAAAGAAGACCTTCGCTCTTCAGCAGCGGAGCTGGTGTACGGTCAGCCGCTGCGAGTCCCGGGGGATTTCCTGCCAGCTTCGACGAAGCCATGGTCCGTGTCTGACCAGCTTACTAGTCACCAGGAGGCGGCCAAATGCTTCGCACTGGTGCCCACTTCGCACCACGGGCTGCAGAGTTCGCACCTTCCCCCGGAGCTTCACAAGGCTGAGTACGTCTTTATTCACCATGATGCTCATAGGGATCCACTCAAGGCCCCATATACTGGTCCCTTCCGCGTGTTGGAGGCAGGGGACAAAACCTTCACGGTGGATGTCGGTGGTAAACCAGACCACATTTCAGTTGATCGCTTAAAGCCAGCACATCCGGACCTCGACCGCCCCGTCGAGACAGCACAACCGCCGAGACGAGGTCGGCCACCCATCGCCGTTACAGCAGACCAAGTGCAACCGCCCGCCAGACCGCCAGCCGCCCAGCAGCCTCCACCTCAGGAGTACAGGAGTCGTTCTGACAGGCTCGTCAGACCCCCTCACTGCTTGACTTTGTCCGTTAAAGTGAATTCTGGGGGGGCGCATGTGGCGGAGCCACTGAATGACTCTAGGCAACTGTATATAATTCCCTTTAACGATGTTCTAACACCAGCCTAATCCTGTACCATTGTGTTAGACATTACTGTGTTTTGTATATAGTGTTTGTATGTACGGGGCATGGCCCCTTTAAGAGCGCGGGAAAGCGCGGGCAAACGCGATGACGTCATGTCGCAAACCACGTGACTGTCCGGGCAGTCCTCGTGGAATCTCCATCTTGTTAAGACCTGTTTTCGTGGTTCTCTGTATCGATCTCAACAAACGGTTTGAACTCGTTTAATCTTACATTAAAGACCTGTTTGATTGATCTCCTGAGTCGACCTCAGTTATTGGTTAGGAATTCGTCAATTCCTACAGTATCAAACTAAACATACAATGCAAGGAAAAATGGAAATCTAACAGACTGCAAGAACTATAACAAGCAATAATGGGATACATATAAATAAGGAGTGAAATGGGAATATGGAAACTAACTTGCAAGGGATGTCAAATCTCACAGCAAATACATGGACAGATTAAGTGAGTGGGCAAAGTTATGGTAGATGGAGTTGAATATAGGGAAGTGTCAGGTTATCCACTTTGGATCTGGGAAAGACAAATTGGAATATTTTCTTCATGGTGAGAGATTAGGAACAGTGGAGGAGCAAAGGGATTTAGGTGCCCATGTACACACATCATTAAAAGCTAGTGCACAGATACAAAAATTAATCAAAAAGGTTAAACATAGACGATAGGATGGAAAGATGGCCTTTATCTCAAGGAGGTTTGAATTCAGAAGTGATGCTTCAATTGTACAGAGCCTTGCTCAGACTCCATCTGGAGTACTGCGTTCAGTTTTGGGCACAGAACCTTAGAAAATATATATTGGCCTTAGAGGGAATACAGCACAGATTCCCCAGAATGACAGCGGAGCTTAAAGGGTTAAATTATGAGGAAAGTTGCATAAACGTGGCTTATCTTCCTTTGAATTTAAAAGGTTGAGGGGTGTTCTAATCAAGGTGTTTAAAATGATAAAGAGACTCGATAGGGTCGATGCAGAGAAACTATTTGCGCTGGCGAGGGAATTTAGACCGAGAGCATAATCTTAAAATTAGAGCTAGGACATTGAGGAGTGAAATCAAGAAGCACTTCTTCACACAAAGGGGAGTAGAAATCTGGAATTCTTTTCACCAAATGGCTATGGATGCTTGGTCAATTAAAATTTTCAAGACTGAGATCAATTGATTTTTGTTAGGTAAGGATATCAAGGGATATGGAACAAAGGCGGGTAAATGGAGTTGAGATACGAATCAGCCATGATCGAATTGAATGAAGAAACAGGCACAAGGGGCTGAATGGCCTATATTTTTATGTTCCCGTTTGTGGATAGGCCACACCTAGGCAATCTTCCACATTGTCAGGTAGATACCAGTGTCATAGCTTAGCAAGTAGCGGTTCCATCTGGTGCACAGATCTTCAGCATTACAGCCAGGATGCTGTCAGTAACCTATTTCGCAAAATCCATAATCACCAAGAATTAATTGCCAAACTTCATTATGTAGGTGTTAAGTGTGAACACTAATTCCAATTTGACCAAAATCAGAATAGCAGTAATCCTAATGTCGGCCTATTTCTGGCCATTTTAATTCAGAATGGGATGCCCCTTTAATTTAATGGTGCTGTGGATATACAGTGAGGCAGGTGCTTCCTGTGCATGTGATGATAATTGTCTCATTTGCACACAAATTTAGCCTCCCCTCATGTTGGCATGTATGGATTGTGGCTGGGCCAACTGATTCGATATGGCATGCTATCCCGCGGCAAATTTTATGCATGTCCACAATTACTGCGTGTCGCCGAAGCACTACGCTTTTGCATAAAATGCCCTGAGCTAAAGGACCGGTTTCTGAGCAGATCTGAGTGATAACAAATCACTTGCTGTAGCAAATTGGTATGGTAGCAGAGTGGTTCTGGTACTGGACTAGTAATGCAGAGATTATTAAATTCAAATTCCACCGTGGTAAATTGAGAAATTGAGTTCAATAAATCTGGTCATTTGTGCGCTAACACCAGAAAATGATCATGGATCCTTGTAAGAAATCCAACTGGTTCAGTAAAGTCCTTCCGCGAACGGAACCTGTCACTCCTATCCAGTCTGACAGTCTATGCTCGCTGCATTAGTGCTCTCTGGGCAACTAAGGATGGGCAATAAATACCTGTCTTGCTGTTAGGTGTTTGCTACAAGAATTAATTTTTAAAAATGAATTACCCTAATGGTGGCTGCTGGAGATCGAATCAAGTTGGTGGCTGGCTGTGTTTCTTCCCCCTGAGGGAAGTTGCAGTTAAATTCCCCCACATGACTTAAATACAATATGAAAAACTGATGTTTTAAAATTAATGCAAGCTGCAGGAAGAACAGAAACACTCCACACATTGTTGCAAAATGTTATGAGTCCCCTTGCTAAAATATGTAACAGATCTGAACATGTTCAACATACTCATTCTCTCCACTTGCTATGTAGACATTGGGTGACATCATGCTGGCACGTTGTTTCTGAAGTCATAAGCAATAGATAACATTCTCTCATGTGGTATGCGAGTTACTTGTTCTCAGCCAGGGTGATAGCAGGAGAGCCGCAAATAGTCTCAGCACTTGAGTTGTGGGGAGGAAGGGGGTTGAGGAGGGGTCGGTGGGGGCGGTTGGTGGTGGTGGAATTGTCGGGCTTCCCGTTCCTGACTGTTAACAACACCCTTCAAACAAACAGGAAAGGTACTGCTGACATCCAAAGATCCACACTGCAGCATGAGACTGCCTTTAGGAAAGGAGATGGGAAAACAGATGAAATGGAGAGAAGATCGGAAAAAGGCAAATAAATCTCTACTCTGCTCCAGCTATGGAACTTGACATTGCCTCCCAACTCTGTGCCCATTTTCCCCCAAAATCTCCGTCTGAATTCCTTCAGTCCAGGTTCCTCTCTGCTCACAATTCCAAGACTGCAATGGTCAAAGTCTGTGACCACCACATTTGTTTCTTTCTTGTCCTCCTCAACAGCTCCATTACATTCATTATGGTCAACCATGCCACCCTGAGTGTGTGGAACTTGGAGCACTGCAGAAAGTTGAATAATAACTCTGAAACCAAGTCCGGGATCTGACAATGGAATGCCATATCTAAAGTTTGGAATCCCTTGAATGCTTAGGTCTAAGAGGTGCAGATCTACATTCACATCAATTTGCACCTGGAACTGCTTCACATTGATGCAAATAACTGAAGCTAGTTCACGATCTGACCGATAAGTGCACTAAGGGTGAAGTCACACAATTATTATAGCGCTGGTGTGAAGCAGTTTTGCTTCACGCTAATGCTGTAGTTATAGTGTGAATGCAGCCTGAGTCCAGGGTCTGGGCCCAACTTGACATCAAATACAGAGGAATGAGCTTCCCCAGAAGAGATTTGTGAGAAGTCACACGACACCAGGTTATAGTCCAACAGCTTTATTTGAAATCACAAGCTTTCGGAGCGCTGCTCCTTCGTCAGGTGAAGTGAAGAGATGCATATAGGCACAGCATATATAGTCAGAGAACACTGCCAGATGATTACAGGTAATTTTTCTAACTGCCCTTTATCGCACCTCGGCAGAGAGATAATCACAGCAATCACAGGTGTGAATGGTGTCCAAACAGGTCAGTCAGGAAAACATTACATCAAAGAACAATGAGGTGGGGTCACAAGGGGTCAAATGTTGCAGATGCTGGGGTCTGTATGAAAAACAATAAACAAACAAAAAACAATTGCTGGAAATCACAGCAGGTCCGGCCGCATCTGTGTAGAGAGAACAAGCCAATGACGACTCGAGTCTGGATGACTCTACGTCAGGTGGGGTTACATATAGCATGACATGAACCCAAGATCCCGGTTGAGGCCGTCCTCGTGAGTGCGGAACTTGGCTATCAGTTTCTGCTCGACGATTTTGCGTTGTCGTGTGTCTCGAAGGCTGCCTTGGAGGATGCTTACCGGAAGATTGGAGGCTGAATGTCCTTGACTGCTGAAATGTTCCCCAACTGGGAGGGAACACTCCTGCCTGGCGATTGTTGTGCAGTGTCCGTTCATCCGTTGTCGCAGTGTCTGCATGGTCTCGCCGATGTACCATGCTCTGGGGCATCCTTCCCTGCAACGTATGAGGTAGACAACATTGGCCGAGTCATGAGTATGTACCATGTACCTGGTGGGTGGTGTCCTCATGTGTGATGATGGTATCTGTGCTGATGATCTGGCATGTCTTGCAGTGGTTGCCGTGGCAGGGTTATGTGGTGTCGTGGTCGCGGTTCTCCTGAAAGCTGGGTAATTTGCTGCGAACGATAGTACATAAGAACATAAGAAATAGGAGCAGGAGTAGGCCAATCGGCCCCTCGAGCCTGCTCCGCCATTCAATAAGATCATGGCTGATCTGATCCTAACCGCCAATCTACTATCACAGAACCATCTCCTGAATCTAACAGAATTAGATACACGAAATAGGAGCAGGATCAGGCTACACGGCCCCTGGGCCCGCTCCGCTACCCACAGGGCCATGACCAATCCGAACCTAGACTCATGTCCAAATTCCTGCCCGCTCCCCGTAACCCTTAATTCCCTTTACTTCTAGGAAACTGTCTATTTCTGTTTTAAATTTATGTAATGATGTAGCTTCGACAGCTTTTTGGGGCAGCATATTCCATGGACCTACCACCCTCTGAGTGAAGTAGTTCCTCCTCATCTCAGTTTTGAAAGAGCAGCCCCTTATTCTAAGACTATGCCCCCTAGTTCTAGTTTCACCCATCATCGGGAACATCCTCCCCGCATCCACCCGATCCAACCCCTTCACAATCTTATATGTTTCAATAAGATCGCCTCTCATTCTTCTGAACTCCAATGAGTAGAGTCCCAATCTACTCAACCTCTCCTCATATGTCCATCCCTTCATCCCCGGGATTAACCGAGTGAACCTTCTTTATACTGACTCGAGAGCAAGTATGTCTTTTCTTAAGTATGGACACCAAAACTGTACGCAGTATTCCAGGTGCGGTCTCACCAATACCTTGTACAACTGCAGCAATACCTCCCTATTTTTATATTCTATCCCCCTAGCAATGAAAGCCAACATTCCATTGGCCTTCTTAATCACTTGCTGCACCTGCATACTAACCTTTTGAGTTTCGTGCACCAGGACCCCCAGATCCCTTTGTACTTCAGTACTTTCCAGTTTCTTGCCATTAAGATAACTTGCTCTACGATTTTTCCTGCCAAAGTACATAACCTCACACTTTCCAGTATTGCATTCCATCTGCCAAATCTCTGCCCACTTACTTAGCCTGTCTATGTCCCCTTGCAGGTTTTTTATGTCCTCCTCACTCACTACTTTCCCCCCCATCTTAGTATCATCTGCAAACTTTGATATGTTACACTCGGTCCCCTCCTCCAAATCGTTAATATAGATTGTAAAGAGTTGGGGACCCAGCACTGACCCCTGCCGAACACCACTAGTTACTGATTGCCAGTCTGAGAATGAACCATTTATCCCAACTCTCTGCCTTCTGCTAGATAGCCAATCCTCTATCCATGCCAGAATATTACCCCCAATCCCGTGATTTTTTATCTTAAGCAATAATCTTTTGTGTGGCACCTTGTCACGGTGGCATAGTGGTTAGCACTGTTGCCTCACAGCGCCAGGGACCTGGGTTCAAATCCGGCCTCGGGTGACTGTCTGTGTGGAGTTTGCACATTCACCCCGTGTTTGCATGGGTTTCCTCCAGGTGCTCCGGTTTCCTCCCACAGTCCAAAGATGTGCGGGTTAGGTTGATTGGCCATGATAAAAATTGGCCCTTAGTGTTAGGGGGGATTAAATATGTGGGGTTACGGGGATAGGGCTTGGGTGGGATGGCTGTCGGTGTAGGGACCGGGTGCTAGGGTTTGGATGATCAGCCATGATCTCGTTGAATGGCGGAGCAGGCTCGAAGGGCCGAATGGCCTACTCCTGCTCCTAGTTTCTATGTTTCTATGCCTTTTGGAAGTCTAAATACACTACGTCCACTGGTTCCCCTTTATCCACCCTATATGTTACTTCCTCAAAGAACTCCAGCAAATTTGTCAAACATGACTTCCCCTTCATAAAACCATGCTGACTTTGCCCTATTAAATTATGATTATCCAAATGTCCTGTTACTGTCTCCTTAATAATGGACTCCAAAATTTTACCTACCACAGATGTTAGGCTAACCGGTCTATAGTTTCCAGCCTTCTGTCTACTGCCCTTTTTAAATAAGGGTGTTACATTAGCAGTTTTCCAGTCTGCCGGGACCTTTGCCGAGTCCAGGGAGTTTTGGAAAATTATTACCAATGCATCCACAATCCCTACCGCCACTTCCCTCAAGACCCTAGGATGTAAGCCATCCGGTCCAGGTGATTTATCCGCCTTGAGTCCCATTATTTTACCGAGTGCAACTTACTTAGTGATTTTGATCGTGTTTAGCTCCCCCCCCCCTATAGCCCCCTGTTTGTCCAGTGTTGGGATATTCTTAGTGTCCTCTACTGTAAAGACTGATACAAAATATTCATTCAGTGTTTTTGCCATCTCCATATTTCCCAGCATTAATTTCCCGGTCTCATCCTCTAAGGGACCAACATTTACTTTAGCCACCCTTTTTCTTTTTATATAACTATAAAAACTCTGTCTGTTTTTATATTTTTTGCTAATTTACTTTCATCATCTATCTTCCCTTTCTTAATCAATCTTTTTGTTATTTTCTGTTAGTCTGTTTGAGGTTAGGCGGCTGTTTGAAGGCAAGTAGTGGAGGCGTGGCGATGGCCTTAGCGAGGTGTTCGTCATCATCGATGACGACGAACACCTCACTAAGGCCATCCCCACGCCTCCACTACTCGCCTTCAAACAGCCGCCTAACCTCAAACAGACCATCGTTCGCAGCAAATTACCCAGCTTTCAGGAGAACAGCGACCACAACACCACACAACCCTGCCACGGCAACCTCTGCAAGACATGCCAGATCATAAACACAGATACCATCATCACACGTGAGGACACCACCCACCAGGTACATGGTACATATTCATGTGACTCGGCCAATGTTGTCTACCTCATACGTTGCAGGAAGGGATGCCCCGGAGCATGGTACATTGGTAAGACCATGCAGACACTGAGACAATGGATGAACGGATACCACACAACAATCGCCTGGCAGGAGTGTTCCCTCCCAGTCGGGGAACACTTCAGCAGTCAAGGGCATTCAGCCTCCGATCGTCGGGTAAGCATCCTCCAAGGCGGCCTTAGAGACACACAACGCAAAATCGTCAAGCCAAGTTCTGCACTCATAAGGACGGCCTCAACCGGGATCTTGGGTTCATGTCACGCTACATGTAACCCCACCTGATGTAGAGTCATCCAGACTCGAGTCGTCGTTGGCTTGTTCTCTCTACACAGATGCGGCCAGACCTGCTGTTTATTGTTTTTTGTTTGTTTATTGTTTTTCATACAGACCCCAGCATCTGCAACATTTGACCCCTTGTGACCCCACCTCATTGTTCTTTGATGTAATGTTTTCCTGACTGACCTGTTTGGACACCATCCACACCTTTGATTGCTGTGATTATCTCTCTGCCGAGGTGCGATAAAGAGCAGTTAGAAAGATTACCTGTAATCATCTGGCAGTGTTCTCTGACTATATATGCTATGCCTATATGCATCTCTTCACTTCACCTGACGAAGGAGCAGCGCTCCGAAAGCTTGTGATTTCAAATAAAGCTGTTGGACTATAACCTGGTGTTGTGTGACTTCTCACAATTGTCCACCCCAGTTCAACACCGGCATCTCCACATCATGCCCAGAAGAGATAGTCTCCTTTCGCTTTGCTTCTGTGTCAGTTCAGGCTTGAAATCTGATTCACGCTCCACAAGGGAAGCCAAATGCCTTTGCAACAATGCTAACCTTGTAAAGTGAAAGCACCATAAATTGAAGCAGTCCGAACCCCTACCAGCAGATGATCTTACTCCAGTTTCAGTCCACACTGCATGGGTATTTTATAAACTTTTAAAAATGTTCCTCTTAGTAGAGAACCGATGCTTTTGCCTGTAATCTCTTTACATTAAAAGTTAGCCACCTTGGGAAGAGATCTGTACATGTATCCAAGAAAGCATGCATGGCATTCCTGTGTCAGTGAACTCTGAGATTTGCAAAGTTGCAAATAGTATAGCTCCTGTCTGCCAACTGCACATCACACTCCATAGAGACCAGTATCTGCCACAGAACTGCAACATAGAATGTGAAATTAACGTGAACGCAGAATCCTGCTGATCCCGCTAAGTTTTTTAGTGCTTTAGAAATTACAGTAAGAATGAAAGGGTCCTGAAATTACTTAATGTAATGTTATTCACACGAGAATCTCATATGTTGTCAAGTATCTTGCTACACATGTTCTTTGTCTAACTTACACAGCAGTTGTGTCAGCTGTGGCTCTCTCGCCTCTGAGTCAGAAGGTTGTGGGTTCACAGTCCCACTCCAGGGACTTGAGCACAAAAATCTAGGCTGACACTCCAGTGCAGTGCTGAGGGAGTGCTGCACTGTCGGAGATGCTGCATTTCAGATGACACGTTAAACCTGCTCTCTCAGGTGGACATAAAAAATCCTACGGCACTATTTCGAAGAAGAACAGGGGAGTTATCCCCGGTGTCCTGGCCAATAGTTATCCCTCAATCCACAGAACAAAAACAGATTATCTGGTCGTTGCTATTTGTGGGAGCTTGCTGTGCGCAATTGGGTACCGTGTTTCCTCCATTACAACAGTGGCTATACTCCAAAAGTACTTCATTGGCTATAAAGTGCTTTGGGACATCCTGAGGTCATGAAAAGCACTATATATATAAATGTAAGTCTTTCTTTCTTTTGAATTAACCTAACTTATAGGTTTGGGGTTCAAACTGCGCTAATACAGAAACAAAACACACATTTTAACCAGTTGAAGCATAAAATTCAGTAATTTCACACTGTTCATAGCTGACAACACGCCTGATCCTGATTGAAATATAACATCTATTGGCAAACATTATGAAAATGTGATATACTGCTATCCATATTGATTTGATTTGGAGCTTGGAAAAAAATAAATGGCTACATAAACTTGTAGCACCATGTTCCATTGTCTGGCTACTGGCAGTTTAAACCTTGTTTATGTTTTAAGTCTGGTGGGCAGGGAGGAACTTTATAAAACTTTCCTCAGGAGATTCAGTGGGTTGGATAACATGAATGTCGAGTGATGTTGCTGGAGTTCATCTGGTTTGACATAATACAGCACAGAAGGAGGCCATTTGGACCATTGTGCTTACACTGACTCTTTGAACGAGCTCTTTCCCCATAGCCCTGGAAATTCTTCTTTTAAAGTATATATCCAATTTCCTTTTTTAACGTTACTGTTGAATCTGCTTCCACCTAGATTCCTGCCTAGATTGTAATGTAGGTATTACATATATCGATGATTATTTGCTATGATTTTACTTAGTGCTTACCAGATCATAGATTCATGCAGCTCCGAAGGAGGCCATTTGGCATCACTGTCAGCTGTGGCTCAGTGGGTAGCACACTCACCTCTGAGTCTAGAAGGTTTTGGGTTCACAGTCCCACTCCATGGGACTTGAGCACAAAAAGCTAGGCTGACACTCCAGTGCAGTGCTGAGGGAGTGCTGCACTGTTGGAGGTGCCGTCTTTCAGATGAGATATTAAACCGAGGCCAGTCTGCTCTCTCAGGAGGACGTAAAAGATCCCATGGCACGATTTCGAAGAAGAGCAGGGGAGTTACCCCGGTGTCCTGACCCATACTTCTCCCTTAACCAAAACAGATTATCTGGTCATTATCACATTGCTGTTAGTGGGAGCTTGCTGTGTGCAAATTGGCTGCTGCATTTCCCACATTACAACAGTGACTGCACTTCAAAAGTACTTCATTGGCTGTAAAGCGCTTTGAGTCATCCGGTGGTTGTGAAAGGCGCTATATAAATGCAAGTCTTTCTTTCTTTCATGACTGTGCTGGCTCTTTGAAAGAGCTATCCAATTGGTCCCACTCCCGTTACTATTGAATCTGCTTCCACCACCCTTTCAGGCAATGCATTCCAGATCATAACAACTTGCTGAGTAAAAATTCTCCTCATCTCCCCCTGGTTCTTTTGCTAATTATCTTAAAATGGGTAAAATATCTCCATTGTAAAATCGAAAGCAGGACCGTGTGAATGTTCCAATTAGCAGGACCACATAACAAGAGATCGGGCAGTGTCTGAGGTTGGGCTGAGTGAGCACATACAAAATATCACATTGTGAATGTATTTTGCTCTGCGTGTAAATTTAAAGGGAAATTCTTTTACTAAACTGTCATCATAAGCCTACTAGTTTAAAAAAAAGAAAGATATACCCCTATATAGCCACACAATACACAGTAAATGACAAAGCATGGAAACAGCCTAAGGCATTGATAACATTTAAGGGTGAATTAGATAAACATTTCAAAAAGAAAAATATTAAATGGTATGATGGCGATGGGATTAAAGCAGATAAAGACATGGAAAGTACTTAAATTTAATCAACCTCAGGACATCCCTTGCTTCAAAACTAATGAGGTACTTTATTTTTTGAAGTGTAATCACTGTTGTAATGTAGTGAAATATAAGCAGTCAATTTGTGCACAGCAAGATCCCACAAACAGCCAAGAGACAAATAACTAGATTATCTGTTTTTTTTTTTTTTAATGGTAGTGTTGGTTGAGCGATAAATGTTGGCCAGAACATTGGGAGAACTCCCCTGCTCTTCTTTGAATAATGCAATGGGATCAATAGAATCAATATGAAGATAACGTCAGCACAGAGGCAATAGGGATACGGTGGCAGAGAGGTTATGTTGCTGGACTAGTAATCCAGTAGGCCTGGACTAATAATCCATGATACTGTGAGTTCTGTGAATTTGAATTCAGTTAATTGAATCAATCTGGAATAAAAAAGCTAGTATTAGCAATGGTGACCATGAAGCTATCAGATTGTTGTTAAAAAAAAAAAAAAATTGGTTCACTTTAGGGAAGGAAATCTGCTGTCCTTACCCGGTCTGGCCTATATGTGACTCCAGGCCCACAGCAATGTTGACTCTTAATTGCCCTCTGAAATGGCCACTAGCAAGCCACTCAGTTGTAAAAAATTGTTTAAAAAAATTACAATAAGGATAAAACCGGGCAGACCACTTGACATTGACCTAGGCATCAGATTCAGACATGGCAAAGGCACACCCAAATCAGTCGACCCTGCAAAGTCCTTCTCACTAACATCTGAGGATTTATGCCAAATTGGGAGAGTTGTCCCGCAGATTAGTCAAGTCATACTCAGAGAATCCCATCAGCAGGACAGACCCAGCAGAGGTGGCGGTACAGTGGTATACAGTCAGGAGGGAGTGGCTCTGGGAATCCTCCACATTGACTCTGGACCCCATGAAGTCTCATGGTTTCAGGTCAAGCATGGGCAAGGACACCTCCTGCTGATTACCACCTACTGCCCTCCCTCAGCTGATGAATCAGTGCTCGTCCATGTTGAACACCAATTGGAAGAAGCACTGAGGGTAATAATGTACTCTGGGTGGGGACTTCAATGTCCATCATCAAGAGTGTCTTGGTAGCACCACTACTGACCAAGCTGGCTGAGTCCTGAAGGACACAGCTGCTGGACTGGGTAGTAAGAGTACTAATGCGAGGGAAAAACATACTTGACCTCATCCTCACCCATCTACCTGTCGCAGATGCATCTGTCCATGACTGTATTGGTAGGAGTGACCACTGCACAGTCCATTGTGTTGTGTGGCATTACCACGGTGCTAAATGGAATAGATTCAGAACAGATCTAGCAGCTCAAAACTGAGCATCCATGAGGCGCTGTGGGCCATCAGCAGCAGCAAAACTGTATTCCACCAAAATCTGTAACCTCATGGCCCGGTATATCCCTCATTCTACCATTAGCATTAAGCCAGGGGACCAACCCTGGTTCAATGAGGGGTGTAGAAGAGCACACCAGGAGCAGCACATGGCGAACCTGAAAATGAGGTGCCAACCTGGTGAAGCTACAAAACAGGACTGCATGCATGCTAAACAGTGGAAGCAGCATGCTATAGACAGAGGCAAGCGAGCCTACAACCAATGGATCAGATCAAAGTCCTGCCTTAACCAATTGCCAATGTTGGTGGACAAATAAACAACTTGAACATCCCCATCCTCAATGATGGCGGAGCCCAGCACGTGAGTGCCAAAGACAAGGCTGAAGCGTTTGCAACCATCTTCAGCCAGAAGTGCGGAGTGATCTATCTCCACCTGAGGTCCCCACCATCTTCATACCAGTCTTCAGCCAATATTTACAATACTTACAATAACCTGCTCACCGATGCTCAGTTTGGCTTCCGCCAGGACCACTTGGCTCCAGATATCACTGCAGCCTTGGTCCAAACATGGACAAAAGAGCTGAATTCCAGAGGTGAAGTGAGAGTAACTGCCCTTGACATCAAGGCAGCATTTTACTGAGAAAAAGTGAAATCAGTGGGAATCAGGGGGAAAACGCTCCACAGGCTGGAGTCATACCTAGCACAAAGGAAGATGGTTGTGGTTGCTGGAGGCCAATAAGCCCAGACCCAGGACATCACCGCAGGAGTTCCTCGGAGCAGTGTCCTGGGCCCAACGATCTTTAGCTGCTTCATCAATGACCTTCCCTCCATTAAAATGTCAGAGGTGGGGATGTTTGCTGATGATTGCACAGTGTTCAGTTCCATTCGCAATTCCTCAGATAATTAAATAATCAGTGACCGTCTGCAGCAAGAGCTGGACAACATTCATACGTTGGGCTGATAAGTGGCATAACGTTTATGCTACACAAGTGCCAGGCAATGAACAACTCCAACAAGAGAGAGTCTAAACCACCGCCCCTTGACATTCAACGACATTACCATTGTTGAATCCCCCACCATCAACATCCTGGGGGGTCACCATTGACCAGAAACTTAACTGGACCAGCCACATAAATACTGTGGCTACAAGAGCAGGTCAGAAGCTGGGTATTCTGCAGCAAGTGACTCATCTCCTGACCAATGTTCCCTCTAAATTTTTTTGGGGGTGCGCGGCCCCTTTAATGGGCGGCGCTTCCCATTCAAATTTCCACGCATGCACGGTTTTTCCATTGTAAAGCCGGAAGGCGACCTGCGCAGGATCTCCAGATGGCTTCGTGGCTACACAGCTTAACGGGAACATTGCTTCTGACTCCCCAAAGCCTTTCCACCACCTACAAGGGACAAGTCAGGAGTGTGATGGAATACTCTCCACTTGCCTGGATGAGTGCAGTTCCAACAACACTTGAAGCTCAACACCATCCAGGACAAAGCTTAAACATTCACTCTCTCCACGACTGGCACACCGTGGCTGCAGTGTGTAGCAGCCACTCGCCAAGGCTTCTTCCACAGCACCTCCCAAACCCGCGACCTCTACCACCTAGAAAGACAAGGGCAGCAGGGGCTTGGGAACTCCACCACCTCCAAGTCACACACCAGCCTGATTTGGAAATATATCGGCCGTTCTTTCATCGTCGCTGCGTCAAAATCCTGGAACTCCCTCCCTAACAGCACTGTGGGAACACCTTCACCACAAGGACTGCAGTGGTTCAAGAAAGCGGCTCACCACCACCTTCTCAAGGTCAACTAGAGATCAGCAATAAATGCCGGCTTTGCCAGCGACGCCCACATCCTGTGAATGAATAAAGAACAAAAAGACAAAATGGCATTCTTTGGTGCTGAAATTTGTATATGATTCTATAAAGAAGTACTCTTTACTTTACAGTGAAAAACAATGACTGAAAAGGTGTCGCAGAATGCTCCCCTAATTGCTATTGTGTTGTTCTTCATTTGTGTTGATGTGAAATAATGGACATAAAACAAGACCAAAGGACTCATGGTTTTGACAATTTGCAGCAATTTATTTCATTTACTCTCTCTTTTACTGGTGCTCTGGCCCGATAAAGAACAGACAAAATTACTACAACAGGTAATCTGAAGTATCATACTATAGTTAGTTAAATAGAAAATGAGTCATTACAAAATAAAATGATATGACAGAAAAAATCCCGTCAAATCATTTAGATTTCAATATATTAATTCCACTAAGAAAATGACAACACATATTAGCATTACAGAATCTAGCCAGCTTTTGTCAATTCTGTACATATTCAGTGCTTAGAGATCACACTAGAGGTTGCTTTCAACTGGAGGTAACTGTTAGCGGGAGATACAAAAGGTCTAATTGTCCCCGCCTTTTTTTTATTCTAGCATATTTCCATGTAGCTATACATCTGCAGTGTTCAGTTCCTTAGTTTCTTGGTGATTGGTTATGATTCTGCTATTCAGTTCCCTTGTGGCCTTAAAGAATTTGCATCAATCTTGCAAGGAGCCCTTCTGGATATTAGTACATGACAACCAATCCCAGACAGACTATTGATTTTCTATCTGATTTTTTGGCAATCTAGTGGGGGTGTGTATTGTCCACATGATGGAAGTATATTCCCAATTCTCTGGCGAGCATATGTATCTCATTTTCTGGTGATCAAATAGGAAGCATCATTCATTTGCCTTTGTTTGTATCTATAGATTGGACAATCCAGATTGTGGGACTTCCAGGTTGAAATCTCAAGACCAAGTTACTCAAAATACTCTTCTCTGAAAGCCATATCCAACTCCCAGTCAGGACCTCTCAATTGCATAATGGAATGAACGTGAGGGTCAGAGATTTGTGGCAACTGTTTAAATGGATTTAAACCAGGTGTTTTTATTGGGGAGGGGAAGGAAGGGCAGAGCTTACATTGGTTGCAAGGTTTCTTGAGGCACATTGCACTTCATGAGAAACATTAACATTATAACTCACAGAATGTTGAATCCCCAAAATCCAAATATTCTGAAATCAAAAACAGAGGTGAAAATTTGCGCTTGAAGTTCAGTTATATTTCATATATGAAGATATAAACTGCTCTAAAGTATTCCTTTGTTGTTGCAAAGATCACAGATGTCTCTGGTCATCTTTGATGTTACCGATTCGGTCTTTTGTTCACAAATGAAAATTTTGATTTTGTTAAGAACAAAGAGTGGACCTAGCTAGAAATCAGTTTGGAAAATTCTAAAGGGTACCAGGGGAAAGGCTTTTGATGATATTTACTTTTTGGGAGATATCATCCTGGGATTATTAGTATTTTTCATGGGTAAGATACCATTGGCTTCAGGAGCAACAGGATTGCTGAACTGATCCTAAGTCACTGGAGCCAAGGTACTCTTCACTTCGCAGTTAAAGCCATTCGACTAGTTGGTGCTAATTTTTCTGACATGTCTCGATTGAGATCTCGGCTCTGAATCACTGAAGTGGAAGGATATATACTCATAGGAAATAAACAGAAAAAGGAACTGGCTCCAAAATGGCAGCACAGATGCCAAATTGATTTTCTCCTTGACTCCACACATTCCTCAATTTCAACAGCTACAAATAGAGCCCTTAAATAATAGTTATGAGGCAGATAACCATGGAATAGGCAAGTTATTTTATGATGCCATGAATCAAAGTTGTGAGTGTTGTGGTTGCATCTTCTATGAAACATTTTCCATATACCGTTACCCATCACATACCTTGTTTATGCCATGAACCAAAACACTTTTTAGATCTTGATTTTTTTTTTAGATGTTGTGAGGTACTTGTTTCTGTGAAATGGAATGACGCTCATAGTGACAGATGATGGAGGTCACCATGTTTCCCTCATGTAGTCTCACATGTTATTCCATCTAACGGATGCTGCTCAGTAGTTTGCTGGCCTGCCTTTGTGGCATTAATAGGGCAAATTTATGGAGCATGCCACTAAATACAGCAAAGCATGTGAGGTAAATTGAAATGTAATTAAGTATAACTATGGTTAACTCCAGAAAATCAAGAACTTTGTCCAAGTATAACTGTAAAATTCATGTATATCAAACTACTTTGATTTCTTCCCATTCTGCAGGAGTTTTCAACCAAACATCACAATTAAATACAAAATCATTATAACATAAAATAAACAATTACACTTCATTATTATTAACTTTTGGGGATCAATGGTTATCCTCATTAGGAGTTCATCTTATCAAGTTTGATCTCCTGTACTGACTAACATTTCTAGTGGGATCAGCAAAAAAAATGCTTGTTACACCTGAGAGATTGGTAATAGTTATGCTCCGCAGTTTGTATTAAATGTTTTCTCTTGTTACGATTCTGATTAAACTGTTGAATGACTAAATAGGGTACTTTGGGGCAAGGAGTTATCAGTCAGTTTTGTGCCTTTGGTTTGTGCCTTTTACTTTTTTTTCTCTCCCACATGGCAGCTGTCTCTCATTCTGCCAGCGCAGTTCACACTTCATCTAGAGCCTTCTTTTGTCTCTTTACCTGTCCTATTACCATCTCATCTCGCCTTGAATATCTCTTAATGTCTCTTCACCTCTCAGACCTTCCCTTTTGTTCTTTCATCCCCTCCCCCATTTCCCAGACCCCAAACTGGCCTTTTAATCTGTTTCATTTCCTGCTTTTTTCTCAGTTCTGAAGAAGAGTTTTGACCTGAAACATTAACTCTGTTTCTCTCTCCACGGATGCTGCCTGGCCTGCTGAGTTTTTCCAACGTTTTCTGTTGTTATTTCGGATTTCCAGCATCCGCAGTATTTTGCTATCGAGTTATCAGTCAGCTTCTCTTCTGTTTATAAAAGTTCTGTACTAATTCTCTTGACAAGCATTATAGTTGATCAGAATATTATTCACCACACAATGGGTTCTCAATCTCACTTGGACTGTATGTGGAAGACACCAAGCATTGAATGACATTCTTTTGAGACGGACCAAAGGGCAGAGGGTGAGTCAAGTGGTCTTGCTCCTCTCACAGGCTGGCTGAAGAGCACCAGAGGCTTGAGAACAGATCACCTGCCTGCCCTGTTAATCAGAAAATGTTGTGTGGTGCAGTGGGTTAAATACGAGGCTTGCACTATTGGGATTTAAATCCAATCTGGGCTGATATGGGATTTTTAAAAATCTCCATCCGCCGGATTTAAGGTCATATATGAAATGAGTCTGGACAGTCTTAATCTAGTTTCTAGTGGTTGTGTGCTTATATTATAAAACTGCCTCTGACAATCTCACTCTCACTCAGAGCCCTCTGGAAAATGGAGATGCTTAAGGGGAAATGCACAAGCCATGTATAGGTAGGGATTGAGAAAATACTTTAGGAATAGATGGAAGAATTAAAGACTCAGTAATATTAATCAGCTCTTTATCATCATTTTAGGCGATGTAAATGAAAATCAGATATCAGCAAAAATTCCAATGATGATAATCCAATGGTTGTTTACCAAAAGTGGTTTCTGCACTATATCAGTAACCACAATCAGCCATATACTTAATAGACCTTTACATAATCTGAATTTACACAACCGATTTCATTTGCTTTCTTTGTAATCATTTCCATTGCTGACACTAAAATGGCTTTCAACAGGGTGGTTCCCATGAACTTCACTATATTCTACCAGATGGTTTAAATTAACTATTATCCAATAAAAAAACCCGTGCAATGTACTGCATTCCTTGTATATAACACTGTTTACCCAGCCACCCATGTGTTTCAATTTATCAATTAACTAATAAAAACCTTCATCTAATGCACTGCATTCCATAGCTCACATACATAACTTAAATACCCGAGCTGGGGAATAACAAAGATAAACCAAAAGTTTGTGGTCAAACACCATCTACTGTTAGGTAAGATACTTTCAGATTTCAATCTGCTACATCTGATAAGCTAACATTCAAGCAACTTGAATTTTAAGCATTCCTTTCATTGTTGGACTTTCTATGAGCTCCCAATATTCATGTAAGTTATAGTAACGGAGAGAATAAAAATTGCGCTAAGATGCAGTATACAATATTTACACATGAAAAGTTCTCAATTGGAAAAACTCTAAATTTTGATATAAGTTCATTCCGTGAAGATATAAACTGTACGATATGAAAGTGAACGGTCCAATTAGGCATAAACACGAACATTACAAGGGAGTACTACAGCTCTTCCTTACTAGTGCGCTACAACCCGGCATGGACTGGTTGGGCCGGGTGGCCTGTTTCTTATGTAATATTTCACCACTCTCCATTAAGTGTCAGTTTTGATTATAAGTTTAATCAGGTGTCCATTAGTAAAGGTGGAGAAGGAAATGAAGTGGGTGTGATTATTGCTGTTTCATTGAATGTTTTAGGTCAAAATGAGGCTGTTATCAACAAAGTTAATCAAATACTATGTTACTTCTCTAGGGCGTTTGATTGTTAGTTAATGAAGTTATTCTAACCTTGTGTTGCTCACTGATGGGGCCACATTTGAAATATCGAGTGCAATTTTCGGCAACCTGTACTGAAAAGGAGGCTGATGCATTGGGAAAGGTTCAGAAAAGAAATATAAGGAAGATGCTGCGTTTTAGGTCCCTAAAAGTTATGAGGAAAGTTTCAGAGAACCAAACTTATCTTCATTAGAGAAAAGAAGATTGAGAGGGGACATGATGCAGGACTTAAAAATGTTAAGAAACATAATGTAAGATGGCTATCAAGCTGGAGCATGAAGCTAAAGCACACAAGTTTCAATAAGCAATAATTGTTCTTTGGTTACAATTCAACAGTTATACTAAGGACATGTGTTTGATAAATTATTAATATTAAAGATTTGAATTTTGTTTTATCCTCAGAGTTGTTGACATATAGAACAGATTCATAACAAAAGTAGTTGAAGTTAATTGCTCAGCTCATTTAAAAGGAACTGTTTACAAATACTGACTGGGAACGACAAGTATAGACACAGTAGCCTAGAAATTGGCTCACACTGGCCTGCTGGCACCAACTGTTTGAATGGGTAGGCCCGAGGCCTTAGGTTCATTTACATGAGGCTGGAGAGCTGCAGACACCTTAGCAGCTTGCCAGTGAAGAGGATGTCAATTTTGGGCCACTGCGTCACTGGCAGCAGCCCTCAGCTAGGCCCTGGAAGAGGGACGGAAACAATTGGGAGGGTGACTGGGGGAAGTGATCAGTTGCGAGGGAAGGGGCTGGCAATATTCAGACAGCAAGGTTCCACAAACACCAGATTATTAGTTTTAGTGATGTTGGTTAAGGGGGGTAAATGCTATCCAGGGTACCAGGAGAATCTTTCACATACACCTAAGAGGGAAGACAATGGGCAGGATTTTCATTGGGCCGTAGAGGCGGGATTGGAGGCGTGTGGGGGGGTTAAAATCCCGAAATCGGGGGTCCCCAACCTGCCTCCATGCCTGTTTCAAAGGAGGCGGATACCCACCCCGCACTGGGACCCGCCTCCCTGAGGCGGGAAGGGGATTAGTGCCAATTAACTGCCTGTTAACAGGTAGTTGACAGGCAGTTTTTAGCCTAATCCCTATTTTTATCTCTGAAGTGTGGGATTCCCGACGGCTCCAAACCACACCAAGTTAGAGGAGGCGGACCATCGGGATGAAGGGCTTGGAGGGGTCGAGATGTCCGGTGTTCAGGTGAGTGATGGGTGCGTGAGTGCAAAGGTAAGTGTGTTTGGTGTGTGTAAAGTATTTAAAGAAGTTCTACTAACCTTTACAGCCTTCCTTCCTTCCGGTCTCGGGAGTCCCTCATCTCACCGGCACAGAAAGCAGAATGGCTGTGAGCTGTCAAAAATTGCAGCATTCAGCTTTCTGTTCTGGAGAGATCTCTAAATCATCCTGAGAGGAAGGAATTAACTTAGAATACAGATTGTCAGTGTTTGACAACTTCAAATAGCTGTGAAATGCTGATATTTCATCTGTCAAAAGGTCTTGACAGATGAAATAACAATCTGTGACGTCACCTGTTGCTGGGTGGTCCTTAATTGGCCTGCTGGGTGGGCTCAGCAAGGTCAATCAAGTCAAAATCGCATGGGTTGGCTAGAACTCGATGGAGGCGGGACTACAACCCCGAAAGTTGTAGTCCCACCTCCTACCCGACTCCT
The DNA here is from genome assembly GCF_052327205.1 of Somniosus microcephalus. Classification (NCBI taxonomy): domain Eukaryota; kingdom Metazoa; phylum Chordata; class Chondrichthyes; order Squaliformes; family Somniosidae; genus Somniosus; species Somniosus microcephalus. The sequence continues at coordinate 258,066,576 of NC_140992.1, read as the reverse complement.
CAATGAAAATCCAGCCCAATGCCTTGGTTTAAAGTCTCATTCAAAAGACAGCACCTCCAACAGTGCAGCACTCCCTCAGTACTGCACTGAAATGTCAGCCTAGATTATGTGGTCAAGTCTCTGGAGTGGGGCTTGAACCCATGACCTGTTGCCTCAGAGGCAAGAGCAATACCACAGAGCCAAGAGCAATACCACAGAGCCACAGGTGACACTTACCAGCAGGGAGGCTGATAAATGTTGTCTAAGGAAAATGTAGGCCAAGGTTAAAAAGTGGATTTAAAGGAGATTGATAAATATAGCTTTGTTTAGGTAACACTTGTGCAGAATCTTCTCTCAGGAAATTAAATGGGTGGAGTAGACTCCATTTGGGTAGATGTTCCAATTATTGAAGGAGCAGCCTTGGTAGATCCAGTGGCATTTTCTCCATTCATTCTTTTTGATTTTCCTATGTTCAAATTTGTTAAAAAGTAAATATTTCTGCTATTTTCTTTTAATTTCAAATCTGTTGGAAGCAAAAAGCAAGTGATGCGTGTTCCATTGCACTGAAACAATATGGAAATGATGGAAGAGGACAGGCTAGTGGGGGTGACTAATTCCCAGTGGATTCATGTTGGAAATTGCTTCGTCCTTCCTTCATTATATATTTATAACGTTGTCTCCTTGATCTTTGATGTCATAATGAAGGGAATCCAATTCCTCGTAGCCTAGGGTTTGGTCTGCATCCAATCAGGGGCCATTTAATCAGGAGATACATCCATATCCTCACGTGCTCTAGGTGAGCTTGTGCATTATTGAGATTTGATTTTGGCTCTGAGCTTCATGAATACATGAATTCCTGAATGTGGGAGAACAAGTTGAAAAACTGTTAATAAAAAGCACATGGGAGCCTAACATTTATAAATTGAGTACAAAAGCAAAGAGGTAATGCTAAACCTACACAAATCATTAGTTAGGCTACAGTTAGAATATGGTGTCCAGTTTAGGGAACCTTACTTTAGGAAAGATGTCAAGGCCATGGAGAGGGTACAGAAGAGATTCAGTAAAAGGATACCAGGTTTAAGAGGTTTTAGTTATGAAACAGATTGGAGAAATTTGGGCTCTACCCTTTGAGGGAGATCTGGTTGAGGTGCTCAAAATTATGAAGCACTTTGATAAAGTAAACAGGGACCAAACTATTTCCACTGGTTGGTGAATCGGTAACTGGATAGCATGAATTTAAGATTGTTACCAAATGAATAAAGGGAGAGGTTAGGATTTTTTTTATACAGAAGGTTCTTAGAACCTTCAATGCCCTTCCAAAAACCATGGTGGAAGCAGAATCCCTTATTACATTTAAAAAGGAAGTGGATAAATATTTGAAAAAGAAAAAAATCGAAAGGGTACAATTTTAAAGGGAGTGCAAGAAGAGTGCAGCCTGGGGGTGTTTGTGCACAATTCTTAGCAGGTTGCAGGACAGGTTAACAAAGTAGTTAATATGGCAACCTGGACCTTATAAATAGAGGCATGGGGAGAATTTTAACTTTTGGACCTGCTGTGGGCAGGGAGGCCCGGTAGTGCGCAGGAAACCCAGAAGTCTGGGTCTCCCCTCACGCTGTGGAGTTTTAATTCCACAGCGTGCGTGCAATGTCACTGACAGGTTCCCTGCCCGAAAGTCAGCCTGATGGACAGGCTTGGCTTCCAGTCGGACGGGGCTTTTTGAGACTTCCTATCTCTGTAATCTCCTTCAGCCCCACTAGCCCCCCCACCCCGCCCCCTGAGATATCTGCGCTCCTCTAATTCTGCCCTCTTGAGCATCCCTGATTATAATCGCTCAACCTTTGGTGGCCGTGCCTTCTGTTGTCTCGGCTCTAAGCTCTGGAATTCCCTGCCTAAACCTCTCCGCCTCGATACCTCTCTTTCCTCCTTTAAGACGCTCCTTAAAACCTACCTCTTTGACCAAGCTTTTGGTCACCTGCCCTAATTTATCCTTATGTGGATCGGTGTCAAAATTGTTGTCTTAAAATACTCCTGTGAAGTGCCTTGGGACGTCTTACTACGTTACAGGGGCTATACAAATGCAAGTTGTTGTTGTTGTTAAAATTCCCCCCAAAGAGTACAAAAGCCAGGAAGTTGTGCTAAACCTGTATAAAACACTGGTTTGGCCCCAGCTGGAGTATTGTGTCCAATTCTGGGCACCACACTTTAGGAAGAACGGAAAGGCTTTGGAAAGGGTAAAAAGAGATTTACTGGAATGGTTCCAGGGATGAGGGCCTTCAGTTATGTGGATAGACTGGAGAAGCTGGAATTGTTCTCCTCAGAGCAGAGAAAGCTAAGAGGAGATTTGATAGAGGTGTTCAAAATCATGAAGGGTTTAGATAGAGTAAATAAAGAGAAACTGTTTCCAATGGCTGAAGGGTCGATAACCAGAGGGCACAGATTTAATGTGATTGGCAATAGAACCAGGGGTGACATGAGGAAATAACCTTTTTTACACAACGAGTGTTTAGGATTTGGAATGCTCTGCCTTGCCTCAGTTCATCCGCTGCTGAAACCCTCATCCATGCCTTTGTTAGCTCTAGACTTGACTATTCCAACGCACTCCTGGCTGGCCTCCCACATTCCACCCTACGTAAACTTGAGGTCATCCAAAACTCGGCTGCCCATGTCCTCACTCGCACCAAGTCCTGTTCACCCATCACCCCTGTGCTCGCTGACCTACATTGGCTCCCGGTTAAGCAACGCCTCGATTTCAAAATCTTCATCCTTGTTTCAAATCCCTCCATGGCCTCGCCCCTCCCTATCTCTGTAGCCTCCTCCAGCCCCACAACCCCCCGAGATATCTGCGCTTCTCTAATTCTGCCCTCTTGAGCATCCCTGATTATAATCGCTCAACAATTGGTGGCCGTGCCTTCTGTTGCCAAGGCCCTAAGCTCTGGAATTCCCTGCCTAAACCCGCCGCCTCTTTCCTCCTTTAAGACGCTCCTGAAAACTTACCTCTTTGACCAAGTCCTGCCCTAATTTTTCCTTATGTGGCTCGGTGTCAAAAATTGTTGTCTTATAATGCTCCCGTGCAGCGCCTTGGGACGTTTTACTATGTTAAAGGCGCTATATAAATACAAGTTGTTGTTGTTGATAGGGTGGTGGATGATATACCTATCAATTCGTCCAATGAAAAGCGACGAGTTAAGAAAGTAACTATAGGTTTTTATTGACTAAATAACAGAGCCCACCCTCGTGGGTGATCGGATCCAAGAAGGAGGAATACCAGCCAGTCGACCACCTTTATACCCGGGCAGGTAGGTGGAGCCATGGGCGGAGTTGGCAGTGGTCAGCCCAGGTATAGCAGCGTGACAAGAGGCGACCTCGTACAGTGATACAACAATGTGAACAGTGATAACTATAGGGAAACGATCTAACAGTGATAACTATAGTGTAACGATAGTAAACGGTAAAAGTGTTTAACCACATTCACCCCTTGTTTAGATTTGAGTCCGGCAGGGTGAAGTGTACTACCAGTTCTGGTATGTCAGTCTGTCCGGAGGCCTCGTAAGCCTGTCTGATCGTCGCAGCGGCGGTGTTGCGTTCTCCGGTGTTAATGCTGGCGTCTGCGAGGTAGGCGAAGGCTCTTGGGGTTCCGGCGTACCGTCTACCTGGGCTGGAATTGGGGGGGTGGTGGGGGGCGGGGTAGCGGTGGTGTCTCCGGAGTGCCCGAGGGTGCGAGGTCTCGTAAGGAGACTGTGTCCTCCCGCCCGTCTGGGTATGCCACGTAGGCGTACTGGGGGTTGGCGTGCAGGAGGTTCACCCTCTCGACCAGGGGGTCCGTTTTATGGGCCCTCACGTGCTTTCGCAGCAAGACAGGCCCCGGAGAGGTCAGCCAGGTTGGTAGCGTGGTTCCCGTAGTCGACTTCCTGGGGAAAACAAACATCCGTTCATGGGGGGTGGCGTTAATGGCAGTGCAAAGTAGTGACCGGGTGGAATGCAGCGCCGCCGGGAGGACCTCCTGCCAGCGAGAGGTTGGGAGGCCCTTAGACTTTAAGGCTAAGAGGACGGCCTTCCATACCGTCGCGTTCTCTCTTTCCACCTGGCCGTTCCCTCGGGGGTTGTAGCTGGTGGTCCTGCTAGTGGCGATGCCTCTCGCTAGTAGGAACTGACGGAGTTCCTCGCTCATGAAGGAGGCGCCCCGGTCACTATGTATATAGTTTGGGAACCCGAACAAGGCAAAGAGGTCGTTCAGGCATTTAACGACCGTGGTGCTGGTCATGTCTGGGCAGGGGAAGGCAAAGGGGAAACGGGAGTACTCATCAACAATGTTGAGGAAGTACACATTACGGTCAGAGGACGGGAGGGGCCCCTTAAAATCGATGCTCAAGCGCTCGAAGGGGCGGGTGGCCTTGATCAGGCTTGCTCTGTCCGGCCTAAAGAAGTGCGGTTTGCACTCGGCACAGGTCTGGCAGTTCCTGGTCATGGTCCTGACCTCCTCGATGGAGTAGGTCAGGTTGCGGGCCTTAATGAAGTGGTAAAGCCTGGTGACCCCGGGGTGGCAGAGGTCGTTGTGGAGGGTCTGAAGTCTATCAATTTGCACGTTGGCGCATGTAATTCGCGATAGAGCGTCAGGGGGTTCATTCAGCTTACCAGGCCGGTACAAGATATCATAATCGTAGGTGGATAGCTCGATTCTCCACCTCAAGATCTTGTCGTTCTTGATTTTACCCCTCAGCTTGTTATTAAACATAAAAGCGACCGAACGCTGGTCGGTGAGGAGGGTAAATCGCTTGCCTGCGAGGTAATGCCTCCAGCGGCGTACCGCCTCCACAATCGCCTGGGCCTCCTTCTCGACCGAAGAGTGTCGGATCTCAGGGCCCTGGAGGGTCCTTGAGAAGAAGGCCACCGGTCTCCCCTCCTGGTTGAGGGTAGCTTTAGGAAAGATGTCAAGGCCATGGAGAGGGTACAGAAGAGATTCAGTAAAAGGATACCAGGTTTAAGAGGTTTTAGTTATGAAACAGATTGGAGAAATTTGGGCTCTACCCTTTGAGGGAGATCTGGTTGAGGTGCTCAAAATTATGAAGCACTTTGATAAAGTAAACAGGGACCAAACTATTTCCACTGGTTGGTGAATCGGTAACTGGATAGCATGAATTTAAGATTGTTACCAAATGAATAAAGGGAGAGGTTAGGATTTTTTTTATACAGAAGGTTCTTAGAACCTTCAATGCCCTTCCAAAAACCATGGTGGAAGCAGAATCCCTTATTACATTTAAAAAGGAAGTGGATAAATATTTGAAAAAGAAAAAAATCGAAAGGGTACAATTTTAAAGGGAGTGCAAGAAGAGTGCAGCCTGGGGGTGTTTGTGCACAATTCTTAGCAGGTTGCAGGACAGGTTAACAAAGTAGTTAATATGGCAACCTGGACCTTATAAATAGAGGCATGGGGAGAATTTTAACTTTTGGACCTGCTGTGGGCAGGGAGGCCCGGTAGTGCGCAGGAAACCCAGAAGTCTGGGTCTCCCCTCACGCTGTGGAGTTTTAATTCCACAGCGTGCGTGCAATGTCACTGACAGGTTCCCTGCCCGAAAGTCAGCCTGATGGACAGGCTTGGCTTCCAGTCGGACGGGGCTTTTTGAGACTTCCTATCTCTGTAATCTCCTTCAGCCCCACTAGCCCCCCCACCCCGCCCCCTGAGATATCTGCGCTCCTCTAATTCTGCCCTCTTGAGCATCCCTGATTATAATCGCTCAACCTTTGGTGGCCGTGCCTTCTGTTGTCTCGGCTCTAAGCTCTGGAATTCCCTGCCTAAACCTCTCCGCCTCGATACCTCTCTTTCCTCCTTTAAGACGCTCCTTAAAACCTACCTCTTTGACCAAGCTTTTGGTCACCTGCCCTAATTTATCCTTATGTGGATCGGTGTCAAAATTGTTGTCTTAAAATACTCCTGTGAAGTGCCTTGGGACGTCTTACTACGTTACAGGGGCTATACAAATGCAAGTTGTTGTTGTTGTTAAAATTCCCCCCAAAGAGTACAAAAGCCAGGAAGTTGTGCTAAACCTGTATAAAACACTGGTTTGGCCCCAGCTGGAGTATTGTGTCCAATTCTGGGCACCACACTTTAGGAAGAACGGAAAGGCTTTGGAAAGGGTAAAAAGAGATTTACTGGAATGGTTCCAGGGATGAGGGCCTTCAGTTATGTGGATAGACTGGAGAAGCTGGAATTGTTCTCCTCAGAGCAGAGAAAGCTAAGAGGAGATTTGATAGAGGTGTTCAAAATCATGAAGGGTTTAGATAGAGTAAATAAAGAGAAACTGTTTCCAATGGCTGAAGGGTCGATAACCAGAGGGCACAGATTTAATGTGATTGGCAATAGAACCAGGGGTGACATGAGGAAATAACCTTTTTTACACAACGAGTGTTTAGGATTTGGAATGCTCTGCCTTGCCTCAGTTCATCCGCTGCTGAAACCCTCATCCATGCCTTTGTTAGCTCTAGACTTGACTATTCCAACGCACTCCTGGCTGGCCTCCCACATTCCACCCTACGTAAACTTGAGGTCATCCAAAACTCGGCTGCCCATGTCCTCACTCGCACCAAGTCCTGTTCACCCATCACCCCTGTGCTCGCTGACCTACATTGGCTCCCGGTTAAGCAACGCCTCGATTTCAAAATCTTCATCCTTGTTTCAAATCCCTCCATGGCCTCGCCCCTCCCTATCTCTGTAGCCTCCTCCAGCCCCACAACCCCCCGAGATATCTGCGCTTCTCTAATTCTGCCCTCTTGAGCATCCCTGATTATAATCGCTCAACAATTGGTGGCCGTGCCTTCTGTTGCCAAGGCCCTAAGCTCTGGAATTCCCTGCCTAAACCCGCCGCCTCTTTCCTCCTTTAAGACGCTCCTGAAAACTTACCTCTTTGACCAAGTCCTGCCCTAATTTTTCCTTATGTGGCTCGGTGTCAAAAATTGTTGTCTTATAATGCTCCCGTGCAGCGCCTTGGGACGTTTTACTATGTTAAAGGCGCTATATAAATACAAGTTGTTGTTGTTGATAGGGTGGTGGATGATATACCTATCAATTCGTCCAATGAAAAGCGACGAGTTAAGAAAGTAACTATAGGTTTTTATTGACTAAATAACAGAGCCCACCCTCGTGGGTGATCGGATCCAAGAAGGAGGAATACCAGCCAGTCGACCACCTTTATACCCGGGCAGGTAGGTGGAGCCATGGGCGGAGTCGGCAGTGGTCAGCCCAGGTATAGCAGCGTGACAAGAGGCGACCTCGTACAGTGATACAACAATGTGAACAGTGATAACTATAGGGAAACGATCTAACAGTGATAACTATAGTGTAACGATAGTAAACGGTAAAAGTGTTTAACCACATTCACCCCTTGTTTAGATTTGAGTCCGGCAGGGTGAAGTGTACTACCAGTTCTGGTATGTCAGTCTGTCCGGAGGCCTCGTAAGCCTGTCTGATCGTCGCAGCGGCGGTGTTGCGTTCTCCGGTGTTAATGCTGGCGTCTGCGAGGTAGGCGAAGGCTCTTGGGGTTCCGGCGTACCGTCTACCTGGGCTGGAATTGGGGGGGTGGTGGGGGGCGGGGTAGCGGTGGTGTCTCCGGAGTGCCCGAGGGTGCGAGGTCTCGTAAGGAGACTGTGTCCTCCCGCCCGTCTGGGTATGCCACGTAGGCGTACTGGGGGTTGGCGTGCAGGAGGTTCACCCTCTCGACCAGGGGGTCCGTTTTATGGGCCCTCACGTGCTTTCGCAGCAAGACAGGCCCCGGAGAGGTCAGCCAGGTTGGTAGCGTGGTTCCCGTAGTCGACTTCCTGGGGAAAACAAACATCCGTTCATGGGGGGTGGCGTTAATGGCAGTGCAAAGTAGTGACCGGGTGGAATGCAGCGCCGCCGGGAGGACCTCCTGCCAGCGAGAGGTTGGGAGGCCCTTAGACTTTAAGGCTAAGAGGACGGCCTTCCATACCGTCGCGTTCTCTCTTTCCACCTGGCCGTTCCCTCGGGGGTTGTAGCTGGTGGTCCTGCTAGTGGCGATGCCTCTCGCTAGTAGGAACTGACGGAGTTCCTCGCTCATGAAGGAGGCGCCCCGGTCACTATGTATATAGTTTGGGAACCCGAACAAGGCAAAGAGGTCGTTCAGGCATTTAACGACCGTGGTGCTGGTCATGTCTGGGCAGGGGAAGGCAAAGGGGAAACGGGAGTACTCATCAACAATGTTGAGGAAGTACACATTACGGTCAGAGGACGGGAGGGGCCCCTTAAAATCGATGCTCAAGCGCTCGAAGGGGCGGGTGGCCTTGATCAGGCTTGCTCTGTCCGGCCTAAAGAAGTGCGGTTTGCACTCGGCACAGGTCTGGCAGTTCCTGGTCATGGTCCTGACCTCCTCGATGGAGTAGGTCAGGTTGCGGGCCTTAATGAAGTGGTAAAGCCTGGTGACCCCGGGGTGGCAGAGGTCGTTGTGGAGGGTCTGAAGTCTATCAATTTGCACGTTGGCGCATGTAATTCGCGATAGAGCGTCAGGGGGTTCATTCAGCTTACCAGGCCGGTACAAGATATCATAATCGTAGGTGGATAGCTCGATTCTCCACCTCAAGATCTTGTCGTTCTTGATTTTACCCCTCAGCTTGTTATTAAACATAAAAGCGACCGAACGCTGGTCGGTGAGGAGGGTAAATCGCTTGCCTGCGAGGTAATGCCTCCAGCGGCGTACCGCCTCCACAATCGCCTGGGCCTCCTTCTCGACCGAAGAGTGTCGGATCTCAGGGCCCTGGAGGGTCCTTGAGAAGAAGGCCACCGGTCTCCCCTCCTGGTTGAGGGTAGCGGCTAGGGCGAAGTCGGATGCATCGCTCTCCACTTGGAAGGGGATGGACTCATCCACTGCGTGCATAGTGGCCTTAGCAATGTCTCCCCTGATGAGGGAGAAGGCCGCGCGCGCTTCTATCGTAAGGGGGAAGGAGGTGGACTTCATGAGGGGTCTGGCTTTGTCCGCATAATTCGGCACCCATTGGGCATAGTAGGCGAAGAGCCCCAGGGTTCTCTTCAGCGCCTTTGGACAGTGGGGAAGGGGTAGCTCCATGAGGGGACGCATTCTTTCGGGATCGGGTCCGATGATTCCGTTCTCTACTACGCAGCCGAGGATGGCAAGGCGCGAGGTGTTAAACACACATTTCTCCTTATTGTAGGTGAGGTTCAGCCGTTGGGCCGTACGGAGGAATCTTTCCAGGTTAGCGTCATGGTCTTGCCGGTCGCGGCCGCAGATGGTGACGTTATCTAGATAGGGGAACGTGGCTTGCAGCCCGTTCTGGTCAACCATCCGGTCCATCTCCCTTTGGAAGACCGAAACCCCGTTGGTGACGCCGAAGGGGACCCTAAGGAAGTGGTAGAGGCGGCCATTCGCCTCGAAGGCGGTATACTGGCGGTCCTCGGGGCGGATAGGGAGTTGGTGGTAGGCCGACTTAAGGTCGATGGTAGAGAATACCCGGTATTGAGCAATCTTATTGACCATATCAGATATGCGGGGAAGGGGGTATGCGTCCAGCTGGGTGTACCGGTTTATGGTTTGGCTGTAGTCGATGACCAGGCAGTTTTTATTGCCGGTCTTAACGACTACAACCTGGGCACGCCAGGGGCTGCTGCTCCCCTCGATGATGCCCTCCTTCAGGAGACGCTGCACCTCAGAGCTAATGAAAGCTCTGTCCCCGGCGCTGTACCGCCTGCTCTTGGTAGCGACGGGTTTGCAGTCGGGGGTGAGGTTAGCGAACAGGGAAGGTGGCGGGACCTTGAGGGTGGATAGGCCGCAGGTGTTACGCGGTGGGCGATTTAAAGGCTGCTGGTTGTCGACTGTGAGCGGGGGGAGGGGTCCACCGTATGCTAGAGTGACGCTTTGGAGGTGGGATTGAAAATCCAGCCCTAGTAGGACGGCAGCGCATAGCTGGGGCAGGACGAGGAGTTTAAAGTTTTTATACTCCGTGCCCTTAACCGACAGGGTCACAACACAGTAGCCGCTGATGTCTGTGGCGTGGGACCTCGATGCCATCGAGATCCGGTTGCGCGTTGGCTGGACAGTGAGGGAGTAGTGGCTCACCGTGTCTGGATGTATGAAGCTCTCCGTGCTTCCGCTGTCGAACAGGCAGGTCGTGGCGTGGCCGTCTACTTTGATGTCCATCATTGACTTGGACAGCTGATGCGGGCGAGCTTGGTCCAGTGTGACGGAGGCTAGTGTGTGGCTGAGCGGGTCGCTGTAGTCTGTAGGTGAAGCGGTCGTCAGGTCTGGAGGTAAGGTGGCGGTCGAGCGTGGTGGGTAAAATGGAGGCGCCCACGAGGTGGGGCAAAATGGCGGAGAAGATGGCTGCCCCCACAACCCACATGAGGCACTGCTGGCGTCGGTTGCCTGGATCAAAGATGGCCGCCCCCATTGCTCATCTGTGGCCTTGATAGAAGATGGCCGCCCCCACAGTTCGCATGAGGCACTGCTGGCCTCTGCTGCTCTCCCTCTGCAGGCCTTCGCGAAGTGGCCTTTCTTCAGGCAGCTGGAGCACGTCGCGTTTTTGGCTGGGCAGCGCGACCTCGGGTGTTTCGCCTGCCCACTGAAGAAGCAGCCGGCGGCCCGGTCGCGGGGGTCCGAAGTCGCAGCCGGTACCGGGGGTGGCGGTCCCGATCGGGTCCGGGACGCCGACGCTGAGGTAGGTCCCAGGGGCGGCGCTACGAGGGGTATTGCGGTCGGGGTCGGGCCCGAGTCCCAGAGTCACGAACTGTACCTGAAATACACCTCGAGGTCCCGCTGGGTCACTTCTAGGGAGTAGGCCAAGGCTGCAGCTGTGTTCAGGTCGAGGTCCTTTGATTCCAGCAGTCTCTGCCGTGAGTAGTCGGACCGAAGGCCTTTCACGAAGGCATCGCGGATGTTATCTTCAGTGTTTTCTGCAGCCGATACTGCTTTAAAGTCACAGTCCCTGCCGAGTGTTCGTAGCGCCCGTAAAAATTCAGCTACAGACTCTCCTGGCTGTTGCGGGCGGGATCTTAGGAGGTGTCTGGCATACATGGAATTTACCGGGCTCCGGTACTGTTGTTTCAGTAGGTTGATAGCGGCCTCGTAAGTAGTAATGTCCTGGATGAGTGCGTATACTTTAGGGCTCGCTTGGGCGGTCAGAACTCTTAGTTTGGATCTCTGAGGGACGCCGGATTCTTCCAGGTAGGATTCAAAGCAGCACAGCCAGTGTTTGAAGTCGAGGGCTGCGTTTGTTGCTTGTGGGTTTAGATCCAGGTACGGTGGTTTGAGGGCTCGCAGCCAAGCCGGCTGCTGTGGCTGTTGTAGCTGGGCATCTGGCTGGTCGTTTGGCTGCTCCGTTGACTGGTTGTTTGGCTGCTCAAGTGACGACATTTTAAAATTTAGTCAATAAAATTGATATACCTATCAATTCGTCCAATGAAAAGCGACGAGTTAAGAAAGTAACTATAGGTTTTTATTGACTAAATAACAGAGCCCACCCTCGTGGGTGATCGGATCCAAGAAGGAGGAATACCAGCCAGTCGACCACCTTTATACCCGGGCAGGTAGGTGGAGCCATGGGCGGAGTCGGCAGTGGTCAGCCCAGGTATAGCAGCGTGACAAGAGGTGACCTCGTACAGTGATACAACAATGTGAACAGTGATAACTATAGGGAAACGATCTAACAGTGATAACTATAGTGTAACGATAGTAAACGGTAAAAGTGGTTTACCACAGTGGATACAGATTCAATAGCAGCCTTCCAAAGGGAACTGGATAAATACTTGAAGGAGAAAAAATTGCAGGGATATGGGGAAAGAGCGGGGGAGTGGGACTAACTGGATTGCTCTTCGAAAGAGCCGGCGCAGACTCGATGGGCCGAATGGCCTCCTTCTGTGCTGTACTCTTCCATGATTCTATGTAGGGAATGGATCGAAGCAGATCATTCTTTTCAGAGAGTTGAGACAGACAGAAATGGGCCAAATGACCTCCTTCCGGCTGTAAATGTACAGTATATGATTCTATTAGTGTCTAGAATTACAGCCAAACCTCCAAGAAGCCAACTGCTTATCCTTAATAAACAGAGATTTAATATAATCCCTATTTCATGAGGAGCTCAGGGTGTGAAGTATGCTTTTAGTGCTTCTCCAGGCATTTTTGACCTCACCTTGCCGCATTGTTACATCAATCTGTCATTATCTTTTGAAAGCACTTGCTTGCAACATGCAATTAGTGCTCATATTATTCATGTTCAGCCATGCCCTGTTATTCAGCTGATCATTTATAATTTGGTCCTGCTTTATGCTTATGTACAATATTTATCAAAATACTAATGCGATAGCCTCTTGAACTCGTTACCTGTCGTAGGCTAGTTAGTATGATTTTATTATCTAAGTTCCAGTCAATATTATTTTCCATTTTACAAAGTACATAACCCATATTATTATGGATTTAAATTTATCTGACTCAAAATTTGAGCTTTAAGTACATCTTGAGCAATAACTACGCAGGATTTTTTAAAATCTGAAAGCACTGAATTTATTATGTGTTGCTAAATCGAAATGATTAATGATCATAATTAAACAAAAAGAATGTAAAACATTTGTGCAGTGAAAGGCTCTGTGTAGCTTGGATCACCTCAGTTACATGTTGACTGACTGTAATACCCTTCCTGCTTCCTAAAGGGTTGGTTTAAAATAGCAATGTTGGATAGATCAAGCCCATTTACATAAAAAAAAAGTTTTGTTGTCTTTTGACACTATAGGAGGATCCAGTATCATAAAAATTCTGCTGCGACAACTGTTCAAAATTATATTTATTATAAAACTTGTCACAAGGATGTGGAAATTGGATCTCGTTTTACAGGTGTAAAATGGCCAAATGAGGTCCAATTTTGCGAACTAACGTCCTGTGCCCCGAGAACTTCTGAAAACCGTCCGACCCAAAATTGGCTTGAACAATTTTTCAGACATCACTGGCAGCTGCCTAAAACAGCGTTAGGCCCACTACGTATGTAAATAAGGGGCCTAAATCCCGTTTTAGGACCGCTTAGGAAATCGGTGTCCTGAGGCGTGGAGAAGGCACCGCGCTGTTCTGCTCAGCTTCACCTGGCGTGGATGTGACCTCGGAACTGGCCATCACTGAAAGGTGTGTGTTTTTTGTTAAATTAACCTCCTCCTCTCGGCTCCATAGCACTCTTGTACAGGGCCTTGGTGAGACCACATCTTGAGTATTGTGTGCAGTTTTGGTCGCCTTATCTAAGGATGTTCTTGCCATGGAAGGAGTTCAGCGAAGATTCACCAGGCTGATACCTGGGATGGCAGGAATGACGTATGAGGAGAGATTGGGACGAATGGGCTTATACTCGCTGGAGTTTAGAAGAATGATAGGGGATCTCATTGAAACTTATAAAATTCTGACAGGACTGGACAGACTAGATGCAGGAAGGATGTTCCCGATGGTCGGGGAGTCCAGAACCAGGGGTCACAGTCTAAGGATAAGGGGTAAGCCATTTAGGACAGAAATGAGGAGGAATTTCTTCACCCAGAGAGTGGTGAACCTGTGGAATTCTCTACCACAGAAGGCAGTAGAGGCCAATTCATTAAATATATTCAAGAAGGTGTTGGATATATTTCTTAAGGCTAAAGGGATCAAGGGGTATGGGGAGAAGGCAGGGACAGGGTACTGAATTTGGATGATCAGCCATGATCGCATTGAATGGCGGAGCAGGCTCGAGGGGCCGAATGGCCTACTCCTGCTCCTATCTTCTATGTTTCTTGCCGGCTGCGATCGCCCCCTCCCCCTCACTAACCTTTCCCCACCCCCACCGCTGGAGAGGCAGTCTGCCCAAAATTTGTTCATGCAGAAGGGCGAGGCTCCTGTGCAGGCACAACAGTTAGCCCAGATTATTTTGATGAGGCCTGAGGCCCAATTTTGGCCTGGTCTCAGGCCTCCTGTTTTTGGCTTGCATTGCGGCCACATAGCCGCCTTTGCAACTGAAACCAGGCGCTGATGAATTTCTACCTCAAGGTGCCTGGCAATGGCTCAGTTTGTAAAGACACGGCCCAATATGGATCTCTGACATTAATGTTTCCTTATAGAAGATTATGAGAAAATCTGATAGAGCTGTTCAAAATTAATAATGGTTTTGATAAGGTAGGGAATAACTATTTTGACCCTTCAGTAAGTCAGTAACTAAAGAGCATAAATTTAAGATCATCACCAAAAGAATGAAAGGTGAAGTTAATATTTTTTTCTTACATAGAGGGCCATGGAATGTACTGGTGGAAATCAATGGTGAAAGATTATTTCCCATATGGACATTCATACACAATGCACATGAATCAAATAGTGGGCTGGTCTGGATGGCAATGAAAGTTGTTCCATACTCAAACACCACCAGAACCCAGTGTAAACAAGTGCCACCTAAGATTTTAAACTGGCAATGTTTGTGATGATTACTGAAATCTTTTCCTTCGATTTTTTTTAGGTATTCAGTACAATACTCCTTCCACTTGAAGGAATAAAGTCACACAGATCCAGTCCAAAGCATACTGATTTTTTTTTCATCAGTAATGCCTCTGACAAAGACGAATGATTATTGTAAATCCAGATTTAATTAACAATGTTGCATTTCAGTAGAAGTTCCAGTTTATGATGAATCTCACCGATAGGATGGGAAAGTATCTGTCACTTTATCTGGTGCAATGCGCCAAAGAATTGGCAGGAATTCAAATAGCGTATGATTGACTGCAATTGTAAATTACCTGGTTGAAATGAAAGCACATGTTGGGATACTGGGATCACAGCTGTGCTATGTTAGTTTGGAATCCTGCTACCTTTTGGCCATTTCATTCCTTTGCTTGTGGCATTTTTTTTCCTTACACAATATAGTTCATAGAAATTGTGGGCAACAGTTCAAGCAAAAGGCCAATATGCATTTCTGATTATTATCAAGCTCTGTATCTAGAAATCACTTCCCCACAATACTCTCAGGAATTTCAATATGCACCTAATTTATTCATGGAAAAGGTTTTACTATCAAATTAAAGGCACATTTTCTGTGCTTGGTTTGTGCCAAACTAGAACTTGGCATTGGATACATGTATAAAAAGGAGTGTTATTATTTAAAACATAATAAAGTATACAGCAGGACATTAGGGTACTTAATGCCTCTCGATAGAGTTTCAATACAGTGAAGATGATTGGCAGTAAATTGAATGACATCGCAGGAAGTACAAGAACCTGCAATGTTATTGGTTGGTAAGAGCATGTGATTTTTCTTTCTTCCAAAGAAGGTTAAGGACCGAGTATCAGTGCCAGACGCTCATTGAAGAATAGCTCTACAAGTCCAAACTTCAATTATGCTTAATGGCTTTGCAAGAGTCAAATTATAACATGTTTGATTTTTGTTACCAAAACTAAAATGTCTATGCTGTGGGGCAAGGGAAGAAGGCAAGTTGTTGTGAACAGCAGGTTCAAATGGAAACAAATGAACCTTCATGGCCATTATTATTGCAACCAGTCTCTACAATCTTTTAAAATCATTGGCTCTGTCCGATCTGTGATCCAGATACCAATCTTGTTTACAACACTTTTCAAATAGTAGACTCTTATTAGTTCTTCAAGTTAAAATGAATTAATGTTATGTGGGCTGTAAAGGGTTAATAGACATAGTAAAGGCACAAAACTTCATCTCAGCTAATTCAAAAGACAGAATTGTTAATAATAAATATGTTTGGGCTGATTAGCGTCGCTGCCAAGTATTTTTAAGCCAAAAGAAAGTGAAATGGTCTATTGCCAAAGCTAGCATTGCCAAATACCGTTTGCGTATGTTTGAGTTGTTCACTTATATGGCACTTGTTTTTGTAATTACGGAAGAATTCCTCGGGGAAACACAAAATATCTGCATTCATTCTTATCTCTACTCTTGAGAATGTTTGTTTATTTTATTACTCTCTTGTTTGGGAAATCTATTAGGTGACATACTTACTGCCTGATTCAGTTTTTAAGGGTTTTTTCCTCCCTGCTACAGATAATCAATAAAAGAAACAGAAGCAAAATATATACATTATTTTGTCACACTCATAGTTAAGTAACAAAAGACAGAAGGAAGATGTGATAAAGACGACCATTGTGTTAGTAAGACACTGTTTAATCATTCTAACAAACAATTCACCCAGATAACACGACTCTATTAGTGTGTCGATTTTACTCATCTCCAAGTTATTTTTCTTACCTCTCCTTCATCCTTCTAAGTACCATTTGCTTTCACCAGAGGGCAGGGAATCTACTCCCAGACCATTGTCAATTCCAGTCTGTGATCAGCAGCTGGGAGCTCTGCAAGACATGGCTACAATGGCTCACCCTCTGATGTTTCTCACTCTCTCTCTTCCACCCCATATGCAAATGGCTTGATTCCCCTGATGATGCAGTTCAAAATTGGGACTCATCACATAGGGGAAGATTTGTGGTGGGTTGGAGGGGGGGGGGTGATTTTAACCCAATCCGCCCAGCAGGAACAGGCGGGCACGCATTTAAGATTGCTTCAGAGCACTTACCGCCTCATTCCCGCTCCGTGCCAATTCAACCATGGAATTATTTTTAGATGAGCGCCTCCTGAATACATGCAATTCAGGGTCCTATGAAATAATTAGGGCTGCAATGCATTTTTAACTGGAAAAGTTGGTAAATTCCACCCAGCGCCCAACCGACTGAGTAAAACCTCACGGGATTGGTTTCAGAGGACAATTGAAAACAGTATTTAAAGGGGCAGTCAGGTGCAGGTTCTCAGGTCAAAAGCTTTTGTGTGCTACTGTGCTTTTTGGATTTTCAAGTGATGTTTTAACTTGGCGATTGCTTGTTTCTGCTTATTTTTGCCTTACTCACCCTGAATAAGCATTCGCAGCTTATTCCTTTTTAATTGGACCAGTAATGGTAGCGCTGGGTTTCCCCAGTGTCACCAAACAAAAACCCAGTACTGCAAGTAACCCTTTAAGAGGGCACCACTAAAAATAAGTCTCGCCAGTGTCAAACTGAAAGAAACTCAATGTGAACTAGATAGTATTTGCTTGTTTTGATCGATTATACAATGGGGGCCATTCTAGCTTAATTGTTTTGGATGGAAGAGAAGTTGGAGGAACAGGAGCAGCAACAGCAGCAGCTTCAACAACCAAGGGGAGCAGCAGGTGAGGGGGCTTCTCATAGAGGCCATACCCAGCCCACAGGGTGTCTAGGCCAAGAGACTCTTTCTTGGATGTCTCTGTGCAGCAGTGAATGAGAAGACTCCATGCTCCAGACAGGCTGTCCCTGATCTCCGCAGCCTCCTACAACAAGATCTGCTGGTCCTCGTGGCCATGCTTTGCCAGTGGCTGTCAAAGTCACTGCCGCCCTTAACTATTTTGCCTCGGGCTTATTCCAGGATGCCTCAGGGGGACTTCCCCAGCATCTCCCAGTCTGCACTGCACAACTGCATCAAGCAGGTCACCAACGCCATCATTGCCAGGGCCAACGGATACATCACCTTTCCCATGAATGCCCACAGCCAAAATGAGAATGCTCCTGAGATTTGCAGCAGTGGCTGGCTACCCTCGTGTCCAAGGGGTTACAGACTACACTCATGTAACCATCTTGTGTTGGGATGAAAAAATGACAACTGTGTAATTCCCCCCGAGGCAAAAACGATCACAACTGATCACCTCCATTGCTGCAATTTCCTTGAAGTCACTGTTTTGGACAGCCTCTACTCATCTTTCTGGTTCATGCTCCCGCTGAACAGTTCATCTAGTTTGTAGCTTCACCCAGATGTTAGGCTGGGGAAAGGCCAGGATGGATAGGAGCAAGGCACATTTGCACTACTTGCAACAATCAATGTGATCCACTGGCAACATATCCAATAGACTATCTGCGGATCAGCAACAACACGCTCCTCTTGGAACTGTTCATTTTCGGAACAATAAACATTTCTTGGTTGCCTGGTTGTGCAGTGTGTCTCAGCACCAATCTGCAGAGCCAAGGTGGTAGCGTCTACGCTTGCACTCAACAAAATTCCCTCCACTGTTTTCACCGAGCTCTCAAGTAGAGACAGGGAAAGATGGAACGCTTTGACGCTGCGTTTGAGGCTGTTTTTGCACACCTTTGAGCGGCTGGTTTAAAAATGACTTTGGCAGGTGTCTAAAAGCAGAGGAGCAAGTGCTCAGGAGGGTTTGGAGGTGTGGAAGGAAAATCTGGAGGCGGGGGGTGGGGGTGGAATAGAATAATGACATTTTCAACAAATAGGGGATGATTTTGCCAATGGGGAGCTTTTGGAGGCGGGACTCCCACTTGTCGGGTTTCAGTCCCGCCTACATCGATTACTGGCCAACCCACGCTATTTTCCCTTGATTGACCTTGTTAAGCCCACCCAGCGGGCTTAGCAGGCCAATTAAGGGAAAGCCGATTGCAGAGAACGTCAACGTATGACATTTCATCTGTCAAAAATTTTTGACAGATGAATTGTCATCGTTTGACAGCTCTATGAAGCTGTCAAACAGTGACATTCAAGACCTCATTAAACCTCTTTCCTTTGCAGAAATTAGATGGTTGTTGCATTGGAGAATGCAATGGCCATCTGTCATCTCTACCGCGGAGCTGCGAGACTCTCCGCATACACGAGGATTGAAGCCTGCAGGAAGAAACAAAGGTAGGTACACTTTTTCTAACACTTTGCACTTACCTCAGATACTCACCTCTCCACACTTGCACCCATCACATACCTTCACAGCACATCTTGGACCCCTCCAACCCCCGCAGACCCACTACTCACCTCGGTGACCTTGGCGGGTTTCGGAGCCTTCGGGAAGCCCGCACTTGTGGAGGCAAAAAGGGGATAATCCTATTTTTTGCCTGTTAACTACCTGATAACAGGCAGTGAAGTGGCTGTAATCCTGTCCCGCCTCCAAGGAGACGGGACCTGGCGCGGGACGGCTACCCGTCTCCTGGCAAGATGGCATGGAAATGGGTTGGGCACCCGCCCCCAAATTCTGCCATTTTCCCAGCAGTCCCGCCTCCAAACCCGCCTCCCCAGGGCTGGCAAAATCCAGCCCTAGTCTGCACTAAGACTGATGGAAAATTGTTTCTAAATCATAAACCTGCAAGGGGAATCAACCTTTAGGGAACTCCCTATCTATTTTCTGAAACACAGTCCACGGAATGAATTCCTCAATGGTGTAATTTGAAAATGATAAAGGTCAACTAATTTTGAACTTCATTGTTCACTTGGAAAATTGTATTTTGCACATTGGCCCAATTCCTCATAATTTTGTGCCAGTTTTTATATTGGCGCATTGAAAGTGGAAAATATCGAGAGGATACGGATCAGTGAGCAGTGATTTACAAAATTAGCACAAATCCCACTGGTTGATCCTTACTGACATCATTGGCTTCACAGCAATGAATAATCATAAACTCAGCAGTCAGCCATCCTCATTATTGACAGAGGGGGAGAGGGAGAGGGAGAGAAAGAGAGTGACTTCATAGTAATGTGGACACCAGAGGATCTCACCTCCAAGTTCCCCACCAAGTCACATACCATCCTGACTTGGACATATATTGCCGTCTCTTTGGCCGAGATTTTCCCTACCTCGGCGGGCCTGGTGAGGCCAGGGTCGGTGGCGAGTCGCGGACCCGCTGCTGGCTCCTTCCCGCTCTGGAAAATGAATTTCCGTTGATCGGGCTTGCTAAGCCTGCCAAGCGCATTTCCCGGTGCAATTAGAGGAAGCGGGTCTGGTGACGTCATTCATGACGCGTCGTTAGCCGGTTTCCTTAAAGGGACGATGGCCAACTTTCTTTTGCCATTTGTGCTGTCAGTGTTCAACAGCATTGAAGTGCTGCAAACACTGCACAGAGGTGCAGGGCTGCACCCAGGTTCTCCCATGGCTCCCTCCATATGCTGAGACAGGAGAAATTATAATGGGGAATAGGAAAATGGCAGAGAAATTAAACAAATATTATGGGCTGGATTTAGCCAGCGGAGGCGGGTTCACAGCAGGTGGTGGGTTCCGGTCCTGCTCCCGGCTCCAGCCGCGCTGTGCAAACAATTTTGCGTTGATTGGGCTTGTTAAGCCCGCTGTGCGCAACACCCGATCCAATTATAAGGTCCGTTGAGGTCCTCTGTTGACGCATTTGCTGCCGGTCTATTTAAGGGGGCCATGTCCCCATTTGCTCCCACTTCAGATTTCATACTCCTGAGTGCTGCTTGTGGGAAAAAGGACTGCAGAGAGACAAAGGGCTGTGCCACGATTCAACAATAACTCCCTCCATGTTCTTGTGCGGGGAGTCAGGGAGGTTCTATTCCCTGGAGATGAAAGGAGGAGATCTCCTCACCAAACAAAGGCAACCTGGCTGCAAATAGCTGAGGAGGTGAACGCAAGGTCTGTGGTTGCTCGCACCTGGGTGTAATGTAGGAAGACGTTCAATGATCTCCTGCACTCAGGAAAAGTGAGTATAGAATCACACTTACCTTAATTCTGCTGTGCCTGTCATCACATCCCCATCACTCTGCATTGCCATCCCTTCTCCTGCTCATCCTAACTCACCCCAACAGGCCTTGCACCCTCACCCATCCATCTCTCCCTATGTACAGAATCACATCCCCATCTTACTGTGCACCCCTCACACTCACCCTCATCGTTATGCAATGACAACAACTAACAACTCAAAAGGAGGCAACTTGGTATTGGCATCCCACTCCATCATAGTATTCCTCTAAACATCTATCCCATCCATTCTTTACACTCGTTCCATCACTCGCACTAAAACTGCACTTCTGTCCCTCATTGTAGGAAAAGAGAACCCACAATAAGAGGGAGAGGGAGAGAACAGGAGGAGGACCACCATCATTGGCTGAGCTCACCAATGCAGAGGATGCAGCTCTGGACATTGCAGGAGTAGTTGACCAGCCTGAAGTGGAAGATGGAGAGAGGGGCTCATTCGAACAACCTGGTGACAGGATTATTTTCCATACATTTTATTTGGCATTCATGAATCAATTGGGATCTAATGTCAATAGAAATTGAATGCTCATCATGTGCATAACGCGGTGTGTCTGCAATCTACATATCACATGTCTAACTCATGTCTTTACTCTCCCACAGGACAATCAAGAGCCCCCCCCCCCCCGCCCGACCCCCACATTGTCCAGGAGGAAGAGCAGGAGCACTCCTCAGAGGATCCTCCAGCCTCTGAGGGAGCAGCATCAGAAGGAATGAGCGCACCCAGCACCAGCACGGAGATGCACACATCGGAGGGTCCTATGCGAGATAGAGTAGTGTTGTCATCTGGTGTATCACAAGTCACAAGTGAGCAAGATCAGATGGTGGAGACAGGGACAGCAGTGGAGAGTCCTTGTCGGAGGCCGCAGGATGCTCTTAGCTCTGCTCAGCTGCATGCAGACGCTGAGCCTCAGGGGCCATCCAGGAAGAGAGCGATCCTGGAGCTTCAGGAACAAGTGCAGGAGGCTCTGACTGGGTTAGCGACCACGGTGACTGTGAGTGTGCAGAGAATGGAGGAGTCCATCTCAAATATGAGCAATGCCATGGCACATGCACTGGAAACTGTAGGTACCACCATGGAAAAGATGGCAACCTCCATGTAAGACATAAATCGCCAGACTCAAGAGAACATGGTAACACTTCTAAATAGATGGTCATCTATGGAGGATAGATGGGCATCTATAGTGGAGAGAAACCAAAGGTTCATGGACGTCCTTGTTATGAGGAATCTTAGTACAGACATGGGTCCTCATGGCCCCACTGATGTGCAGCAAGGTTCTCTCCAGCTGCTTGCTAGCAGAGAAGTGCAGGTGGCCCATGAGAGGGATGCTGGTGGGAGGGGACATGGAAGTGGGGGCTTCTCTCCAAGCACTCAAACTTCCCCTCCCCCTTGCCAACCCCTCGGTCAGAGCCCCAGATGCCTCCCTGAACAGTGGTGGCCGAGTCTGCCCCTGCACAGCCGCAGGAGGAGCAGACTTTGGCGGGGCCCTCAAAGGCTCCAAAACCCAAAGGACGACTGCCAAAGGCATCTAAGCAGGTGCAGCAGGGAAGTGAGCAGGCTGCCTCTACATCTAGTGAAGCCACAGGGGTAGCACCACGTAGAAGCACGTGTAAAAGAAAGCTCCCACATAAATAGTCACAATGGTAGTCACTTGGGTGATTTGCTATAAATGAATGTTAAGTTTCTGTTCTTTTATTTTGTTGTAATAAAGTAATGTTTTCTGAATGTTTGAATTTGTTGCCATATGTGTGGTCACAATTTGAAGTGGCACAGTGAAGGGTAAGGGCACCTTTTATGTCCAGCAATGGTGGTGACAGTGCAAGGAATGCACAGTTTATTGTAGAGATGCTCTATGGTGTTGAAGTGTGGTAATGACAACCTGCATGTTGCATGTGGCAGTCACTTGTCTGTGTTGCATAAAGTTAGGTGAATCTGGCATTGATTAGGCCATCCCTGGTATCACGGGCAGCAATGTGCTCGCATGCTGGTCACACTGGGTCAGCCGCCTCCTCCAGGTCTTCCTCATGCTGAGCCTCATTCTGTTCCTCCTCCTCCTCCTCTGAAGAGGCTGTGCGCTCTGCGCTTTGTTCCTCGTGCAGTGTTAATCCTCGCTGCAGTGCGATGTTGTGGAGGGCACAGCAGACAACAACGATTCTCGAGACCCTGGCTGGTGTGTACCGAAGGGCTCCACCAGATCTGTCCAGCCATCTGAAGTGCATTTTAATCAACCCTATTGTTTGGTCTGAGACTTCTGGTGGAAATGTGGCTTTGATTGTAACGCTCCTGGGACTCATTTGATGGTCACAACGGTGTCATTAGCCACATCTTCAGGGGATAGCCATTGTTTCCAAGAAGCAAGCCGGAAAGTTCATTTGGCGGTGTGAAGAGCTGAGGAACAGTGGACTGGCGCAGGATGTAAGAGTCATGGCAGCTGCCAGGGAACTTGGCGCACACATACATGATGCTCTTCCTATGGTTGCAGAACAGTTGCACGTTAAGGGAGTGGAAGCCCTTGCGGTTGACAAATACTGCTGGGTTGTGATGGGGTGCCCTGATGGCCACATGTGTGCAGCCGATGACGCCCCTGTACCAATGGGAAGCCAGCCAGATTGACAAAGCTGAGCGTCCGCTCGGTAACACTGGCTTCATCAGTGGAAAAGTGGATGCAATTGGCGGACTTGTCAAAGAGGGCATCAGTGACCTGCGTGATGCATCTGTGGGCGGCCAACTGGGAGATGCCGCAAATGTCTGCTGCTGATCCCTGGAAGGAGCCTGACGCAAAGAATTTGAGGGCGGTGGTGACTTTGACAGTCACTGGTAAGGCAGGTCCACCTGCTCCTCTGGACTCCAGGTGTTGGTGCAGCATTGTGCAGATGTCTGTGACTACCTCTCGCAAAAGTCTCAGCCTCCTTTGGCACTGCTGCTCAGTCATGTTGCGGAAGCTCATCCTCTGCCTGTAAACCCTGTGTTGCGGGTATCACCTGCGGCGCGGTGCAGCCCTGCCCTTTGCATCATCAGGTGGGTGAGGAGAAGGTTGGCGCTCTTGTTTTTGGTGCTGCTGGTGAGTCTGGTTCTGCTGCTGCTGCAGCTGATCGTCTTCCGATTCTGAGGACCAGGGTGAGAGAGTAAAAATCGTTCCCATTCTGCTGTTATATGTGGCAGTAGAGGATGAGATGTTAGAAGCAATCAGTCAATGGGCAGAGAGGTTACCTCAAAGCACTGGAGAGGTACCACCAACGCTGCCTCTGCAAGATCCTGCAAATCCATTGGCAGGATAGGCGCACCAACGTCAATGTTCTTGCTCAGGCCAACATCCCCAGCATCGAAGCTTTGACCACGCTCAATCAGCTCCGATGGATGGGTCACATTGTCCGCATGCCCGATACGAGACTCCCAAAACAAGCGCTCTATTCGGAGCTCCGGCATGGCAAGAGAGCCCCAGGTGGGCAGAGAAAACACTTCAAGGGCACCCTCAAAGCCTCCTTGAAAAAGTGTAACATCCCCACTGACAGCTGGGAATCCCTGGCCCAAGACCGCACAAAGTGGAAGAGAAGCATCCGGGAAGACGCCGAACACCTCGAATCTCTTTGTCGGGAGCAAGCGGAAGCCAAGCGCAGGCAGCGCAAGGAGCGCACGTCAACCCAAGCACCCCACCCACCCGCCCCTTCAACCGTCTGCCCCACCTGTGACAGAGATTGTAGGTCCCGCATTGGACTCACCTGAGAACTAATTTTTAATGTGGAAGCAAGTCATCCTCGGTTCCGAGGGACTGTCTAAGAAGAAGAAGTATTCCAAGGAGGTGACAGTGCATATAGAGTTTACTCCACACACTTACAGCCTCAATACAGATCAAATGTGTCTTCCAGATCCTGAAATCAGCAACTTCTGACATTAGAAAGTGAACAGATGTGAAAGGTTAGATTTTATACTGCAGTTGTAGCTGTGAGCTATTCAGCTCGATTGAACACCTGACATATTACCTGAAGTGATCTCCAAACGACCTGAACACCGTTAAAAATGTGGGAAAATATAAAAAGGCTGGCAAAATAGCATTTAACAAGCACCTAATAAGCAGTTAACGATCCTAAATGCCACCCCCGCTGCTTGGTGTCGGGTCTGCTCTGAAATTGCAGACCAGACACTTTGGAAACTTACATGGAGGTGGGTTTGCAGCGGGTTCCAAACTCGCCGTCAATCATTTCGATATTGACAGCGGTCCCGCCTCTGAACCTGCCCTCTGAGCGCTGGCAAAATCGTGGCCTTTGTGTCTGTCTTCATGGAAGAAGACGCAAAAAACCTCCCTGAAATAGTGGAGAACCAAGGATCTAGCGAGAATGAGGAAATGAACAAAATTAGTGTTAGTAAAAAAAAGTACTGCAGAAATTAATGGGACCGAAAGCCAATAAATCCCCTGGACCTGATGGCCTACATCCTAGGGTTTTGAAAGAGGTGGCTATAGAGATAATGGATGCATTGGTTGTCATCTTCCAAAATTCAATTGATCCTAGAACGGTTCCCGCGGATTGGAAGGTAGCAAATGTACCCCCACTATTTAAGAAAGGAGGGGGAGAGAAAACGAGGAACTACAGACCAGTTAGCCTGACATCAGTAGTAGGGCAAATGCTAGAATCTATTATTAAGGACTTGGTAACAGGACACTTAGAAAATAATAGTAGGATTGGGCAGAGTCAACATGGATTTATGAAAGGGATATCATGTTTGACAAATCTGTTAGAGTTTTTTGAGATTATAACTAGCAGAATTGATAAGGGGGAACCAGTGGATGTGGTGTATTTGGATTTTCAGAAGGCATTCGATAAGGTGCCACACAAGAGGTTATTAAACAAAATTAGGGCTCATGGGATTGGGGGTAATATACTAGCATAGATTGAGGATTGGTTAACGGACAGAAAACAGAGAGTAGGAATAAACGGGTCATTTTTGGGTTGGCAGGCTGTAACTAGTGGGGTGCCGCAAGGATCAGTGCTTGGGCCTCAGCTATTCAGAATCTATGTCCATTTGGATTTGGATTTGGATTTGGATGAGGGGACCAAATGTAATATATCAAGTTTGCTGATGATATAAAGCTAGGTGGGAATGTAAGTTGTGAGGAGGATGCAAAGAGGCTTCAAGGGGATATAGACAAGCTAAGTGAGTGGGCAAAAACATGGAATATGGTATACAATGTGGAGAAATCTGAAGTCATCCACTTTGGTAGGAAAAATAGAAAAGCAGAATATTATTTAAATGGTGAGAGATTGGGAAATGTTGGTGTTCAGAGGGACCCAGGTGTCCTTGTACACGAACCACTGAAAGTTAACATGCGGGTACAGCAAGCAATTAAGAAAGTAAATGGTATGTTGGCCTTTATTACAAGAGGATTTGAATATAAGAGTAAAGGGGGGAGAAATTCGGTTGTTAGCGCCATCGATTAACGCCTAAAGAGGCCGAGAAGTGGGGCGCTAGCCAAGTTCCGGGCGGGCGCAAAGCGCCTAGCGCCTCGCCCCATATTGAGCATGCATTTAGCACCGGCGGCTAAATCTTAGCGCCCGCTCATGGGCGCAGGCAGATTATGACGTCATTTGAGTGTGCAACGCCTTTTGGGCGCCCCGGACCGGAAATTCAGTGGCGCCCCCCTCCGTAGCACCTGGCGCTAATAGTGCCAGCTTACCTGGGCCTTACCAAGTCACTCTCGGGCTGGAGGAGCGTTATTTAAAGGGAAATAGAGTGGTTTAAAAGCGGCAGCCATTTTTGGAGCACAACTTCCTCGAGAGCTACAAAGAGTTGCTGAGCTGCACACTGAGAGCCATTTGACCACTGAGCCAGCGCAGGCAGACGATCTTCAGCCTTCTGACCATCACCTTGCTGTTGGTGAGCCTTGACAACGGGGGACCTTCCTGTGGGCACTTATTATGGGGGCTGCATTGGAGGGGAACGTCCTGCTGCTGAATCATCTGGAAAGGGCACTGAGACACTGGGAGAGGGGGGCGGGCATGGCCAGACGGAAGAGGGCCAACAGACGTCGCCACAGCAGACCTTACACTGGCAGGGTTTTCCGACAGCAGTTTTCCTACATGAACATGCCGGAGGAGCAGTGTGTCAGAAGGCTGCGATTTAGAAAGGAGGTGGTGACTGAGCTGTGCCAGCTGCTTCAGCCAGATCTGCAGCCTCAGATAAAGTGCAGGACATCTCTGTCGGTGGCTGAGAAGATGCCTGCTGGCCTGAACTTCTTCGCGAGCGGCTCTTCTCAGGCTGCGCATCAGAGGCTGATCAGAAGTAGCTTCCAGGCCCCTCTCACGGAATGCTTGCTGCCATTCCAAGAACAGGAATGGAACTGGTCTGATACCCCCAAGCCTGTGAAGGGCAAGATGCATGTAAATAGCATGCATGGCCATTGTAAATGAAGAAAGTGTTTCATTACACAAAATGTGGTTCCTTCAAACATGAGAAAGCTATGGCAACAGAAAGCAAAACTAATACACTGACACATAACTGGCTCTCACACCCGGGAGACTGTCCATAAGAACATAAGAAATAGGAGCAGGAGTAGGCCAATCGGCCCCTCGAGCCTGCTCCGCCATTCAATAAGATCATGGCTGATCTGATCCTAACCGCCAATCTACTATCACAGAACCATCTCCTGAATCTAACAGAATTAGACACACGAAATAGGAGCAGGACCAGGCTACACGGCCCCTGGGCCTGCTCCGCTACCCACAGGGCCATGACTGATCCGAACCTAGACTCATGTCCAAATTCCTGCCCGCTCCCCGTAACCCTTAATTCCCTTTACTTCTAGGAAACTGTCTATTTCTGTTTTACATTTATGTAATGATGTAGCTTCTACAGCTTTTTGGGGCAGCATATTCCATGGACCTACCACCCTCTGAGTGAAGTAGTTCCTCCTCATCTCAGTTTTGAAAGAGCAGCCCCTTATTCTAAGACTATGCCCCCTAGTTCTAGTTTCACCCATCATCGGGAACATCCTCCCCGCATCCACCCAATCCAACCACTTCACAATCTTATATGTTTCAATAAGATCGCCTCTCATTCTTCTGAACTCCAATGAATAGAGTCCCAATCTACTCAACCTCTCCTCATATGTCCATCCCTTCATCCCCGGGATTAACCGAGTGAACCTTCTTTGTGTTGACTCGAGAGCAAGTATGTCTTTTCTTAAGTATGGACACCAAAACTGTACGCAGTATTCCAGGTGCGGTCTCACCAATACCTTGTACAACTGAAGCAATACCTCCCTATTTTTATATTCTATCCCCCTAGCAATGAAAGCCAACATTCCATTGGCCTTCTTAATCACTTGCTGCACCTGCATACTAACCTTTTGAGTTTCGTGCACCAGGACCCCCAGATCCCTTTGTACTTCAGTACTTTCCAGTTTCTTGCCATTAAGATAATAACTTGCTCTACGATTTTTCCTGCCAAAGTGCATAACCTCACACTTTCCAGTATTGTATTCCATCTGCCAAATCTCTGCCCACTTACTTAGCCTGTCTATGTCCCCTTGCAGGTTTTTTATGTCCTCCTCACTCACTACTTTCCCTCCCATCTTAGTATCATCTGCAAACTTTGATATGTTACACTCGGTCCCCTCCTCCAAATCGTTAATATAGATTGTAAAGAGTTGGGGACCCAGCACTGACCCCTGCGGAACACCACTAGTTACTGATTGCCAGTCTGCGAATGAACCATTTATCCCAAGTCTCTGCCTTCTGTTAGATAGCCAATCCTCTATCCATGCCAGAATATTACCC
Source organism: Somniosus microcephalus (assembly GCF_052327205.1). Classification (NCBI taxonomy): domain Eukaryota; kingdom Metazoa; phylum Chordata; class Chondrichthyes; order Squaliformes; family Somniosidae; genus Somniosus; species Somniosus microcephalus. The sequence continues at coordinate 258,038,315 of NC_140992.1, read as the reverse complement.
CCAATCCCGTGATTTTTTATCTTAAGCAATAATCTTTTGTGTGGCACCTTGTCAAATGCCTTTTGGAAGTCTACATACACTACCTCCACTGGTTCCCCTTTATCCACCCTATATGTTACTTCCTCAAAGAACTCCAGCAAATTTGTCAAACATGACTTCCCCTTCATAAAACCATGCTGACTTTGTCCTATTAAATTATGTTTATCCAAATGTCCTGTTACTGTCTCCTTAATAATGGACTCCAACATTTTACCTACCACAGATGTTAGGCTAACCGGTCTATAGTTTCCAGCCTTCTGTCTACTGCCCTTTTTAAATAAGGGTGTTACATTAGCAGTTTTCCAGTCTGCGGGGATCTTTGCTGAGTCCAGGGAGTTTTGGAAAATTATTACCAATGCATCCACAATCCCTACCGCCACTTCCCTCAAGACCCTAGGATGTAAGCCATCCGGTCCAGGTGATTTATCCGCCTTGAGTCCCATTATTTTACCGAGTACCACTTCCTTAGTGATTTTGATCGTGTTTAGCTCCTCCCCCCCTATAGCCCCCTGTTTGTCCAGTGTTGGGATATTCTTAGTGTCTTCTACTGTAAAGACTGATACAAAATATTCATTCAGTGTTTTTGCCATCTCCATATTTCCCACCATTAATTTCCCGGTCTCATCCTCCAAGGGACCAACATTTACTTTAGCCACCCTTTTTCTTTTTATATAACTATAAAAACTCTTACTATCTGTTTATATATTTTTTGCTAATTTACTTTCATAATCTATCTTCCCTTTCTTAATCAATCTTTTTGTTATTTTTTGCTGTCTTTTAAAGTTTTCCCAATCCTCTATCCTCCCACCAGATTTGGCTACCTTATATGCCCTTGTTTTTAGTCGAATACTATCCTTAATTTCTTTACTTAACCACGGCTGGCTGTCTTTTCTTTTACACCCTTTTCTTCTCAGTGGAATATATATTTTTTGGAAATTGTAAAATAACTCCTTAAATGTACACCACTGATCATGTATCGTCTTACCCTTTAATCTATTTTCCCAATCCACTCTACTCAATTCCGCTCTCATACCTTCATAGTCTCCTTTATTCAAGCTTAGCACGCTTGTTTGAGATCCAACCTTCTCACCCTCTAATTGAATATGGAATTCAACCATGTTATGGTCACTCATTCCAAGGGGATCCTTTACCAGGACATTTTTAATTAATCCTGTCTCGTTACACAGGACCAGATCTAAGGTTGCTTGCCCCCTGGTCGGTTCAGTTACATACTGCTCAAGAAACCCATCCCTAATACACTCAATGAACTCATCCTCAAGGCAGCCCTGCCCAATTTGATTTGTCCAATTAATATGATAGTTAAAATCCCCCATAATTATAGATGTTCCCTTATTACAAGCCTCAACTATTTCCTGATTGATACTCCATCCAACAGATTTGCAACTGTTCGGAGGCCTATAGACTACGCCCACTAGTGTTTTTTTCCCCTTATTATTCCTTATCTCCACCCAAACTGTTTCATTATCCTGATCTTTTGACCCAATATCATTTCTCTGTATTACAGTGATTCCTTCCTTTATTAACATAGCCACCCCACCTCCCCTTCCTTCCTGCCTGTCCTTCCTGATCGTTAAATAACCTGGTATGTTTAATTCCCAGGCATTGTCACCCTGCAGCCATGTTTCTGTAATGGCCACAAGATCATACCCATATGTAGTTATTTGTGCCATTAACTCGTCTATTTTGTTACAAATGCTACGTGCATTCAGATAGAGAACTTTCAAATATGTTTTGTGACACTTAGTTCCTGCTTTTGCCCTTTTTATTACTTTACCTTTTACTCCATACCTTCTGCCCCGAAACATAAATCACATTCCGACCATCTTCCTTGGCCTTGATTCCACTGCGCCAACCAAAGCATCCAATGCCCCATCAGTGAGGCATTCTGCCTTCTGCCTCACCCTTTCCATGTCTTGCTAGGCTGGTGCGCCACAGGTAGGCTCCCACCGCTTTGAAGGCCTACAAGGCAGTGAGTGTGTCTGGTGATGCCAGTTGACCTGCCCCTTTAAGAGCTGGCCGGCGCCAGTGTGTCTCAGGGAAAATGATTATTGACAGCACCCTCGCTGCACCCCGCTGCCGCGAAATTGGGTTGCGCCGCCAGGTTAGCGCCTTAAGATTAGCGCGCAGCACCTGATTTAGCGCCGCTATCACCTTTAGGGGCGCTGCAACCCAATATCGCGCTAGGTGGCGCTAAATTGCGCCTGGCGCTAAACCTTGCACATAGCCAGGACTAGCGCCCCAAACGCGGCTATACCGAATTTCTAGGCCAAGATGTCTTACTGCAATTATATAGGGCCCTGTTGAGACCACACCTGAGTATTGTGTACAGTTTTGGTCTCCTTACATAAGGAAGGATGTACTTGTCATAGAGGAAGTGCAACAAAGGTTCACCAGACTGATTCCTGGGATGGGGGGATTGTCCTATGAGGAGAGATTGAGCAGACTAGGCCTATATTCTCTAGAGTTCAGAAGAATGAGAGGTGATCTCATTGAAACATACAAATTTCTTACAGGGCTTGACAGGGTAGGTGCAGGGAGGATGTTTTCCCTGGCTGGGGAGTCTAGAACTAGGGGTCACAGTCTCAGAATAAGGGGTCGGCCATTTAGGACTGAGATGAGGAGAAATTCTTCACTTAGAGGGTGCTGACTCTTTGGAATTCTCGACCCCAGAGGGCTGAGGAGGCTCAGTCATTGAGTATATTCAAGTCAGAGAGCGATAGATTTTTGAATATTAAGGGAATCAAGGGATATGGGGATAGTGCAGGAAAGTGGAGGTGAGGTAGAAGATCAACCGTGATCTTATTGCATAGCAGAGCAGGCTCGAGGGGCCGAATGGTCTACTCCTGCTGCTATTTCTTATGTTCTTATGGAGGGAGTCGGAGCACGCAGGGAGGTCCATGGGCTAGATTTTCAGTTGCTAGCGCCAGCAGTTAGCGCCTTAAGAGAAGTGATTTTTGGGCGCTATGCGTGTAGCGCCCGTGCGCAGCGCAGTTTGCGCCCCGCCCCAAATTAAGTTGCCCGTTAGCGCCGGCGCAAAGTTTAGCGCCCGCCCGGATGCGCGCGCAGAAAATGACGTCACATCCTCATGCAACGCCCTTTGTGCGCCCCGATTCCAAACTTCAGTCGGACCGCCCCATTGTGCGGTTGGCGGCCGGAGCGTTTGGAAAAAGGAACGCAACACAACCAGCGCGGGCCCCGGGGGGCGCAAATTAAAGGGGACGTACTCTCCAGTATAAAGGCCAGCCTTTTTTCAGAAAACACTCTTGTGCAACGCATTTCTGGAGACACAAGGAGGATAGCTAACTGGTTTCAAGCAGCAAGAGCTCAGGTATTTTTGGACTCAGGCCAGATCGCTGCAAGTGGCCTTTTGGAAATTTGAGTGTTTGCCAGGATTTGATGGGGGTTGCATGGGGTGCCAACGCGGAGCTGCAGCTCCATGTCCGTAGGGCTCGCAGACGCATTGTGAGAGGGGCAGCCCTGGCTAGAGGCAGAGGGGGCTACAGGCGTCGGCCACGTAGGCCTTACCCAGTCAGGCTATACCGCCAGCAGCGCTCCTACCTAAACATGAGTGCCGCGCGATGTGTTAAAAGGCTCCGATTCCGAAAGGAGGTGATTGCAGAGATCTGCCACCTGCTTCGCCGAGATCTGCGGCCAAAGCTCAGGTGCAGGACGTCTCTGTCGATGGAAGTGAAGGTGACGGTGGCATTGAACTTCTATGCCACCGGCTCCTTCCAATACGCTGCTGGGGACATAGCAAACATCTCCCAGTACGGCGCGCATCGCTGCATCCGCCAGGTGACCGAAGCACTGTTCAGAAGGAGAAGCCAATTCATTTCCTTCCCCATGGCCCTGGAGAGCCAGCATCAGCGCGCATTGGGATTTTCCAGACTCGGGGAATTCCCCTTGGTGCAGGGCGCCATTGACTGTACGCATGTGGCTTTGCGGGCCCCTCTGGAGCATGGCGAGCAGTATCGCAACAGGAAGGGCTACCATTCTCTGAATGTGCAGCTGGTGTGTGACCACAAGCAGCGCATCATGGCAGTCAATGCCAGCTTCCCAGGCAGCAGCCACGATGCCTTTATCCTGCGGCAGAGTACTGTGCATGACATGTTCCAGGCACAGCCTCCCCCAAGAGGATGGCTACTCGGGGACAAAGGCTATCCTTTGTGCACCTGGCTCATGACCCCGCTCCGCGCGCCCAGGACCGCTGCTGAAGAGGCCTACAACGAGAGCCATCAAACCACCCGCAACATCATCGAGCAAACTATTGGGGTCCTCAAGCAGCGGTTCCGCTGCCTTGATCGCTCCGGAGGAGCTCTCCAGTATTCACCGGACCGGGTCTCCCAATTTGTGGTGGTTTGCTGCATGCTACACAACCTGGCTATCCGCAGGACTCAGGCACTGCCACCTGACGTTGGACCAGCACCTCAGGAGGAGGAGCAGGAGGAGCATGAGGAGGAGGAGGAGGAGGAGCAGGAGTACGTTCCCAGGAGGGAGCGACCAGGGCCAAGGGCCGCACGACGCCACCTTATTACACGGTACTTCTAAGCCCCCTGTCAGGGAATGGCCAGGGGCCATGAGGGAAGATGAATGCAGCCGCTCCGCAAGCCCTCAGCCGGCGAAGCCAACAAACACTAAGAAGAACAACCATGGAGACTGCATGAATAAAGATAATTTTTTATTACACAAAAATGAAAAGCCCTTCCCACATGAATCCCCCAAAACAATAAACGGGCCCCACAAAAAGCCCAACAAACGACTCACTCCCACAAACTGGGGAGGAGTCACTCCACCTTTCTTCAAACCGGGCCTCAACGTCGGCCTAACGCAAAAAATAAGCCCTCCAACAACACAACCATGGGCAAAATAAAGATGGCCACCGCCATATAAAAGGAAAGCTGGCCACACCCTCTACTGAGTGGCCCGCGAGGGCGAGACCTTGCCCAGCCTTTTGCCTCCCCTGCCCGGCCTGCTGCTCCTTCGCAAGCTCTGCCCAGTGGCTGCTGCAAGGCTGGGGGAAGGCGCCTGAGGCTCAGATGCCCTTCCGCCAGATGCCACTGGGGAGCGGCCTACACGGCGTTTGGGCCTCGAGGGGCCGTCTGCTGAGTGGCGCACCTGAGCCTGGCCACCATCAGCTGCAGCCACTTGCCCTTGACGCCCCAGTGGGGGAATGGCGGCGACGGATGGCGCAATGTGGGCCAGCTGGCGTCTGGGATGCGTTGGCTGGTGCTGTGGCGCGGTGGCACTCGGCCGGGCCCGCACTGCAGGATCCGCAACAATCAGCCGAGGGGCGGCTTGCTGGGATGGTCCAGCGCGGCGGCTGCCCTGGCGATGCCTGCCTGAGACAGCGCGTGTGGCAGCAGTGAGTGCCCCTGTTGTCCTGGTGTGCGCGCGCATCACATCCGCCAGGGTCTTGACGGCATCAGTCAGCATGCGGCCACTCGCGGCAGTTGCTGCCCCGAACTCGCGCACACTGGTCGCCAGCGACTCGATGGCCTCAGGCATGCGCCCCACCATGCTCATGAGCTCCGTGGGGCGCCGGTCCGAATCCTCGGCCATCTTATCCAGCTTCCGCACCTCCTCCGAGGTGAAGGTGTCCGGACTGGAGTTGCGACTCTCCCGCTGGGGAGGAGGGGGCCGAACTAGGGGACCCTTGCCACGTTGGTGGCGGCGAGTGTGCCGATCAGCAGCACTCCCCTCTGATCCTTCCCCCCTTTGGGGGGAAGGCCGCGGGCCACGCGCACGGCTCCTGGGTGGCTGGACGCCACTGGTCCCAGAAGCTGCATTACCCTGCGACAGTTCCTCCAGGCACTCATCCAGTGAGGAGGTGTCAAGCATTTCCTCCTCTCCTGCGGGACGTGACTGTTCCCCCGATGGTCCGGCTTGCTCCTCCTCCTCCTCCTGCTCGGAGGTGCTGTCACTGGCAGCTTCAGGGTCCTGGTCGTCACCAGCTGAAAGCAGGAATGCACAAGAGTAGCTTCAGAGTGAGGAGACGGCGTCAGCGAGGGAGTTAGGACTGGTGGCATTCAGCGCATTGGTGGGACAGTGGCAAAGGAGGTAGCTCGGATGGGCCAGTGCGACGCGAGAGGGCCAAAAGGCGAGGTCCTTACCATTGCCGGGCAGTGGAGGGTCGGATACTCCGCACGCTGTGGGGACGATCACACGGGCTCCCATGAGCACACACACGCGCTCCTCCAGCAGAGTGAGCTTCTGCAGCTTGGCGCGGCCACCCCTGGCACGGGCCTGGCGATTAAAGGCTACTTTAGCCTGCAAGAGAAAGGACGGGCTGTAAGTGCGCAGTGTAGCCCTGATGTAGTGTGCACTGCCTCCCATGGTGGAATAGCTTGGCCAGAGTGAAGCCCTGATGTAGTGTGCACTGCCTCCCATGGTGGAATAGCTTGGACAGAGTGAAGCCCTGATGTAGTGTGCACAGCCTCCCATGGTGGAATAGCTTGGCCAGAGTGTAGAGTGCCGAATGGCCAATTGATGCTCATGACTGTCCCAATGCTGCTGGCTGAGGGCTGGCCAATAGGACTTTCAGCTCCCTTTGCCCATCATGTCAGGTGTACATGCAAGAATGAGGAGGAGACTGGAAAGGGTACTCACCCTGACAATCCTGGTCAGATCGTTGTATTTTTTACGACATTGTTTGTGGGTCCTGGGGGCATCGCCGGTGAACGTCACCCTCTGGGCGATCTGCTTCCAGGCTTTGGTGTAGTCGTGGTGGGTTGGATTCCTCCCACTCTCTGGGAACAAGATCTTGCGCCTCACCTCCAGAGCTGTGACCATTATGTCCAGATCACCCTCTGAGAAGCGCAGGGCACGCTGACGGGCCTTCTCTGGCGTTGCCATGACTCCCTGGGGCTGAGCAGCAGTGTTGAGGCCTCTTTGCAAGGCTGCAGTGTGCAGGGCGTGGCAGCAGACCAATTCGTCCCTTCCCCCTTTAAGAGCTGGTCGGCGCCACGGGGTCTGCTGTCAGTCCAAAAATGACCGCACCCGCGCTGCGCCCCGCCTGGGCGCTATCCCTCTGGACCGCCGGCTTAGCGCCTAAAGATAGTAGTGGAACGCCTCTTTTAGCGCTCCACCAACCTCTTAGGGCGAAGCCACTGAATTCCCGGCAACGGGGCGCTACTTTGGGGCGGGCGCTAACTTCGGGCGGGCGCTAAGGTTAGCGCCCCAAAACTGCCTATACTGAAAATCTAGCCCCTTATCCCTTCCGATGGGCAGAAGAGACCTTCCCAGGAGATCAACACAGCCTGGTTGCACATTGCAGAGGAGGGCACAAGCAGGGATGTCGTCAGGAGGACCTGGGTGCAGTGGCGCAAACCTGGCGCAAACCTTTCAATGTCTCATTAGATCATGAAACGTTAGTAGAAAGCCACACTCACCATCCTGCTGTGCCTCTCATCACATCCCCATCACTCTGCCTTCCCTACCCTACTCCTGCACATCCTTACTCACACCAACTTACCTTGCAGCTCCACCCATCCCTCTCTATCTACATTATCACTTCTGCATCTCACTAGCCACCCCTCACACTCACCCTCATCCTAGTGCAATCATACCAACTAACAACACACAAGGGTAGGCACTTGGGTGTTTTAGCCAATGTTCATGTAAAGTTTCTGTTAATGTGCTGTCATTCAAGCCTTTATTTTCAACACTTTGCGTTCTTGGACAGATTAGTGTGCACCTTTGGAAGTGGCTTAGTGAGTTGCAGTGAATGGTGGGACATAATGGTACCCCCCGCAATGGTGATGAGTGTGAAAAGAATGGCTTGGACATTGTAGGGATGCTTTATGGTGTTGGTGTGGGGTGGTGCCAACCTGGCGCATCATGTGGCAGCCAGGGTGTAAAGTGTCAAATGTAGTGAATCTGGCCATGGTAAGGCCATCCCTGGCCTCCTGGGCAGCAATGTGCTCGGGTGCTGATGCCCTCTGTCCTGTGCAGCATCAGGAGATTGCGGAGATGGTTGGTGTTGTTGTTGGTGCTGCTGGTGTGCCTGGTGCTGCTGGTGTTGGGGCTGATCGTGGTCAGATTCTGAGGACCAAGGTGAGACAGTGAAAAGGTGAAAAGGGCACCCATGTTGATGGAATAGATGGCAGGTGAAGTAGAGATGACAGAAGCATTCTGTCAATGGTGAGAGAGTTCTTCCAATGAGGTGAGAGTGGATGGAAATGGACTGAGAAACAGCTTGTGTCTGAGGAAAGTGATGATCTGTCAGGTGGGAGCTTTTACTGTACATTTGAAGCTGCCAAGTAATCAGCTGGAGCAATGGCCATTCAACTCCCAACTCAGGTTCACAGATGTGGTTCCTGAGCAGCGTGGACCCTGAGGGCGAGCAGTTAAAGTTAAAAGGTAACGTCAAAAGCATTATTAAGGATCTGTCAACAACCCAATAATTGGTTTAATTGGGTCGTCCACCTCCGAGGGTCGGGTCAGATCGGAGATCACACACGTGCCTGTGGGAAATGTGTGTTTGGCGCATTGGTAGTGTGGTCCCGACCCGCTGTCAAAAAAAAATCTAATTTCCCACCCGCCCACCAATGATCCTGCCCGCTGATCACCCCCAACCCCCCACCCCTGGAAAACTCCCCCCTTTATCTTTGTTGGATTAATATCTTGAAATTCACTTCCTACAGGAGCACCATCACTATAAGGACTGCAACAATCAAGAAGAAGGCCTACCACCATCATTTCAGGGCAACTAGGGATGGGGAATTAAGTACGGCCTTGCCAGCATTGCCCGCATCCCAAGAACTAAAATCAGAGACAAGAAAGAGAGACTTATCATGCAATGCCATGACAGGTTGACTCGCGTATATATTATATTAACAATCTTATGTCTCTGTGCACATCACGTCTACATAATCTTACTTCCTGTGTTCAGGGTTTGTCACACTTCAGTGTCAATTTTTTTCCATTATAAATTTTAATATCCATAGATTACATAGAATGTACAGCACAGAAACAGGACCTTCGGCCCAACCAGTCCATGCCAGTGTTTATGCTCCACACGAGCCTCCTCCCATCCTACTTCATCTAACCTTATCAGTATATCTTTCTATTCCTTTTGCCCTAAAGTACTTATCTAGTTTCCCTTAAATGAATCTATGCTATTTGCCTCAACTTCTCAATGTGGTAGAGAGTTCCACATTCTAACCAATCTCTGGGTAAAGAAGTTTCTCCTCAATTCGTTATTGGATTTATTAGTGACTATGTTATATTTATGACCCCTAGTTTTGGACTCCCTCGCATAAATATCCATATTTATAATGGAAACTGCCTGTGCAAACTTGTCACACTATAATTGCACTCTCCCTCTAGCAGTAGCACTACAGCGCAACCGTTTTCCTTCTCCCAGCTCCTCCGTCTGTACTACAGTTAAGGTGCACTTCAGGATGTAGGGGACATGTGGTCCACTTACAGGACTGACCAATGATGCTGTTTCCAGGAGAATATCTAGTGCAGATGCAAAATATGTTAAAGTGGACATCAGTCGAGGATAGGATCAGTCTCCCAACAATCGGATAAGCTGCTGACTGCTCACTATCGAGGCTCCCACATGAAAAATAGGCACTAGGGTGAATGACACCTGTTGAATAATACCCAAGTGTGAGTCAACACCTTCAGAGAGAGGAGGAGAAAAGAACAGGGGCTTTAGAATAAGTAATGACAAGTAGTGGAGGTAACAGAAAGGAGCAATACATCAATTAAATGTAGAAACATGGAAATGTAATCTATGACACAGATTAAATATGCATGCTTCACACACTGGGTATGTTTTTTAAAAGGTGTCGTCTGTATGAAAAATGTGTTTAGGAAACCTTTTCTTCATATGCTTGTAAACAGGTACAATATATTACATCAAAAAAGATAATTTCCACCTGAGGTGTGTATAACAAAAATAACACACACCTCTCCCATATTAATACACAAAAATATTTGACAAACACTTGTTTGTGAAGATTGCGACTTTAATGAGAGCTATTGTAGTTTGTGTAGTTTACAAAGTGCAGTTAAGCAGTGCCTCGATTTCAAAATTCTCATCCTTGTTTTCAAATCCCTCCACGGCCTCGCCCCTCCCTATCTCTGTAATCTCCTTCAGCCCCACAACCCCCCGAGATATCTGCGCTCCTCTAATTCTGCCCCCTTGAGCATCCCTGATTATAATCGCTCCACCATTGGTGGCCGTGCCTTCAGCTGCCTAGGCCCTAAGCTCTGGAATTCCCTGCCTAAACCTCTCCGCCTCACTGTGTCTCTTTCCTCCTTTAAACCGCTCCTTAAAACCTATCTCTTTGACCAAGCTTTTGGTCACCTGCCCTAATTTATCCTTATGTGGCTCGGTGTCAAATTTTTTGTCTTAAAAGTACTCCTGTGCAGCGCTTTGGGACATTTTACTATGTTAAAGGCACTATATAAATACATGTTGTTGTTGTTGTCCTGACAGGATGTACAAGGATTTCTCTTGCCTCCTTTTAAAAGCCATTGTCGTTTTGGATTAAAATAAGAAGTGTGTGTGTGTGTGGGGGGGGGGGGCGGGGGGGAAGAGGGCAGTAATCGTGTTGTACATTTGAAACCAGAGCAAGGAGAAATAGAGAGGCACAGATTTATGCTGTGGAAATCTCCCTGGGTACCACCAGACTGCTGCTCCCAGCACACTGGAAGGAAGACCAGCGAGACTTGGCCCGTCAAAACATTGTCAGCGACTCTACACCAATCAACACTGAGACCCACAGACAGCTGTACAAAGGACGGAAAATTACTGGCGCCGCCGAATTCTGTGCGGGGTCACCTCGCAGCTGAAAATACGAAATGCTATGCCATATAAACGGACAGGCCAGAGGAAAGTATGGGGGGGAGGAGGAGGAAGAGGCAGTGCAACAAACTCCAATGATATCAATTAAAATGGATAACTACTGTTACTCCTTCCACACTCCCAAACGTTTTCTGAGCACAACACATCCCTGTGCAACAGAAAATAAAGCAACGTGCATTTTGAAAACACCACACACTAGCATAGGTTTCAAAATATTTATCTTGTTTTAGTCATGTAAGTTAACAGCATTGACAATCTACCAGCATGTGCATGCAAGAAAATAGGGTCAATTCTCGCCCCAACACACAAATCAGAGTGAGGAAGCGCACAAACTTGATTGTATTTCCTCATACCTACCAACGTCTTGATTTTTGCAAAGCTGGTTCCGGAGAAATAAAAGACACACACACACACACAAATCCCCGATTCCGCTGCTCGTTGTGTGTGTGGTTTTTTTAAGTTCCTGCGGTGCTCGTCTCATCCTCTTCCCCCTCCTCCCCAACTCTTCACCTTTAGCCGTGATTGACAGGACCCTGGGGAGCGGAGGGGTTAGCACCTCTGTCAGAACCTGGCTCTCTGCTGTGGTTTTGGGCTCCAGATCGATTAACAGCCTGTTCCAGTTGGGACCCATCTTTCAGCTTTTTGTGACAGGATGCCGGACTTCGTCCACTGACAGAGACATATATGAGCAAAAAAGCGAAGGAGAGTGAATTGTCTGTCAACCCATGCATAGCTCGAGTTTTTTTTTTTACTTCACGATCACTCTTGTATTTACTAAAGCCATTGGAATTTTAAAAATGCATTAACTTTTTTTTTCCTCCGCTGTCCATTAGATTCAAAATTCCTTAAAAAAACATTCATCATCAGAATATAATACTGATGTCAGCGCGAGCACTAAGAGCTGACAAATTTGCTACTTGGTAAATAGTCACCAGTGTAGAATGTTCCCATTAGCGTTTATTTCTAGTGAACAGCTGTTCAAACATATCAGAAGCTGACTCCAAATAAAATATGATCAGAGTGCATTTTGAAGCGTTCTGTGAGGTTGGTCATTTCAAATCACTCACATGTTTAGAATTATAATTAAGGAGGAAATGATCATCAAGTGGTTTAGTCCTCCAAATTTAAATAGTAAGAAAATACATTATAATTTAAATAAAATATTAAATCAAGGAGGGAACAAATTTGTTGTTTTAAATGCCAATATAGACATATGTATGTAGATTTTTTTCTGTTGTAATGTGCTTACAAAGGTTAGGGCCAATGGTGTTGAGGTTGGGCATGCATTGCATTTCCTCTTTGTACCTAGTGCTGGTGTGTAGCTCCAGGCTAGGTACAGCTGAAATAGAGAACTCCCTCCATGGTCCTAATAATATGGCTTAGCTAATCTCTGTATGTACTGAAAACCGTATTGAACCATATTTCATTAAATATCTGTAATACAGTCAGCGAGAGGAGACTTTTATTGAATCTGTCTTCATTGGATGACACCCAGGCCCTAGAGTTGAAAGGACTATGTTCCGACCCACTACACAGTTGGTTCTACAGCACTTCATACTTTAAAAGAAACCAAATTCAACACTGGTATGTCCCCATATCAGTTACTCAGCCATTCACTATTCGAAATGCGCAGTTATTAGAAGATTGTTCCTGTCTGATGTATATTGATATGGCTTTGATTTCATAACAGTGCTTTGTGTCAACACGGGGGCACCGAACAACCCGATATGGCGTCACTCTTGTGATCATCATGCGCTGAGTTCTCAAGCTGAGCTGCACCGTTTCAGGGAGGCAGCAAGCTGACCCTTTCCATAGGGAGACAGCGCAAATCAGAGGGAGAACGACCCCAGTCTGATCTGTGCAGTTCCAAGCACCTGGCTATCAGTGGAAGCCGAAAATAAAAATGGCTTTAGTTTCAAAAAGATAATTATACAAATTTATTCTTAAAACCTGGACTCTATATTATAAATATTATATTAATTATATTATAAATGTATTACATTATATATTGTATTGTACTGCTAATTAAAAATGAAAGCTAAAGTTTCCTACAGTTTACCTTTTGAAATCACAGGCAAGTTAACATCTAGTTGATATTTATACGTGGTCGGAAAAAAAGTTGCAATATGTATGGAGTCTATATTCACACGTCAGTGTATGCATTTCCAGACAGTAATATCTTGTCATAGATCTTGTCTGCATGTGCCAGTGAAGCCAGGCTGGACTAATTTGACACAACTGTATTCCTTATGTGCCTAACAATGCATTCTGCAAATGCAATTGGGGATCTAGATTGCATTTGAACTATTCCGCCTTGATCCTCATGTCACCAGCAATAAGATGTGTGAATCTGATAATGATCAGGTTTTTCATTTTTGGATGACAGTAGAAAAGTACGCCATTAGTTTGCCAAGAAATGTCATGGTTGAACTGGGATTACTCTGCATTTCTATAAACTGCAGATAAAAACAACCAATTTTCAGATCTTTGTACTGCAATCTATTCAGTCATTCATTCAGCACTTCAATCGCAACAGCAGATGACACTGACCAAAATCATGTATCTTATATTAAACACACAGACTTCTAAATTGTGTCCCTCAATGAAATGTGACAGTGGATTGATTAGATTTAATGATTGTTTTTTTAAATAAGGATAATTGAGAATGATTTCATGTTTAGATTATAATTCTGTATGAATGCGCTAAACATGGATCAAACATTCTTCATAATGGGAGTAGATGGGGAGTGGTTTGGTGAATTGGATCAGAATTTTCCTTGGATCAGACATCAGTTTATTAAATTAATATGAGGTTGAAACAAATTGCTGTAACCAAGTGTGACACCATAAATGTAAATGTAATTCTCTGACCACTCCTCCCCCCTCCCCCCACTCACTCCCTTCCTCTCCTGAAGTCAAGGAATAATTTCACATGTATTGACTGCTCTCCAGTCCCTGGCCCATTCTTCTTGTGTTTGGCAGTGAGTGCTGGCAGGCTGTTTGACTGTGGAGGCATCGGAGCTGAGCTTAATTTCATCCTCACCAGCTCTCCATATGTAAGCACTTTCTAATTGGCATCTTTGGATAAGGATCAGATGTACTTGAGACCAATTGTGCCAGCCCAGGTGTCTTTAACAACTTCAGTACAGACCGGGGAGTGAATCTGGGGCCTTCCCACTCTGTATGGCCCAGTTCAGACTGTGCGGTGAATCTACAAATGGAGCCATTGGGGGAGCTCTGTTGTAAAGTTTTTATTCTATGTGTTCTGGTGTGCATCCTAATGGCATACAGGGAAGTCACAGTGCAAATCCTGAGTTTTCAACTAAGCAGCTCAGAATACCAACACTAAATGGGAACTTGGTGTAAATCAAACACATCCCAGGGGTTACTTGGATGAAATAAAGAAATGACAGTGCAGCATCTATAAATAATATGAGAGTGTGGTAAATGCCCATGGGAAAACGTTGATGGGGGAAAGTAATCTTTGGAAACTAGGAATGTTGCAGGGTTTTGAAGCTTATAATTCAGATTCATTTCTAAACTCATTCTGCACAAATTAGAGATTTCTTTGATAAAAGTCATGCTGTTTATTTCATAAGGGTGGAATGTCTTGATTTTCTGGCCCGATGTTATAAAATATATACCAGACGGTACTGTTAATAAACCGTTATTACTTTTTGTCATAACTTTGTTTGATGCCACATATAAGACTTACATGAAAGTTATGGGCCTGAATTTGTGGTTGGAGGCTTCCCACGGGTGAATGCCTCTGAACCGCGAGAAAAGTATGAACCTACCTGATGGTCCCGGAGGTTCGGACACTTGCGCTCCCGGGCCTCTATGCGTACGCATGTGTAAAGGCCCACGTATCCCGGGACGCACGCAGTTCGCAAGCGCCTCTGGGATCACGTGGGCCAGGCCAACCAATGAAAAGGGGGATCCCCATTATGCTTATGGGGATTTCATTTACGTACGGAATCCCCATAAGATTAATAGGAATCACATAAAAAACACAAATTTCACACCAGTTAAATAAAAATAAATCTTTACATGTTCAAAATTAATTAAAATACAATTAAATTAAACATTTAACACAAAAATTTAATTTTTGAAAAATAAATTTAAACTATTTAAAGGGGCTAAAAATAACCTATAACTAATTTTAAAGTTTTTTTATGTTTAAATAATTTTTTTTTAATTATTTTAATATTTATTTAAATGCTTTGGCTGGTAAAAGAAGGCCCTACGCCTACTTTTACCAGGCGTAAGAGTTTCACGGGCATTTGCTGGGCAGTAGTTCCGCCCTTGAATGTCCATGTCCCGGGGATGCGGTGGAGCTGTCAAGCTGAAACTTAACAGATCGCAAGTTCCGGGTTTTTGTGCATGTGCAGCGCATGCGGAAACCTGGAACTTGCGGGGCAGTTACAGCCACGTACGCACCGTATATGGGGTCAGAGATCCCAGAAAATCCGGGCTTCTGTCTTTTACACATTTAACTAAATCATAAACCTGTAAACCAAGCTACAAGACAGCTGGAATACAGTGTTATTACAACTTCTCCAGGTAGTCTGACATTAGCTCATGCAAACTCCTTAAATATTACAGGATTTTGTCCTTTTCAAAATCTGTCTGTCTTTTCTTTTATCTGTAGGATAATATCACAGATGATCTGATGTCACCTGGATTGGATTGTTTTGTGTTAATTTGGAAACACCTGAAATTCTGCCCAATTTGGATAATTATGGGTTTGAGTTGGTTTGTTTTTTTAAAAAAGAAGGTATTTATTTAGAGAGCAAATGTACCTCCATCGTACACATTCTGCCATTAGTTTTCAGTCATTATAGGCAAGTTGGTGGGGTGGGTGGTATGCGGTCTTCTTTGCCTGGTAGCGTAATGGGGTTGGTGCATCCAATCCCTGGTGGTCTGGTGGCAGCATATACTGCCATCTTTACAGGCAGTATTATTGGACTGATTGCTCCATTCAAAGGGCAAAAGGCATCTATTTGGCAGATTTGTCGCTCTGGTTAAAAACATTTCCTTGATATTTGTTATAAATTCCAATGTGGAAATGTCATCTGAAGTTTGTTATTACTTCACATTTCTGAAATACTGTTTTGAGACACCATTTAAGATGCTCAGTATACTTGTTGCAATCCAACTTTCACTGATTAGTGTTGGTGGGTGGAGGGTTGTTATGCCCAATGTAGGGGGATTATAAATTTTCATTTAAAACATGACATGGGTATTAGTAGGGACCAACTCATAAGGGTAAATTTAGTAACACTGCGCAGGGATTGTGCTGAAAAGGAGTGCCGATCAGAAAATCAGTGCTCGACATTGCAGCCATACTGCTAATCCGTGCTCTCAGTGAGGGCAGCAACCGACTAAGAGCACAGGATTGGTAAATTTACCCTACAATTTCCTTAATATCTGGCTGAATTCACAAAATCTGGATCAGGCTGAACTGGATTTAAGACTGTATTGAAAGTCATCTATAATATTCAGCATTATTATGGGAAATAGTGGCACCTTTGTGCATTATCAGCAAGGTTTACAGTATTAAGATATGTGCCTACTTTCCCTAGCAGTATGCACCAAGGAGGAGGTACCCATGTTTCCCGGTGGTCATGTGAAGAAGCAAGCATTCACTTTCTCTCAGTGAATGCGTTCATGTTCCCTGCTGATCCCTACTGGCATGTAAATGTTCCTCAAGTGTCAAAGTGAGGGGTGGGGGGGGGGGGGGGCGGGGGGGGGGAGGGCGGTGTGGTGGCGGGGGGAATGCGTTCCAGGTGGCCTAAGGAGATTCATGCACAGACAGTTGCATTCTATTTCCTGATTTGTGTATTTCCGACATTAACAAATCCAGACCTGAAGCCTGAACAAATATGTGGAGGCCAGTTCATTAAATATATTCAAGAAAGAGTTGGATATATTTCTTAAGGCTAAAGGGATCAAGGGATATGGGGAGAAGGCAGGGACAGGGCACTGAATTTGGATGATCAGCCATGATCTCATTGAATGGCGGAGCAGGCTCCAAGGGCCGAATGGCCTACTCCTGCTCCTATCTTCTATGTTTCTAAAGGATAATCTATAAGTGGGGTCCGAATATTATAATCTAAAGTTAAGAAATTATACAAGGGGTAGAAGTTATGCTACAGTTATACAAAGCCCTGGTTAGACCCCACCGGGAGTACTGTGAGCAGTTCTGGGCACCACACCTTAGGAAGGATATATTAGGTTTAGAGGGAGTGCAGCGTAGGTTTATCAGAATGATACCCGGACTCCAAGGGTTAAATTACGAGGAGAGATTACACAAAGTAGGGTTGTATTCCCTGGAATTTAGAAGGTTAAGGGGTGATTTTATTGAAGATTTCAAGATATTAAGGGGAACAGATAGGGTAGATCGAGAGAAACTATTTCCGCTGGTTGGGGATTCTAGGGCTAAGGGGTGTGGTCTAAAAATTAAAACCAGACCTTTCAGGAGTGAAATTAGGAAACACATCTACACACGAAGATTGGTAGAAGTTTGGAACTCTCTCCCGCAAATGGCAATTGATCCTAGGTCAATTGTTAATTTTAAATCTGAGAGTGATAGGGCAAAGGCGGGTATATGGGGTTAGGTCACAGATCAACCATGATCTCCTTGAATGGTGGAACGGACTCAAGAGGCTAAATGGCCTCCTCCTATTCCTATGCTCCTATGCTCCTATATACAGATCTATACAAATCTTTTTCACTCACCTACCCCAAACAAAATTGTATTTTTTATTTATTTTGCTGTGGAAGTGCAGCCAATAAAGGGTTAATTTAGGGAAAGCTGAGAACTGACATTATACGGATGCAGCACTGATGCCATTTGAGCAGCAATGCAAATAGGGAGCTCTGTGGGGTGGCAGAGCTTTACATATTTGCACTCAAACAGAGGGCACTGAGCTCTGGACAGCAGCTACAATGAAGGGCATAGTGGTGTAGTGGTTATGTTGCTGAAATAGTCATCCAGAAACGTGGACTAATATTGTTCCATGGAATATGAGTTCAAATCCCACTATGGCTGTTCGAAAATTTGAATTTAGTTTTTTTTTAAATCTGTAAATAAAGAGCCGGCATTAATAAAAGTGACCATGAAGTTGTCGGATTGTCTTAAAAGCTCAACTGGTTCACATACGTCCTTTAAGGAAGGAAACCTGCCTTCCTTACCCGGTCTGGGCCTATCTGTGACTCAAGTCCCACACTAAAGTGGTTGACTCTTAACTGCTCTGTGGAGTGGCCCAGCACGCCACTCAGTCAGAACAACTCGGGGTGGGCAATAAATGCCAGCCTTGCCAGTGATGCCCACATCCCGAGAATTAATTCTTAAAAAAGAAATAAATTGATGGTACAGGCATAGAAACATAGAAACATAGAAGATAGGAGCAGGAGTAGGCCATTCGGCCCTTCGAGCCTGCTCCGCCATTCAACGAGATCATGGCTGATCATCCAAACCCTAGCACCCGGTCCCTACACCGACAGCCATCCCACCCAAGCCCTATCCCCGTAACCCCATAGCCCCACGTATTTAATCCCCCCTAACACTAAGGGTCAATTTTTATCATGGCCAATCAACCTAACCCGCACATCTTTGGACTGTGGGAGGAAACCGGAGCATCCGGAGGAAACCCACGCAAACAAGGGGAGAATGTGCAAACTCCACACAGGCAGTCACCCGAGTTCTTTCCATTGGTTGTACTTACATTTTATTTTAAATAAAAGACAAAGGGGGGAAAATTCAGTTGCTTTGCGCCTCCCGTTAGCGCCCTAATAGGGCGCAAAGCAACTAGCGCCCGGGCGCGGCGCTGCCAACGCCTCCTACGAAATTCAGCGAGAGGCTAGCGGCGGCGGTAACCCATAGAGCCCCGCGGCGCTGTGCTGCCGGTGATGACATCATCGCCGTGCGCAGCGCCCCGCTCGCGATCTTCGGTAGCGCCCCAACTTACCACTGGATGCTATGTCCGACGGGGTCAGGGGGGCCTACCTGCGGCCAGGGTGGTGCTATTTAAAGGCGAGGTGCCGGGCGGCCATTTTTGCTGCTGGCCGCCTGCCAGCACCTGTCTCCTCTGCCCCCCCCGCGGAGTGCCGGCTGCGCTCCATGAGCCCGGCACTTCTCTTGAGTGCCGGGCTCTTTTGCCGGCACTCCGATCCCCGATGGCCCAGCTGGGCCCCGGGTCGCACTGCGCAAGGCCCCTCCACTTCAAGAAGGGGAGGAAGGCCTGCAATACCGTGGCGCGATGTGCCGCAGTGCCACGTAGCACCACGATATTCCCTCTTAGGGCGCTACCACTCAATTTTGCCCGCAGGGGTGTTAATTTTTCCGGGGTGCTAAAAGTAGCACCCCGGCGAAGTTAGCGCCCCAAAGGGGGTGTGACTCAATTTCTCCCCCACAGAAAGAAAGATTTGCATTTCTTTGGCACCTTTCATGACCTCAGGATGTCCCAAAGCGTTTTACAACCAATGAAGTACTTTTTGTAGTGTAATCACTGAGGTAATGTAGGCAAACATGGCAGCCAATTTATGCACAGCAAGATCCCAGAAACAGTGATGAGATAAATGACCAGATCATCGGTTTTAGGTGTAAATGTAGTTAAAAGTAGGTTCCACATTTATACTACTACTGGTGAAACCCAAAATGATGCAAGCCCACTTCTCGGGATAGTTAGCTCTGAGCAGGCCTGCGCCAGACCTGGGCCAAAGTTTGTGCGTGGAGACAGAAATGGCCATTTATGCTCGAGAACACTGCAGATTTAAATTTGTCATCTGACTTTACTTTTTAATTTTACACTCAGTTCGCTATTTGCAGGCTGCCGCTTATGGTGATTGAATAAGTCAGATTCCATTTTTTTATTACCTTTTTTAACCAGTGTTTTGGGGGATCAAATTCTGCGATCATGTCCCTTTTTCGCTGAAAGCCGAAAACCTTGCCGATAATGCACAAAGGGGTTGCTATTTCTCATAATCAGGCCCACGGGTTTATGGCAACTGAAAGAGTCAAATTGTGTTTTTATTACACGGGATTCTGGAATTTTTACCAGCACTTTGGGGATCGCATTCTCCAATACTGTCCGTTTTTCCTGTGAAAATCAAAACCAGTGGTCTTGGTTACTTGTGCGATCAGTCACAGTTAGCGATGGAGAAATATTTATTCGCAAAGGGCTCATGAATTTCGATTCAAATTTATGTAACTACAGAGCTTGTATTCAGAACTGCCAACTCTTTGGTTTTTGTTATTTCCAAACAGAGGTTACTACAATATCCAAAATGATCATATATTTGGCCCCTTCAAATGTTATGATAGTTTTGCGAGCTATCTGCTCCTTCTGTAATCAGACCCTAACCCCTCGTCGCTTTGTTAACCAATAAACATGTGCTTAACCTATTGAGAATATTTAAGCTCCACTAATCCTCTTGCACTAAACAAACAGAAAACTGCCCTTGTTCTTTTCAGTCAACAGAAGCCAATCCAGCTAGTATCACTGCTGTCCAGAACAGGCAACACCATTGATATTTCAATATCTGCTCTTTACAGCCTTGGTGCAGTAATCGGGGGGGGGGGGGGGAGGCGGGGGGGAGGTTAGCTGTGGGTTATTCCAAGTTTTTGGGAGAATTCTTGCCTGCTGGTTAACCCTTAGTATGTGCTTTCTGCCGCAATTGTAAGCTGTGCAGTTTACCACCTCACCACATTGCAACTGATTACAATGAAGAGCAGCTGTTAAGTGGCATGAAGAAGCATTTAAGCCCCTCTATTTGCAAAGAGAGGGGAGAGCAGGCCAGGCGTTTACTTGACCACTTTGTTGAAACGTGCACACGGCAAGGGTGCCAAGTACGCCCAAATATGACAACCAAGCAATGGAGGCTGTTATTCAGGAAGTGAGAGAAAGGAGGGCTATGCCTGTCTTTTCGTGGGATATGTGGAACATTCTTTGTTCCAGTCCTACTCAGGTCCCCTCCCTCACCTCTTTTTCCAATACATTAATGACTGTATCGGTGCTGCTTCCTGCTCTTGCCCTGAGCTGGAAAATTTCATCAACTTTGCTTCCAATTTCCACCCTTCCCTCGCTCACACATGGTCCATCTCCAACTCTTCCTTTCCCTTCCTCAACTTCTCCGTCTCCATTTCTGGGGATAGGCAGGGGTGAAAACAAGATAGTGAGGGATGAATTTTCACACATTTACCACCAGGCAAGAAATGTAATGTGCAGCGGGCAGAGTGAAGTTATACTGCTGACTACGTATTGCTGCGGGTTGCACTGAGGTTGACAGCAAAGGTGCTCTATGCTAACTTTTGGTGTTGGGAGAGAGCAGGTGGGTGGAGCTACCTCCTCCTAAATCAAAAACATTGAAATATACGGTTATAAAATTCCCAAGCATTCCAATGGACCATTGAAACATTTTGAAATTGCAACTTTGCATGGGATTGCAGTTATACCGCAGCTGGTGCAAACTCAGGTTAGTGAGATGCCCTCCTGTTTGTGGAGGGGGGAGGGAATGTTGCACAACTTGGATTTAGTGCAGTCGGGAGTCAGACTGGGGCTTGACTGCTGAGTTACACTGTCACTTTTACAATGATGCGCACCTGAATGTGTTAATGTAAAACTGACAGTATAACTGCACCCAAAAGTCAAGAGTGAAATCTGTACCAAACGGTTTTAAATTGCCATTTATTTTCATGGTAAAAGTGTAAAAAGCTTTCTTTGGAAAACTAGAGCTGCTTCTGACAATTTAGGCTTTTCTGACAAGACATACCTAGTGAACAATAGGTAGCTACACTTGTTTGTGATACAATACTAATAAGCAGGCAACTTAACAGTTTTGAAACTGTTCCAATAACAATCCCCTTGGTGATGAAATGTCTGAATTAATAAATCTTTGTTGGATTCCAGGCATCTTCTGACACTATCATTATCCCAGCATGAGGATGGCATTAGTCGAAATTCAAGATTCCAACAATGCTTTATTAGTAGACCACACTGACGTATGACATGTTATTCTCTTTACAAAAACTGACAGTTGTTCCAGTATTTTCTGATTTTATATCAGTTTCCTGCATTTGCAGTTGTTTTTTTCAATCTCTGAAGATTTACTGGTTGTTTTTCTTTGTAACACCCACAAATGACTGGGCCCCGATTTTTAATTCCAGGTGGAGTCCCCGCTCAGGCTTGAGTTAAAATTACAGTCGGGTCTCAATGATGTCATCGGGTTGCAACATGCATAAGTAAAGAAGGACCCTGCTGGCTCCGGGTGCCCGTCCTTGCTACCTGCTCAGGAGAACAGGTTAAAATTGCAGATGTTGCTATCATGGTGGTGTTTGGACAGGTAAGAGCCAGGCCGATTTTAACTGCCCACCCGCCAGGTTTCTGCTGAGCGAGTAGGGTTAAAATCGCCCCCAGATGTCAAATTTTATCCCATTGACATGTTTACTCCTTGTTTACCACTATAAAATGCTCAAACTACATAGAAACTATTAGCTACATTACTCTCTGTAACAAAATTAGTCTTTGGTATAACAATACCACTCATATAACATATCAGTGCTTAACTGTCTCTCTCTGTCATAGACAATTCAACAAAAACAAAATGTGGATGCAGGAAATCTGAAATAAAAACAGAAAATGCTGGAAATACTCAGCAAGTCAGGCAGCATCTGTGGAGCGATTTCGCCAGTGGAGGCGTGTTCACGGCAGGTGAGCTGGTTGGCGGGTTCCAGTTCCGGTTCCGGTTCCGGTCCCGTTCCTGGCTGCAGCCACTCTGCAAAAAGAATCTTCCCTTAATAGAACTTGTTAAGCCCGCCCTGCAGGGGTGCCGGCCAATTAAAAGGAAGTAGGTCTGATGACATCATTTGATGATGTGTCATCAACCGGTTTCCCTAAAGGGACCGCATCCACATTCATTTTGACAGTTCTGCTGTCAGTGTTCTGCAGCATTGAGGTGCTGCAAACACTGATAAGCGCTGCACAAAGGTGCACAGCTGCACCCAGGCTCTTGCATGACTCCCTTATGGAGGGAGTCACAGCAAACAGAGAGGTTCTCTTCTCTTCCCATGGGCGGAAGAGACCTCCCCAGGACACCAACGCAGCCTGGTTGCACATTGCACAAGAGGGCAAAAGCAGGGATGTTGTCAGGAGCACCTGGCTGCATGGCACAAACCTTTCAATGATCTCAGTAGATCACGAAACGTTACTGCCAAGCCCCACTCAACCTCATCCTGCTGTGCCACTCATCACAGCCCCATAGCTCTGCCTTCCCCGCCCTACTCCTGCACATCTTTACTCACACCAACTTACCTTGCAGCTCCACCCATCCCTCTCTATCTACATTATCACTTCCCCATCTCACTAGCCACCCCTCACACTCACCCTCATCCTAGTGCAATCATACCAACTAACAACACACAAGGGTAGGCACTTGGGTATTTTATGCAATGTTCATGTGAGGTTTCTGTTAATGTGTTGTCAATCATTGAAATCTATATTTTCAGCACTTTGCCTTATTGTACAGATCTGTGCTCACCTTTGGAAGTGTCTTAGTGAGTTGCAGTGAATGGTGAGACATAATGGTATCCCCGCAATGGTGATGAGTGTGAAAGGAATGGCTTAGTCATTGTAGGGATGCTTTATGGTGCTGGTGTGGGGTGGTGTTAACCTGGCGCATTATGTGGCGCCAGGGTATACAGCGTCAAGTGAAGTCAATCTGGCCATGGTGCTGCCATCACTAGCCTCCTGGGCAACAATGTTGTCAGGTGCTGATGCCCTCTGTCCTGTGCAGCATCAGGTGATTGCGGAGAAGGTTGGCATTGGTGATGTTGGTGGCCTGGTGATGTTGGTGTTGAGGCTGATCGTGGAGGGATTCAGAGGACCAAGGTGAGATTTTTTCAAGGGCACCAATGTTGCTGGAATAGATGGCAGTTGAAGTTGAGATGACAGAAGCGATCTGTCAATGGTGAGAGAGCTTGCTCCAAGTAGGTGACAGTGGATAGAGAGTTTACTCCAAACACTTCCAAACTGCATACAGCTCAAAAGTGTCTTCCAAGTCCTGAAGGCTCAAGCTTCTGACATTGGAAAGTGAACAGCTGTGAAATGGTAGCTTTCATACCACTTTTGCAGCTGTCACTAATTCACAGCAATGGGGAGACATAGAGAACCCGACCTACTTACCTGACGTCATAGTCATAGTCATAGAGTCATAGGCCTAGAAATTCAGTTGGCGCCGCGCCAGGGCTTTAGCGCCGGAAAGTTAGCGCCGGCGCTAAGTCCCCCTGCGCGCGCCAAAAATTCAGTAGCGCCGCGCCCAAACGGCTGCCGGCGCTACTGAAGGGTGTTTGCGCCTGAAAATGGGCGCTACCTGCCGCATTGCGGCGCTATTCCGGCGCTGCGGCGCCCGATGCGGTGCGGCAGGCTCGGGAAGTGCAGGCCTCCTCCTTCAGTTAAGGAGGAGCTGCCTGCACCCGCCCGCTGGCCGGTAAAATCTTCACAAAAATGAGCCCGGCACCTCGGGGAAGTGCCGGGCTCGCAGCCCAGAAGCATCTGTTCCGCAGGGGGAGGTGGAGGAGTCCGGGGAGGGAGGTGCGGGCAGGCGGCCGGCGGGAAAGCGGCCGGCCGCCGCGCGACCTTAATGCGCCGGCGCAAACTCCTGTAAGACTCGGTTGCCAGAGTCTTAGTTGCGGCTGCCACGGGCGAGGCGGCCGCAACTCAATTTCGGCGCTGGGGCCCGTCACCACAGCAACCGGGACGCTGCGCACACCGATGACGTCATCGGTGCCGGCACAGCGCAACCGGTCTACCGCCGATGGTAGGGCCCCAGGGAATTTCTGAACCGGCTGTAAGTCCAGCGCAATGACCTCTAGCACCGCAAAATGGGCGCAAAGCCCACTCAATTTCTAGGCCATAGAGTTTTACAGCACAGAAAGAGGCCCTTCGGCCCATCGTGTCTGCGCCGCCCATCCATCCCTGTCCTGTCTAATCCCATTTTCCAGCATTTGGTCCATAGCCTTGTATGCAATGGCATTTCAAGTGCTCATCCAAATGCTTCTTGAATGTTGTGAGGGTTCCTGCCTCTACCACCCTTTCAGGCAGTGAGTTCCAGATTCCAACCACCCTCTGGGTGAAAAAGTTCCTCCTCAAATCCCCTCTAAATCTCCTGCCCCTTACCCTGAATCTATGCCCCCTTGTTATTGACCCCCCTACTAAGGGGAAAAGTTCCTCTTTATCTACCCTATCTATGCCCCTCATCATTTTGTACACCTCAATCAGGTCCCCCCTCAGCCTTCTTTGCTCCAAGGAAAACAACCCCAGCCTGTTTAGTCTTTCTTCATAGCTGAGGCGCTCCATCCCAGGTAACATCCTGGTGAATCTTCTCTGCACCCTCTCCAAAGCAATCACATCCTTCCTATAGTGAGGCGACCAGAACTGCACACAGTACTCCAGCTGTGGCCTCACCAGCGTTTTGTACAGCTCCATCATAACCTCCCTGCTCTTATATTCTATGCCTCGGCTAATGAAGGCAAGTATCCCATATGCCTTTTTAACCACCTTATCTACCTGTTCCGCTGCCTTCAGAGATCTATGTACATGTACACCAAGGTCCCTCTGACCCTCTGTACTTCCTAGGGTCCTACCACTCATTGTGTATTCCCTTGCCTTATTTGTCCATCCAAAATGCATCACCTCGCACTTTTCAGGGTTAAATTCCATTTGCCACTTTTCCACCCATCTGACCAACCCGTTTATATCGTCCTGTAGCCTGAGGCTTTCCTCCTCGCAATTTACCACCCCACCAATTTTCGTGTCATCTGCGAACTTACTGATCATACCTTTTACATTCTCATCCAAATCATTTATGTAGATCACAAACAACAAGGGACCCTGAGGTACCCCACTGGACACAGGCTTCCAGTCACAAAAGCATCCTTCGACCATCACCCTCTGCCTCCTGCCACTCAGCCAGTTTAGGATCCAACGCGCCAAGGCACCCTGGATCCCATGGGCTCTTACCTTCTTGACCAGTCTCCTATGCGGGACTTTGTCAAAAGCTTTACTGACGTGAACTCCAAACGATGTGAGCCCCATTAAAAAAGTGGTAAAATAGAAAAATGCTGGCAAAATAGTAGTAAACAAGCACTTAACTATCTTAAATGCCTCCCGCTCCACTTGGTGTCGGGTCTGTTCTGAAATCGCAGACCAGACACTCTGGAAACATACATGGAGGCGGGCTCATAGCGGGTTCCCAACCCGCTGTCAATCATTACGATTTTGACAGCGGACCCACCTCCAACCCACACTCTGAGCACTGGCAAAATTCTGCCCAATGTTTCAGATCGATGACCTTTTGTCAGTACTGGACAAGTCAATTCCATTTCTACAACATGCATTTCAGTCTAAAAGTATCTGAAATAATCAGTCAGAATGATATCTCCACTTTAATGCAGAAATCAATTAAAGACACCTCCTACAATATACATTTGCAAAAACATGCCCTTTGTGACATTTCCAAAATAAAGCATAATAAGCAGCGCTTAAACTATATAATCACCTCTCCATAACACATGCTGAAATATCAGAATGTTGTAGTAAATAATCTTACCAGTCCCTCTGAACAGTGCTCTCCTATGTATATAATCTCTCATGTAACATGCATTGCTTATATATAATGCAATGGAAGGACTTAGGACAGCCAGATCAGCATTAATGTGGCGTGACAAATACTGGCAGCATTATTAAAAGAAAGACTTACATTTATATAGTTCACGACCACCGGATGTCTCAAAGTGCTTTACAGTCAATGAAGTACTTTTGAAGTGGAGTCACTGTTGTAATGTAGGAAACACAGCAGCCAATTTCCGCACAGCAAGGTCCCACAAACAGCAATGTGATAATGACCAGATAATCTGTTTTTTTGTTATGTTGGTTGAGGGATAAATATTGGACAGGACATCGGGGATAACTCCCCGACTCTGCTTCAAAATAGTGCCATGGGATCTTTTACGCCCACCTGAGAAAGCAGACGGGGCCTCGGTTTAACATCTCATCCGAAAGACGGCACCTCCGACAGTGCAGCGCTCTCTCAGCACTGCACTGGAGCGTCAGCCCAGCTTTCTAGGGAGAAAAGAGAAGTAAAGCCCATCAGTTTTTGCAAACTGAGCATTGCATTGAACATACTGGATAGAGATACTGATCACATCTTTGCTGGGCCCAATTCATTTCAGCAATATAGCGATTCTCCTACATTATCACATCAATTAACACAAGGGGGCTTTGCACACATAATTCAACATTGCATCAAATACAGATGAAAATCACTCATAAAATGAAGGAGTTACACTCCCAATGGAACTCCTTTATTTCATGAATGGTTTGTTTATGTATCTGGTGCCAGCGAGTCCCCCCAGTGTCCAGGACAACATTCACCCCGCAATAAGCAACACCAAAATAAATTTATTTATCTCATTTGCTGTTTGTGGCTCCTTACAAATTGACTGCTGCATTTGCCTACATAATAACGGTGGTTACATTTCAAAAAGAATTAATTGGCTGCGAAATCCCTTAGTAAATCCTGAGGTTGTGAAAGGTGCTATATAAATGCAAACTCTTTCTTTCTATGATCTTTCAGAATTTGAATCAGCCTGCAAATCTCCACTCTAAACAACTCCACCAGTTTGTAAACTGTATATATTTCTCTACTATTTGACATGTTCATGCAAATTTGGCTTGAAACTGGGCTCTTTGAATAGTAACAGCTGAATGCTTAATGAGTATTGAGGGAAGTGGTGCTGTTCTGGTATTTTTTTAAAAACAAGGAGCGGTCCGAGAGAGGGAGCGTGAGACAGCGATACCTGAGAGCTGAGGTCTAGAGACATTCATTAAAATTAATAGTTTAAACAAGATACTAATTAGCTACTGAAAGAGGGAATAGACATTTTTTAGACCATGAATGGGCAGCTGATACCTGTTGCTTGCAATTCCTGCGCCATGTGGGAACTTCAGGACACTTCCTGTGTCTTGGGGGACCATGTGTGCAGGAAGTGTTTCCAGCTGCTCGAGCTCGAGCTCAGGGTCACTGCGGAGCATCGGGGGGGCTGAGCGTTTCTGGACCGTGCATTCCAGGAGGTGGCCACCCCACAGGCAGAGAGAGAGTTCAGGATAGTAAATGGGTGGCCATCCGGAAGAGTAGGAAGAGGCAGGAAGTGCAGGGGTCTTCGGGGGATGTGTCACTCTCAAACCGGTACGCAGCATTGGAGACTGTTGGGAGTGACGACACCTTGAAGGAGTGCAGTCCAGACCATGGCACCAATAGAAACATAGAAACATGGAAGGTAGGAGCAGGAGTAGGCTATTCGGCCCCTCGAGCCTCCTCCGCCATTCAATGCGATCATGGCTGATCATCCAAATTCAGTCCCCTGACCCTGCTTTCTCCCCATATCTCTTGATCCTCTTAGCCTTAAGAAATATATCTAACTCCTTCTTGAATATTGGGCAAGGGACTGCACAGGGGGGAACAGCAAAGCGTAGAAATGCAGTCGTTATAGGAGATTCCATAGTTAGGGGGACAGATAGGCGTTTCTGTAACCGTCACTGTGATTCCCGCATGGTGTGTTGCCTCCCTGGTGCCAGGGTAAAGGACATCACGGAGAGGGTGCAGAATATTCTGCAGGGGGAAGGGAGTGAGCCAGAAGTTGTGGTACACGCCGGTACCAACGACATAGAGAGGGCAGGTATTGAGGTCCTACAGTCAGACTCTCAGGAGCTAGGGGGGAAGTTAAAAAATAGGACCTCAAAGGTAGTAATCTCTGGATTACTCCCAGTGCCATGCACCAGCGAGAGTAGAAATAGGAAGATAGGGAGGATCAATGCGTGGCTTGAGGCATGGTGCAGGAGGGAGGGCTTCAGATTCTTGGGGCATTGGGACCAGTTCTGGGGCAGGAGGCACATATTCAAAAGGGACGGGTTGCACCTCAACAGGACTGGGACCAATGTCCTTGCGGGGAGGTTCACTAGTGTGGTTGCGGAGGGTTTAAACTAAATTGGCAGGGGGTGGGCACCAGCATATAGAAGTAGAAAAGAGGAATAAGGTACATAAAGGAGGGAGACTGTTGGATAGTACTAGGGAAGGAAGTAGTACCATACTAGATCGGAGCAGACTAAGAAGGACTATGAAGAATACAAAGACAGGTTTGGAATGCATGTATGTAAACGCACAAAGTGTGGTGAATAAGGTTGGTGAGCTACTAGCACAATTAGCCATGTGGGAATATGATGTAGTGGCAATAACGGAAACGTGGCTTAAAAACGGTAAGGGCTGGGTGCTTAATATTCATGGATACAAGGTGTTCAGAAAAGATAGGAAAGGAAGAAAGGTAGGTTGGGTGGCAGTACTGATTAAGGAAGGCATTGTAGTGTTGGAAAGGGAGGATGTCCTTGAGGGGGCAAGGACAGAATCCATTCGGTTAGAGGTGAGAAGCAAAAAGGGTATGATCACGCTATTGGGGGTATTCTATATGCCTCCAAATAGTGAGAGAGAGATAGAGGAGCAAATCTGCAGGGAAATCACAGGGATGTGCAAGAACTAAAGAGTAGTGATATTGGGGGATTTTAATTACCCAAATATCAATTGGGATAATGTTAGAGTAAAGGGAAAGGAGGGGGAGGAATTTCTGAAATATGTTCAGGAGAACCTCTTTGACCAGTATGTTCTTGGCCCAACTAGGAAGGAGGCATTGCTGGATCTGCTGCTGGGGAATGAGGTGAGCCAAGTGCACCAAGTGTCTGTGGGAGAACACTTGGGTACGAGTGATCATTGAATCATAAGATTTAGATTAGCAATGGAGAAGGGCAAGGAACAATCTAAAGTAGAACTTCTAAATTGGAAGAGGGCTGACTTCAATGGGATGAGAGGGGATCTAGCCAGGGTAAAATGGAACCAAAGATTGACAGGAAAAACTGTACCGGAACAATTGGTGTCTTTAAGGAGGAGATGCTTCAGGTACAGGCTAGGTACATGCCAACAAGGGGAACCAAAGCAAGGGCTCCTTGGATGACGAGGGAGATAGAGAAGATGATGAAACAAAAAAAGAGAGTGTATGATGCATGTCAGGTGAATTCTTAAAGTGAGAACCAGGCCAAATACAATAAATTGAGAGGGGAAGCAAAGAGGAAAATAAGACTGGCAAAGAGAGAATATGAGAATAAAATGGCAGTTAACATAAATGGGAACCCAAAAATCTTCTACCGGCATGTAAATAGTAAGCGGGTAGTAAGAGGCGGGTTGGGGCCTATTAGGGACAAAGAATGTGATATATGCTTAGAGGCGCAGGGCAAGGCTAGGATACTCAATGAGTACTTTGTATTGGTGTTTACTAAGGAAGAGGATGCTGACAAAATATCGGTAGAAGCGGAAATGGTAGAGATAATAGATGGGGTGAAAATTGATAGGCAGAATGTACTACAGGCCAGTCAGTTTAACATCGGTGGTGGGTAAAGTTTTAGAAACAATAATCAGGGAAAACATTAACAGGCACTTGGAGAGGTTTAAGTTAATTAAGGAGAGCCAGCATGGATTTGTAAAAGGCAGATTGTGTTTGACTAATCTAATTGAATTTTTTGATGAAGTAACAGAAGATTGATGAAGGGAATGCAGTGGATGTTGTCTATATGAATTTTAAGAAAGTGTTTGACAAAGTACCACATAAAAGACTGGTTAACAAAATTGAAGCTCATGGAATAGGAGGGTCAGTGTCAGTTTGGATAGGAAATTGGCTTATGGACAGAAAACTGTGAGTCATGGTAAATGGTTGTTTTTCAGACTGGGGGATGGTAGACAGTGGCGTTCCCCAAGGGTTAGTGCTAGGACCACTTCTTTTTTGATATATATAAATGACTTGGATATTGGAATACAGAGTAAAATATCAAAATTTGCCGATGATACCAAACTTGGAGGTGTGGTAAACAGTGAGGAGGATACCACTCGACTGCAACAGGATATAGATAGGCTAGCAGAATGGGCAGACAAGTGGCAGATGAAGT
This sequence comes from Somniosus microcephalus, assembly GCF_052327205.1. NCBI lineage: Eukaryota > Metazoa > Chordata > Chondrichthyes > Squaliformes > Somniosidae > Somniosus > Somniosus microcephalus. Next base: position 258,007,391 of record NC_140992.1, on the reverse strand, counting down.
TTAATATAGAGAAGTGTGAGGTGATACATTTTCGAAGAAGGGAGAGGGAGAGGCAATATAGGTTTAATGGCACAGTTTTAAAGAGTGTGCAGGGACAGAGGGACCTGGGGGTTCATGTGCATAGATCTTTGAAGGTGGCAGGACATATTGAGAGGGTAATTGGTAAAGCATATGGGATCTTGGGCTTCATAAATAGAGGTATTGAGTACAAAAGCAGGGAAGTTATGCTGAACCTTTATAAAGCTCTGGTTAGGCCACAACTAGAATAATGCATCCAGTTCTGGTCAGCACAATTTAGGAAGGATGTAAAGGCCCTTGAGAGGTTGCAGAGGAGATATACCAGAATGGTTCCAAGGATGAGGGATTTTAGCTACAAGGACAGGTTGGAGAAACTGGGGTTGTTCTCCTTGGAGCAAAGGAGGTTGAGTGGAGATTTGATAGAGGTGTACAAGATTATGACGGGTTTGGATAAGGTAGACAGAGAAAGGCTGTTCCCATTAGTTAATGGCACAAGGAGTAGGGGACACAGATTTAAGGTGTTGGGCAAGAGATACAGGGGGGATGTGAAGGAAAACATTTTTATGCAGCGAGTGGTGAAGACCTGGAACTCGCTGTCGACGGAAGTGGTGGAAGCGGACACAGTCAATGTTTTCAAGGGGAGACTGATAGGCACTTGAGGGAAATAAACTTGTAGGGCTATGGGGATAGAGCGGGGGAATGGGACTGACTGGATTGTTCTACAGAGAGCTGACATGGACTTGATGGGCCGAAAAGTCTCTTTCTGTGCCGTAATGACTCTATGGGGGCGATTTTGCCAACTCTGGGGAGGCGGGACTGCTGGGAAAATGGCAGAATTTGGGGGCGCCGGGTCCCGTCTCCTTGGAGGCAGGAAGGAATTAAAGCCTATTAACTGCCTGTTAACAGCTAGTTAAATAGGATTATCCCCTTTTTGCCTTCACAAGTGCGGGATTCCCGAAGGCTCCAAAACCCACCAGCTCAGCTCAGCGAGTACTGGGTCTGTGGGGGTCGGGGGGGGGGGGCGATGCTAAAGTGTGGTGTGAAGGTAAGTGATGGGTACAAGAGTGGAGAGGTGAGTATCTGAGGTAAGTGCAAAGTGTTATTAGAAGTGTACTTACCTTTGTTTCTTCCTGCAGGCTTCAGTCGGTTTGTATGCGGAGAGTCTTGGACCTCCGCATTGGGAATGACAGATGGCCGTTGCATTCTCAGATGCAACAACCATCTCAATTCTGTAAAAGAAAGAAGGTTGATGAGGTCTTGTGAGCTGTCAAACGATGACAATTCATCTGTCAAAAACTTTTGACAGATGAAACGTCATATGTTGACGTTCTCTGCAACTGGCTTTCCCTTAATTGAACTGCTAAGCCCGCTGGGCGTGGGTTGACCACAAATCGATGGAGGCGGGACATCGTCCCAACAAGCAGCAGTTCCGCCTCCAATGTGTTCCCAGTCACAAAATCGCCCCCTCTGACTCTATGAATTCATATCAAATTAATTCGTCCCCTATTTTAAAGGAAGCACTAACTCATTTAGAATAACTAGGTTAACACCTCTGTTAAAATAGTGGCCAAAGGGACTGAATACATTAAGCAGTTATGCAGTCTTGAATTTTTCAACATATTTCTCTCCTCATCTTCCACAGACTGCATAACGTGAACTATCAGAGTCAAATGAGATTATGATTCATCAGAAGCCACATTCTAGCTCTATGCAGACGTGTTTATATCATTGGTAATTATTTTTTAAAGTGTTCACTATAAAACACAGCTTTTTTAAGGAACATCTTATTTGCTGTCGAAACCCTCATCCATGCCTTTTTTACCTCTGGACTTGATTATTCCGATGCTCTCCTGACCAGCCTCCCATCTTCTACCCTCCAGAAACTTGAGGTCATCCAAAACTCTGCTGCCCGTGCCCTAACTCGCACTAAGTTCCGTTCACCCTTCACCCCTGTACTCGCTGACCTACATTGACTCCCGGTCCGGCAACGCCTCAATTTTAAAATTCTCATCCTTGTTTTCAAAGCCCTCCATGGTCTCGCCCCTCCCTATCTCTGTAACCTCCTCCAGCCCTGCAACCCGCCGAGACCTCTGCTTTCCTCCAATTCTGGCCCCTTGCGCATCCCCGATTTTAATTGCTTTACCATTGGCGGCCATGCCTTCAGCTGCCTAGGCTCTAAGCTCTGGAATTCCCTGCCTAAACCTCTCCGTCTCTCTACCTCTCTTTCCTCCTTTAAGACGCTCCTTAAAACCTACCTCTTTGATCAAGCTATTGGTCATCTGTCCTAATTTCTCCTTATGTGGCTCGGTGTCAAATTTTGTTCGATAACGCTCCTGTGAGGCACCTTGGGACCTTTTCCAATGTTAAAGGTGCTATATAAATACAAGTTGTTGTTGTTGAACATGTCCCAATGTTTGATACACTATACAACAGTAGCAGCACATTTTGATATCAGTGCTGAACAGTATCTACCACACTGTGTGCAGTTTCCTCCCAGATGCTGATCAGGTTTTCTCCTGTATAAACCCATAAGTGAAAACACGCAACGGACAAAGATGGAAAGAATCAATTGGTTTTGATGGTTAAATAGTAAAGTGATAGTTTTTCATCCATTGAGTATGAATGGGCATGAAATCTGGTCATAGAAAATCTGCTTAGCCAATCTCTGACTCTTAATTAGCCTCTGACACAACCTGCCGCACCATTTTAGAGTCTGAAAACACGAATCTGTCGTGTTAGAATCTAATTGCAAACAGTGGGAACCTGAATCTGGTTTTGTTATTTTATTACTCCTGTCCACCTTACACATGATTTTCCTGTAACTGTGGGAGTGCAGCAGAATGACACTGTTTAACCATACACAAACAAAACATTGTATTTTAATTTCCTCCCATCCCACCTATTAGCAGCACTACATGGGCAGGTGAGTATGGTGGGTACAAACCAGATGATCAATAATTAGGTGACTAAAGCACCAACACTACAGTGCAAATACTTTGGCTAAAAACATGCAGGCACAAGTAGCCCAATTAAAAGCAAAGTGCAGCACAAAAACCACAGCAAACAATTGCAGAGTTAAACTATGTTTTCAAATGGAGATTAGTGTCTCCAATTTAATCCTAATCAATCTGCAACGCACAACTTCTTGAGTTACACCAATAACGCCACCTTGGGGATTTAAGGTGGCACTGTGATACTGCTACTGGAAGTAAGAACAGGGACTAGAAATACACCTCAAATGTTGTGATTTGAAATTGAGTAGAGGAGCTGTGGGACCCTGGGATGCAAATACACAGATCATTAAAGGTGACAGCACAAGTAGATAAGACCATAAAGAGTGCAAATGGAATCTGTGGTCTTTGAACTCGAGGAATAGAAAGCAAGCAGGTTATGTTGAATTTATACAGCACCTTATTTAAGCCACAGCCAGATTATCAAGTACAAATTTTCACACGTCAATACACAAAGGATATAAAAGCAATGAGAAAGCTGCAAGATTCATTCACTAAGATGTGGGTTTACAGCTATGAAGAGGAATTTGACAAATTAGGACTTTTCTCACTCGAGCTGAGGTTTAAAGGGCGACCTGATTAGAGGTTTTCGAGATTATATAGAGTATGATAAGGTAATTAGTGACAGATGGTTTCCACTAATCGGTGAGATGATAACAAGAGGGAACAAATTTAAGATAATCACGAAACAAATTAAAGGGAGGATGGAAAACATTTCTTTGCACAGCAGCTGCTTAGAACGTTGAATTCTCTGCCACAAATCACTACTGAAGCAGAGTTCCAAAAATTCTATTAAAATGGAATTCGATAGTTGCTTGCAAACGAGGTCTAAGAAAGGATACCAGTTGATTTCCCCAGGTACTGCACAAGACAATCACATGTGGTCTTCAGATGAAGCGGGTTAGAGGGCAGGGGATTGGGCCAGAGCCTGCAGATGTAATCCAGCCGCCATTTTAAAGTCATGCAGTCTGCCCTTACTTTTATCTAATATTTTGATGTTATATTAGTATTTGGAGTTGAACAGCAAAACGCCCGGTCAATCTGGGCAGCAGAGAAGTGGGGTTAGTGGGAGCGCAGGAGCTTCTCTGCGGGGCAGGCTGACGAACTGGGAGACTGAGGTGTGACAGCGCCACAACTGACAGGACAGTGTAATTACAGCATGACAAGTTTGCACAAGCAGTTTTCAAAATATAAATGCCAGCGGAAGAATTTGTAATGCGGAAAAAATTGACACAATAGTGTGACAACAGTAAGTATTGTTTATTCATACTTGGGATGCGGGCGTGGCTGGCAAGGCTGCCATTTATTTCCCATCCCTAAGGTTTCACAGGCAGAAAATATGCGCAGACATAACGGGCTCGAATTTCATCGGGCCGTGGAGGCGGGATTGGAGGCGTGTGGGGGGTTAAAATCGCAAAATCGGGGGGCACGAACCCATCCCGCCTCCATGCCTGTTTCACAGGAGGCGGGTACCCAACCTGTGCTGGGAGCCGCCTCCCCGAGGCGGGAAGGGGATTAGTGCCAATTAATTGCCTGTTAACAGGCAGTTTTTAGCCTAATCCCGATTTTTATCCCTGAAGTGTGGGCTTCCCGACGGCTCCAAACCACGCCAAGTTAGCGAGGCGGACCATCGGGCTGAAGGGCTTGGAGTGTTCGCGATGTCCGGTGCAAAGGTAAGTGTGTTTGGTGTGCGTAAAGTATTTAAATAAGTTTTACTTACTTTTACTTAATAATACAGCCTTCCTTCCTTCAGGTCTCGGGAGTCCCTCATCTCACCGGCACAGAAAGCAGAATGGCCGCGAGCTGTCAAAATTGCAGCCTCTGCTTTCTGTTCTGGAGAGATCTCTAAATCAGCCTGAGAGGAAGGAATTAGCTTAGAGTACAGATTGTCAGTGTTTGACAGCTTCAAAGAGCTGTCAAACGCTGATATTTCATCTGTCAAAAGCTCTTGACAGATGAAATGTCGATCTGTGACGGGTAGCCCTTAATTGGCCTGCTGAGCCCGCTGGGCGGGCTCAACAAGGTCAATCAGGGGAAAAGCGAGTGGATTGGCCACAACTTGATGGAGGCGGGACTACAACCCCAAAAGTGGGAGTCCCGGTTCCTACACGCCTCCATTGATAAAATCCAGCCCAACGTTTTTATAGTTGATCTCCCGAGAGTGGCACTCAGGAGATGAGGTAGATTTTTGTCTTTACCGCCTGGGTGTTATAAGTTGCCTGGGTTGAGCGTATCAAAAATCCAACATGGAGGATCACACACCTGATTCATTTAAATGGAAGGAAAATCAGGCAAGTTCCGTTCAATGTTCTCTCTACGTAATTTCTTTTCTCCGTGCGTGGTCCCTTTAACTGGCTGCGCAGCCTATTCAAATTTTCATGCATGCGCGGTTTCTTCCATATAAAAGCTGGTGTGCGGCCTGCGTGGGACCTCAGACCACCATGCAGCTTAGTGGGAATGTTGGTTCCATTACTGATGAGCGATTCCCCCCGCCAGCTGTTCCTCTCTGTGCTCACCCAAGCGATGCTTAATACACGGACGTTAAAGGCAAAAATCTACCCCATGGAGTCAAGACATCGGGTGAATCAAGGTTTGAGGGCAGGTGATAATTGGACTGGGCCACACAGAGGTAATGCATTTTAATCTGCCCTTATTTTTATATCTCCATTGTAAATATCAATATATTTATAATAGAAAAGGTTGACAGGAAGTGCGTGCAGATACAAGATTTTGAATACATTATGTAGACAAATGGGAAGCGAGCAGGATAGTGGGATGAGGCTGGTTGGCTTATTGGAGAAAAATACTGATGTAGGCTTAATAGGCCGAATGGCCTCTTTCTGTGCTGTTACATTCCATGATTCTACAATTCCCCATCCTGGAGGAACCCTAGTTCAGATCATTGGGTTCTTTCTGTAGTTCTTGAGATTGGGAATGGTAACTTTAACCACTGGTCTCAACTCTCCAGCTGAATATAAGTGGTGACGTTTTAGTCCATTGTAACTATATCTAAACAAACATTAAGAAGTCACCTGAAGGCACATAATAATTCCACACTGCACTGCAAATAAAATGCTTTCAGCTCTCTGTCATTAACAATATATGTCAGTGTCAGTGTCCGTAATGAAACAGAAAGCAAAATAAAATCTCATCCTACTTATGCAGCATTTCTACAGTGAGAGGCCTCGCAGGGTACTACGGGAATAACTAGGAAATTCTAGGAGCCTTTCCGTGAAAGATTTATGCCTGCACGTTTTTAGTTTTGACGCTAATAGTGTTAAGATAAAGTTTGAAGGCTAGGGGATTGAATAACATTATTTTAAACTTGGTTTTATATAAAAGATGAAACAGTGCAAAGCTCCCACAACCTTTGTTTCAGACTCGATAATAACAGTACGAGCCTAGGCACGTCGAGTCTCACCTCACACGTCAGCCATGAGAAGCACACATTTCAGCCCCATGTCATGCTTTCAGGCAGTTTGAAATTCAAGCCAAACCTCTGATGAATTGCTGCAGAACTTAAGTTGCCAAACCATAGGAACAACACTCAGATGGATTGAAGGTGACTAGAACAAGACAGGGCACAAGTTAAGACTTCTCCCTCTTTCCCCAACTGTGAGGTTCACATGATGCCTGAACTCCCTTTTCCCGAGGTCAACAATTAGTCCTTGTATTTCACGTTTGAGTATCTACACTAGCGCATTGCTCTAACTGGTGTATACATTCTAGTCTTGAGATACAGTCTCTCTGATGTTCCAAACCAACTTTCTATCATTTATTTATTCATACCTAGTCACTCAGAGCTGAGACGGCTGAGTGAGGAACCCTTTCGTTCTGCTGATCCCAGTTCACTACACGCTAAACTATTTTTTTTTGGAAAAATACAGCAACACCCATAGCATAGTGTAAGATAAAACTGAGGGTAACAAGATAGAAAATAAGGCAATGTAAACCAAGAGGTTGTGGTTAGGCGATGCCAACCTTGAAAGCCTGTAGAATTTGAGTTGGAGAAGACCTGAAGGAGGTTAAAAAGTTGAGATCCTGAGAATTGCTAGGTTCTTAATCTAAACATGCAATTTAATTTAAAAAGGCAACAATCACTATAATTCACTTCATTCTATGTCTCATAGGAGTGGTCAATAAACAAACTATTTTACTCATACTCATTTGGCATGACTACACGTGGGTTTTACAATGTGAGCAGTGATTCAGAACATTGCAAACCCTACTCGGCTATCCCCAGCATAAAATAACACCATCATTCTTTCTTGTGCTTTGTTCATGCTGAATTTAATCTATATTCTTGCTGCTCACAAAGAAGTTAACCCTTGGAAATAGTTTTATGATTGAAACATTACAAGTGTAACAGTTGGAATTGGTCCAGAGAGCCATAAATCCTACTCGGGCCACAATTGACCACTCAATAGTTTTTTAGCACAGCTGATTTCTACTTCTGCTCTCCACGCTTTCCTTCGAGCTTTAGCTCCACCTTTTCCAGGTCAGAGGTCATAAGTTCATAGTGCTATCCTGCTCACGGTGCTTAAACTGAATATACGCATTTAACTCCTGCACACCATTGAACCGTCGATTGTTTGCAACAATTTAATGAAGAACTCATCAATTTGTAGATACCATCAGATCTTCAGGCAAGATTATACAGTAATGAAATACTGCTACACCTGTTGTTAGAGATTATTTTCCTCTCAATTGCAAATTTTCAAAATGGAGAAAAATTCTGATGCAGCACGGTGGCATAGTGGTTAGCACTGTTGCCTCACAGCACCAGAGACCTGGGTTCGAATCCAGCCTCGGGCGACTGTCTGTGTGGAGTTTGCACATTCTCCCCGTGTTTGCGTGGGTTTTCTCCGGGTGCTCCGGTTTCCTCCCACAGTCCAAAGATGTGCGGGTTAGGTTGATTGGCTATGATAAATTGACCCTTAGTGTTAGGGGGATTAAATACGTGGGGTTACAGGGATAGGGTGGGATATGTGTTGGTGTAGGGGTTACAGGGATCGGGTGGGATATGTGTCGGTGCAGGCTCGATGGGCCGAAATGGCTTCTATCTGCACTGTGGGGTTTCTGTGATTCTGTGATTCTGTGATTTAGAAAAGCTCTACGGGGGGAAATTGGCTCATGCCCCCTTTGGGGCGATAACTTTTAGCTACTTTTAGTGCCCTGAAAAAGTTAGCGCCCCCGCACCCGAAATTCAATGGTAGCGTCCCAAGCAGGAGGCGGGTCGCTACTGGAAGCGCTCCCCCTCCTTCTTGGGGCGCTCCCATTGAATATCGCGGTGCTACGTGCAGCAGTGCCACGCCCTGCTGGACCACCGGGGATCGGGTGTCAGCAAAAGAATCCGGCACTCGAGGAGCGCCGGGCTGCCCGATCGTGGCCAGCACCCCGCAGGAGGAGACCGGAGGGGGCCAGGTGCTGGCAGGCGGCCCAAAAAAAAAGGCCGCCTGGCACCTGCCCTTTAAATATCGGTGCCCCGGCTGCAAAAACGCCACCCTGACCCTGTCGGGCATATTGTCTGGTGGCAGGTCAGGGGGCGCGAGCCAAGTTTGCGGCCGGGGCACGAGCTGGGCGCTGCGCACGACGATGACGTCATCGCTGGAAGCGCAGCGCCGTGGGGGACTACCAGCTACTGCTGCTGCTAACCACTCGCTGAAATTCGTGGGAGGCATTAGCGCCGCCGCGCCTGGGCGCTAGGGGATTTGCGCCCCATTAGCACCCCCTTGCGCCCCCCTCGGGACGCTAACGAGAGGCGCAAAGCCACTGAATTTTACCCCCTACATTTATACAGGATCCAGGGCAAATAATTGGGAAGTCATTTTGATTGAAGAACACAGTACGAATGCATATTTATTTTCTGCACCTTTCCCAAAAATGGGATATTAGAATGTCTTAAAGTGCACAGTGTCTTGAAAGGTAAATATAGGGTTAATTTTCATTCAAAACAGGATAACTGTTGGCCAACACAAAGAGCTTATTATTCATCAACAAAGAATAATAATTAAGAATAGCAAGACACTCTTATGCATCTTTACTACAGTCTATTGCTTGGGTTTAACGAAACAATGCATACAGGTCAATCCATTTATTGTTGCTGCTGCTCTTGATGCCTGGGAGAGTCACACAAGTGAGTTAATTTACATCTTTAACCTCAAGTGCTGATAAGAATGTCTGGAATATAGGGTCAGAAGCCATAGTAGGGGGCCAGCAATTAATTGCAAAGTCAAGTGTAACTAATTAGACATTCAGCGCAGTATTTAGGGATTAGGAAACTTCACATCCCCCTTCCATTTCCAGAATTAGATTTTAAAGTTTAGAGCTGTTTATTTAGAGTGTGAATATTGAGCTCCCAATACTTCCTGAAACAGCATTCTGTTAAAACAATACACATTGACTAGTCTACAGTGACAACTGGAAGAGTTTTTGGGGTCATTGGTCTATAGCTGTTCTGGTGCCGGCATGGAGCATGCTTTGCATCAAATGGCGATTTTAATGTCAATGAATGTGGAATTTGAATTTTGTGTGCTAATGTGTTTGGTGGCTGACTTGCTGCCTCGAATTGGGACATGACAAGGATCACAGGAACAGGAGTAGGCCATTCATCCTATCGAACCAGCTCCAACATTTTGTTTGCCGTAGTAGTTCTGCCTTTTTAGTTTCAATTTTCTGCCTCTTCTCTTAATACCCCAACTTCCTTTAAATAGCTCAATTGACTTTGCACCTATGGCCTTCTGACATTCTTGCAACCCTTTTAAATTTAGCAGCATTTGCTTTTAACCGCCTTAGTTTGAAGTCCAAGATTACGTGCCCTCATTCTGGATTCCCTTACTATAGGAATGAGTCATTCCTCATTTGCCCTGTCAATTCCACTCATTATTTTAAACACCTCAATCAAATTACCTCTTAATCTCCTTATCTCTAGGGAATACAATCCATTAAAACTCTCTTTATAGCTCAGTCCCTTCATCCCAGCGATTATCCTGGTGAATCATCACTGGACGTTTTCTAAAGCCAGAATATCCTTCCAAAAGAATGGCCGTGAAAACTGAATATAATATTCCAAATTCAATCTGACCAATGCTTCGAATAACTGCAGAAGTACATTCCTTGCTTTTTCATCCTGTTTCTCTTGTGATGGAGCCAGAATCCCATTATACACTTGGAGTACTGTGAACAGTTCTGGTCTCCATATTATAAAAAGGACATAGAGGACCTGGAGAAGGTGCAAAAAAGATTTACTAGAATGATACCAGAACTGAGAGATTATACCTATCAGGAAAGATTGACTGGGCTGGGGCTCTTTTCTCTAGAAAAGAGAAGACTGAGGGGGGGCCTGATAGAGGTCTTTAAGATTATGAAAGGGTTTGATAGAGTAGACGTAGAGAAGATGTTTCCACTTGCGAGCGAGACCAGAACTAGTGGCCAAAAATATAAGATAAACACTAATAAATCCAATAGGGAATTCAAGAGAAGCTTCTTTACCCAGAGAGTGATGAGAATGTGGAACTCGCTACCACAGGGAATGGTTGAGGGGAATAGTATAGATGCATTTAAGAGGAAGCTAGATAAATACATGAGGGACAAAGGAATAGAATTACATGTTGATGGGGTTAGATGAAGAAGGGTGGGAGGAGGCTCGTGTGGAGCATAAAGACCGGCATGGATCTATAGGGCCAAATGGCCTGTTTTTATGCTGTAAATATTTGGAATACTTTGTAATTATCCTTTTTCAGCACTTCTTATACTTGCGGACAGGTTTTTGAAGAATTATATACCTTGAACCCTAAATCACTTTCTTCATCTATCCCCTTCCTATCCCATTAGGTTGTCATCCAAAGTGTACTAACTCACACTTTGTTACGATAAACTGTTGCTATTCTTCTGCTCACTTGTTTAATCTGTGTCCTTTTATAATTTGCAATGGTATTTGCCGTTGGCCCCAAAGAAAGCTGATCTCTGTGGCGAGAAGTTTGCCTTTCTCGACACGTAATTGATTTCATCTCAGTGTTGTGGGAAATCCCGAGTGTAATCTGCTGTGATGTCAAGAAGCTGTCTAATCAGCCAATCACGTTGCAGAATTCTTACAGACACCCGAACCAAGAAATGAGAAGCTGCTTTTATCCAGACTTTTAAAAAATGTTACAGAGAGCAAAACACAGATTGGGGCTCTCACATTGGGGATAAGGTAGAACCTGAAATATCACGAACAAACTTAAAAAACATTTTTTTTTAATAAAGTTTCTTAAAAATTGTACTTTTTATCATAATGGAGAAATTTGACACACCACAAAATTAAAATTAGTTTTTCAGGGCTATAACATTTGTTTAGCAGTCAATACACTGTTAAAACCCCAGTTATACTGATTCCAACAAGGCTTAATATTTAATGGAATATTTAACAGTGATATTACTGCAGAAAAGCCCAAGTTTTCATCAGTTTCACTGATTACACTGATTTGTTTATGGGGAGGGTGGGGACGCGGAGTTGGTGTCCACACCGCAGCCAGTGTCGGAGCAGTGAATGACTGACCACAACTTCAGGATTTCCGCGATTAGGTGCGCACGCGCTACATCCTGAAGTTGCGGTCAGTTTCAAAGGGGTAATAACGGCTGATAGTTCACCGTTAGTACCCACCGCAAATTCCGGCCCAAGAAATAGTTCAGTGATGCTCAGTACTTACTTCATGCTGTCCATAACTACCACTTTAGTGCTCAGATGTAAGTCAGGCTGTATTCCTAGAATCTGTACATTGGAACCACAGAAAAATAAATGTGGCCTATTGATGTTAAAACTAGTTTTCAATATGTGACAACATTAACGTTTATGAGAGAACAGCACCTGTCAATTGTGTTTTGCACATTTAAAACCACATTTTTAACACGTGAGGGAGGAAGAAGACAGCGTTAGGGAAATGAAGCTGGTCTTTACCTCAAGCAGCTGGGGCTGCTCACACATTAGCAGACCTTCACTCCTAATGGATATTAGAAATCAACCTATTAAAAAACAGACTTATCTCAAACACCCACATTCAGCCAGCTTACAAGGCCCGTAAACTCAAATTACCCAGAAACTATCTATCTCCACCCACGCGGAACTGTTTCCAGGGTACCTTTTTTACTCCTCCGTTCCCACCATTTCACATCTGGCCAGATCCTGCCATTAGAAAAGCAAAGCCAACACCCCAGCAAAACAGCCACCCCACAGAACACCCAAGTTGACACAGTGTGAGAGGAGGCCTAATACATACCACATGACTCGATGCTGCACTTTTATGCCATTAGCATAGCCAAAGGGAAAACCAATTATAACACAACTGTTTGGAACTATATGAGAATGTCAGGATAAACAATATTATCATTTTGATCAACCTTGGCTAGGGAGGAACATCTGGATTGAAGCTGAGAAAGATATGTACCCTACTTGACTTGGGTTAAAGCTGCTTAAAACAAATCAAGCCACACACAATGTAACTGTTAGAAATTTTCATGCCATCACCAAAAAAAACCTCCCCTCGGGCAGAATGCAAAATGAAACTGCCCCTTATAGTAACATTTCCAGCTCCAGTCTGCAGCAGATCACATTTCAAGTTCCTCACATACTTTAATAAGTTGGCAAGATCTGGACTGTCTTTTAAAATTTAATATCAGGAGTTAAACTCTCTTAATATTTTTTTTTCTCTCCTCTTCCCCTATCGACACTATAAAATAATATGGACAGGTGGGCCGCGGGGCAAGAATATGAGGCTTTCCTCCCTGCTATACGCCTTAGAAGGCAGAATTGTGACATTGTTCATTTATAGCGTTGACAGGAGGACCATTCAGCACTGGAAAACCATAATCGAATGAGACATGGGAAGTGAAGCGGTTCCATAAAAAAGTCATTTGGGATTTGTTTTAATTTGGAAAAATGGCCCTTTCACCTTTATTTGACCCCAGTAACAGCATTTGCGCTGAATCAGTGAATATTATGAAAAAATTTAAACATTTTGGAAAAAAAACATCTTCATGAATATTTCAACTAAGAAGAATTCTTCTGCGTGCTTTAATCATAATTTAAGTCCTGCAGATTTGAACATGAGTTGCATTATAAAAAGAGATCATAGTTGTTTCATCCAACCATATAGCAATGTGCTCTTATCATTTTATAGGGAATAAAGTACCAGATCAAAATCTTCCTAATTGAATAATTCAGAAATATGGGGGTAAAAGATTTTTAGTTGGCTCACTCTTAAAGGAAGCATACTTCCATGACAGTTTGATATAATACTGCATCTAAGTAGAGCACTGTATAAAATTCCAGCCAGTAAATAATAGCTCAGATTATATGACAATTTAGAGATATTAACGGCAGGATTTATTTACTGGTCTTTCACAACATTCAAATAAGTTTCCACCTTAGGATAGAAACAAAATAGCTTGTTGCTTGAATAGAAATTTAAAATATACAGGTCATTACAACTTAAAGTCCAAACACAACTGCTGAACTGATGTGCCTTCTGAAATGTATAGCATTGCTTACAGGGCCTCATATAACTAATTATATCCCTATATTATTAAAATTCTTGCATGGGCCGCACACATCTTGTCCACAAACTTTGCTCCCTGTTGTCATCATTTTTGGTCACGCTTTGCATTAATATTTACCATTATAAATTGCTATGTCAACATTTCCCAAACACGCACCCTCTGCTTTAAACATTCACCCTTTGTTTTTCAAAAAGATTTGAAGTAAAGCTGTTGAAAAGAAAGTGCTCGAAAACAAAGAAAAATATTCCATCACCACGGCGGATTGAACAATACGGATGCATCCTGGGAAATTAGGCACACAGCACATGCTCAGACTGCACAATCCAAATTCAGCTCACAAAGCCACAGCTCGATATTCGTAAAAATATCAATCCAGGCTTTCAGAAGAAGCCGAGGCCTTCAAGTAAAAACTTTAATGAAGGCATTAAAGATAATTCAGTGAATAAAGTAATCACGTCATTGTGAAATATGCAACCTTTGGTTTTCATTTCCTTTAAGCCCTTATTTCGGACAAAGAATTTCAGTTACTGAGGGACAAAAATAGCAGATGGAAAACAATTATTTTGAGTGATTTGTGAGAACCTGGTGATCAGATTATGCAATCATAAGACGTCACTCTACAAAGTTATCTAGCATGACACCTTTAACATTGAAATTGCCTAACACAGCACCACCTACACAAATAACAGGTACGGTAGGTACTTCTAATGAGCTGCCAATGAAATGCCGGCCCCAACTGCCAAATTTAATATCTAAAAGTTCTATATCTATCTATACATATTACATTTTTCAGTGTGGTGTATGTTTCACTGTAAACTCATTATAAGGACCAGCAGTATCTATTATTCCTGTAGGTAGTACTGTGGGGAAATTGCATGGCAAAGTATGGCAGGAAGTGTGGCATTTACAGATAATGCGCTCTATATATGCAAGACTTTTAATATAAATTTTCAATACACTTATGCTAGCAGCGCCTTTTTGAGAATGCTACATTTCAAAAGATACATGTGGGTACTGCATGTTCATGTATACACAGTATACGCACATGTGCCATTGAAATTTCCCTATTCCTTTCTATTGTATAAAAAACTAGCTGGAGTGCCCGGCGGTGCCGAGGGTTTTTTGAGGGCATGTTGTTATGAAAAGTAGAAATAATTTTTATATATATATAAATGAGTTTGTCTGTCTGTCTGTCTGTGTGGGAAGGAGAGAGAGAGAGAGAGGGAAAGAGAGAGAGGGAAGAGGAGAGAGAGAGAGAGGGAAGGAGAGAGAGAGAGAGAGGGAAGGAGAGAGAGAGAGAGGGAAGGAGAGAGAGGGAAGGAGAGAGAGAGAGGGAAGGAGAGAGAGGGAAGGAGACAGAGAGAGAGAGGGAAGGAGAGAGAGACAGAGAGGGAAGGAGAGAGAGAGAGAGAGGGAAGGAGAGAGAGGGAAGGAGGGAGAGAGAGAGAGGGAAGGAGAGAGAGAGAGAGAGGGAAGGAGAGAGAGAGGGAAGGAGAGAGAGAGAGGGGGAAGGAGAGAGAGACAGAGAGAGATAGGGAAGGAGAGAGAGAAGGAAGGAGACAGAGAGAGAGAGGGAAGGAGAGAGATACAGAGAGGGAAGGAGAGAGAGAGAGAGAGAGGGAAGGAGAGAGAGGGAAGGAGGGAGAGAGAGAGGGAAGGAGAGAGAGAGAGAGGGAAGGCGAGAGAGAGGGAAGGAGAGAGAGGGGGAAGGAGAGAGAGACAGAGAGAGATAGGGAAGGAGAGAGAGAGGGAAGGAGAGACAGAGAGAGAGGGAAGGAGGGAGAGAGAGAGAGAGGGAAGGAGAGAGAGAGAGAGAGGGAAGGAGAGAGAGAGGGAAGGAGAGAGAGACAGAGGGAAGGAGAGAGAGAGGGAAGGAGAGAGAGAGCGAGGGAAGGAGAGAGAGACAGAGAGAGAGAGGGAAGGAGA